>NC_053428.1:106829688-107429688 GCF_007990345.1 Gossypium hirsutum | reverse complement strand
AAGCATACTAGATATAATATATATTTATCCAAAGGTTACATCGAGTGATATCCAGAAATTCTCCCAAAAGCTAAAACTACAGGAAACCTTGCTCAGTCACCCATATATATTATATGTGTGCACAGTTGACAACACTAATGCTTGCTTTAGTGTAATTACGTAAACTATAGTGACTAAATTATTAATAAAATTTTTATTTTAATCACTTAATTAAAAAAAATTACAATTTAATTATTGAATATATAATATTAGCTTTAACAACTCACATATTATTATAATTCTATCTATAATATAATTGGCTTGTCATAAAGACAAGACAAATTCTCACTTAATAATATTAAATAATTTCTCAAAATAAATTTTATATTTAATTTTATCTATAATCTAAATAAATATTTGATACATTGATAATATATGTTATTTATTTCACTAAGTAACTTTAATCTTAAAAACAAACATTACATTAACTTATCCCACAACGCTAGCCAAATAATTTTTCTTTTTTGTTCTATTTCTATTTGAAAAATTAGAGAATACTATTTTTTTCTCTTCTTTCAGCCGATCTTTGTAAGAGTGAGCGAAATTGAATTTTATTTGAAAAAATAAAAAAAAAGTTTTGAATTTCAAGTTAATCAAATCAAGTTGTTCGAGTTATTCGAGTCAACTTGAATAAGCAATTCGATCTTCGAGTTTGAGTCAAGTTGAATTTTACAATTTGAATTATTGGAATAATTCGAATAACATATTGGTGTAAATACTCCTTTGGTCCTTCTCAATTTTAAAAATAAGCAAATTGGTCTCTCTCAACAAAAATTACAAAATAATTCAAAATAATTTTCAAAAATTCAAAATAATTTATAAAATTGAAAATATTTATAAAAATTCTAAAAATTCTAAAATTAAAGAAAGTTTAAATTTTAGAAATTTTCTAAAATAATAATTTTTTGAACTTAAATAAGTTAATTAATTATTCAAGCCAATCGTACTAAAACATCTTATTTTTTATCATTATTTTGCTTTGAATTTTTTTTTCAAATTTATACGTGTTTTAACATGGAATTAGTTATATTATAACAAGATTTTTATTTAATTTGAATAATTTCACTCAACTTAATTCGAAAAAATTTCAAATCGAGTTAGGATGATAAAATATGACTTGTCAACTCGATTAACTCAATATTTTTACTCGATTCAACTCATTTCGATTGAACGCTCACCGCTACATCTTTGAGTAGAAACACGGGAGATAAGTGTTAAGTATTAGATTAACATTCATGTTCTCAATTTTTATTTGTTCTGTTAGTTTCATTTTTCATTGTTATTTTCTCTTAAATTGATACTTATAATTTTTTTTATCTTAAGTTAGTATTCGAATTTTCATTCTTTCTATATAAGTACTTATTTGTAACACTATTATACATTACACAATTTACCATTTCTACTTTGATACCAATTCATTTTCATTCATCCACACATCACATGTACATGTCAAATTCTTCTCAACTTCAACAATCTCAAAACATAACATATATACAATACCATCTGGCCATATCAAGTTTACCATTATTAATCTATATATCAACATGATCATATCATATACAAAACCGATTCACAACTAGGTACATGCTTCATATCAAAATGTTAAAGAAACTATACAAATATTGTTGAGTTAAAAGCTATGGATTGGATGCTGAGTTACTTCTCGAGACTTCGAGATCCACCTAAGGGTGGATTTGGATGGACGATTGAGAATGGTGCGATTCGTTTAGCTTACTTTTTATCGCACGCTACAATATCTAATATCACCACCACCGTTGTTTTTACATTAACCACAGGCACCACTTATCTAAACCCACCCTAAACCTGCGTACAGAATAAACAAATTGTATGTTGAACGATAAAACTCAATGGTACTTTCATTATTCAAGTCAGATAATTGAAAACATTAACATGATTAGAATGAGAACAAGCATGTTTAAGTTGCAACCATTGTATATCATTTATCCATGTCACATATATATATACATATATGAAAAAAGGGTAAATCATTTCACAGAAGAAAGCGACTTTTTGCGTTCCTAACCAATTTCATTTTCTTGAACCAAACACAGAAAATTTTAAAAAATATTTTTCAAAAAATAAAGTTAAGAAATAAACAAACCCTAAAATTTTAAAATCCAAATTTCAATTACCAAATGCTACCTAAAATAATATTGGATCCAACCTAAAATGTTAAACTTCAAAATTTTAATACAATACCTAAGCTATTATAAGGACTCAATTTCCAAAGAGGAGTAAAACTTTATCATTTCATCCAGATTTGAAATAGTCCGGACTTAAATATAATTTGTATCTGAAAAGGATCAAACTGGAAATGGTTTGAACCTGGCATAACTCCTACTTGAATTGAACCTAAGCTGAAATCAATTAAAATCCGAAGTGATCCAAATACAAAATCAAGTTGACCGGAATCTGTCCAAACCCATCCTTTGGCCACATCTACTGAATACCGATCACCGGGATTCCTTTTGAAGCTTCTTAGGAAGGGCCTTTTGAGCTCTTGTAAAGCATTCATCAATTCAAACACAGCCTTCCTATTCTTCAATGTCTCTGCAATTGTTGCAATGGCAATTGGCAGTTCTGCACATCTTTGGGCCACTTCATTTGTTGTACAATACAAGTCATATCCTTCAACAATATCACCACCCATGATTTTAAACAGGTTCCGTGCTGCTTCTTGATTGAAAATCTTGATGGCAAAAGGTCTTTGAACACCAATGGAGGATAAAACATTGAAGTTTCTAGATGTCAACAAGATCTTGCATCCCATGTTTTTACCACCAGATGGAATTCCAAGAGCTCCCAAATCCAATGACACCCAAATATCATCCAAAATTATAAGAACCTTGTCTTGTTTATCAAAGTTAAGGTCGCTCTGGATTTTCTCAATGTTGGGAGATTGTGATATAGTGACAACGACCACCTTATCAAACAACTCCAACTTGGCAAGTCGAGCAACTTCTTTGACAAATATCGCCATGGGCTGTCTACGAGCTCCATACACCCCAACTATGGTGGAATCATCATTTTTCAAGGCCTCCATGACTCTTTTTAAGGCACCTGTTGTTGAACCATTGGCAGGTCTGGGAGCAGGACTGTACGAAACGCTATCGAATCGGCCTTTCTCCAAGAGTTGAACAATGGCGTCGGCCTCTTTCTCTGCTGTCTTGCTGAGCAGGTAACGAGACTTGAAGTTGGGGCAGAGTCCGATCAAACACTTTTCATTTGCTTTCTCTTCATCTTCCTTTAACTTGGTTTCAGCCATCTCAGAGATCTTGTGATCAACCATGGTCAACCATTTGTCCACGTCGTTGTAAATCTTCCAGCCTTGGCGTTTGGCAGCATCAACGGATTGCTGGACTCTCTGTCTTGCATCTTTCAGGTCGTTCACTCCCTCCCTGAGATTCTCAAGATTGGTTTTATAGTTTAGGAAGTAAGTCATCTCTTGTTTGATGAGATCAAATGCCAACTCCCCAGCTTTTCCACAAATCGAAGCAATAACAGCTTCCATTTCTTTGTCACTCTTTCTCAACTTCTGCTAAAGTAAAGATGGCTCTGTTTGTTTTCTAGATAACCAATACATTCAAGTGAACAAGAGACTAGTTGTCTTGTAAAATATGACTATAGAAATGATCAATGGTTAATAAATTATAGTAATTTATTCTTTTTTTCCCCAGAGATGAGCTGTAGATTCTTCTCTCCTACTCACACTGACCGATGGTGCGTGTGAAAAGCTGAAAGTTGCAGACGTGCTTTTTGACTTAAATATTTTTTTGGGTACAAAGGCAAGAAGTAAAGCAGTTGTAGCCTCCCTCTATAGGTGGTAAGTGTTTGTTGGTAAATCTGAAGCTATGCACAAATATGAGCTGAAAACTATTGGAGTTCTAGGCACAAATATGAACAATAAAAGGAGAGAGAAAAAAAGAGAGTGACCATTGAATATTGGTGACATTCATGGAGTGGGTCATATGAAGTCTTTGTTGATGAGAGAACCAAACATTGCATGGGAAGGAATAGAGGCTTGTTTGAGAAACTTGCATGGGAAAACATGATCAACATTGGATTTGATGATTGTTTGAGTTTTTGTTCCTTCAACTTTCACCCTATATATAATGTGATACCTGTACATAAAAATTATTCTCTTTGCTATTTCTACCATTTTACCTTATATTAATGTACTCGAAATTGTTCACTTCACTATTTCTACTACTTCGTATCAATGTACCTCTAATTGTTAATATTATTATTTTTTAACACTTCAACTAACTAAATTGGCTCTACTCGTTTCTAATGGTTAGGTGTTTTGTCACTTAACTTTGACCAAAAAAAAAAAACTCTTAAACTAACTACTACGAGTTTAGTATTGTGGTTGCTGCTATGGCATATATAGTTTTATTAAGAAAATTGATTTTATTTAAATAAAAATGGTTTTAAATTTTTCTTCAAGAAAGTAATTCATCCTAAGAGAACTTTTATTTTAATGATTTCAAAATTTATAAATATTGAATAATGTTTTATATTTAAAATAAAATCTAAATATAATACAAACATGTAAAATTGTCCCTTTAGTGTTTGTAATTTGGGGAAGGTTTTGTTTTTGATCGGGAAGACTGAAAAAGTTAAAGAGGACTGTTTTTCTTTTCATTGTCAGGAGATAGAGACTTTAAGATTGAACGAAACGGCGTCGGGAAATACAAACATTGAAGTTATACCTTCTAACTCAATTCGAATTCTCAAAAAATCGTATTACGTATTTGAATTTATTTGAAAAACGAATAATTTAATTTGATTAACTTAAAATTTTTTTTTTCATTTTCTGGAGTCAAAACAAATTTTACTCGCCACTAATAAGTATTGAGTTCTATATTTGTCTATGTTATTAGATCTAGTGCTCTAAGTGTAACATTTTCGTCTATGTATATTTGTGTTTTTCTTAAACAGATTGATCTAATAAAATTATCCATAAATTACATTAGTACACTTTGTATATTGTCCCAAATGATTTTGCATACAAAACAACATAAAAGCAAATATTAACTCGTTATCTAATATTTAATTAACACTAAACGTTATTACATGATTAAATATTAATACAGATATTAGTATATGAACCTAAATATGTCTTTAATGATGCTGGATTCGTTCAATTGTTTTATTTTTAAGTGGGCCTCAAGATTTGTAATAAAATTACGAATAAGCTTTGTAATTTGGCTTTGGCTAATATTTGTACTGTGAACTTTAACATGGATTATCCGGCGAATATTCATGATTTAGTGTTAAATGATGCAATAAAATGATTTTTGAGTTTTGACTCTTAGATCGTTTTTTATTAAAAAAAATGAACAAATCAATTAAAATATTAATATATCATCTATCGAGTCCAATTAAGAAAATACTTTATCTTGATCTTGATTATCGATGACTCCCAAAATATAGATATATGAATATAACAAACTGGATCCTGAATCCATCGTTGTTCAACATATCTTACTCCTGAATTATATATGCGTAAATTGTATGTAAAAACTTTAAATTCAAATAGATAAGATAATGAACCGAAAGCTAATACAATATGTAGCATCATTCACAATAATAAAATCAGTCTAAAAAATAGTAACTAGAAAATAATCGTGACCAAGAGATAAATAGAAAATAATCGTGACCACGAGTTGTTAATCTTAATGATCAATGACTTAATTATTATTTGATAGTTAGTAATTATAATAGTAATTAATTTTTTTTTGTAATTTTATGGCAATGTGAAATCAACATTTCGCCTTACTTCTCATCTGAAGCATAGTAAACTATTTATTTACTAGGGAAAAGAAAGAAGGTTTGCTAAGAAGGATCAAAAGAAAACAAAGCATAAATATGTAGGTGTAACATAAACATGGAAAATTTTAAACTCAACCACCTAAACATACTGATTCTGAGTCTCCCACATCCTCTTCAATTACCGCACTCTTATCTTCCCTAGTTAGGCTAATGCTTGATGCTGATGACCCCGCTATCTCTGAGACTTCTTTGTTCAGAAAGATCGCCTTCCGCTTCCGTCTGCTATGCTGCCATTTGCTCATTAGATCGGAAACCTCAACACGATCATTTCTTCTGCCGCCCATTACTGGCTCTCTCAATTCCTCTACGCTTGCATCTCTTTCGACACCTGCTGATGTTGTGAATGGAAAGAATAGCTGTCTAAAGCAACCGACGAGAAGTATGAGGAAGAAAATGTATACATAGAGCGATATCCATACAGACAAGGTCCACTTCCAATTGTGGACCAACTGTTTAGACCATGGCAACTGTGAGTTCATGATGATTTCCGCTTCGTACAACTGTGGAAGCGACAAAGTTCCGGCCCTCGGAGCCAATGTTACCCTCACGGCTTCACTTCTGGGATATCCTTCTTTATATCTCAGTATCTCAATCTTCACCTTTTGCGTCTCACTTGAAATTCCGAGTAAGAGAGGTATAGCCATAAAAAATGTACGTGCAAGCCGAAGTGGTAGACTTGTAAAGCGCAACATAACAGGCTGGCTAGACTTACCAATTACATCTCCATTGATTGATATCAGTTCTGCATTCAACTAATCAAACAAATACTATGGTTGATTACATGCTTTGTAACCATCAAAGACACCCAAAGCGTTGGGGTCGGAATGCACCACATTAGCTTATATCAGCAACAAACAGAGGGAGGGTAGGCCTTTCACTATTAGTAAACAAGTTGTCTACACACGTGTAAGAGGCTTCTATCCTTACTTCACATTGCCAAATCTAACCAATCATAGGCTTAGCATGTCTTGTGAATTACCTTTCAGCTAACACAGTTTATTAGTTTTTAACCCATCTTGCCTTAAATTTAGATACCCTCTTTTTCGGTCGTAGTAAAAAAATTTAATTGGAATTTTAAAGAACGGTATCAGCTGGGGGTGAAAAGAGATTATTCAATCCACTATGAACAAAAAATTGGAAGAAGTACGAATAAAATCGGAGAATACCTGAAATACTCCAATATCTCTGTTGAAATCAGATTCAGGCATCAAAAGAAGCAAATAAACATGAATGGTATGACCAACGGGAACACCCATCTGCTTCTTCCTATAACAGCCGCCATCAAAGCCACCTCCACCAGCACAAAACACCGCCGTAGGATTCACCTCTGTGTAATCAAAGAACAATTTTTCTCTAACGAAAACAGGCTCCTCCGCCCAAAGTTGCACCAACCCAATTCCCACAAAAGCAGCCAAAACCATCAGAAAGACCAACACCATGCACATTTGAGCAGCACCAAAAAGTCCTAACCCGACTCTCTTGAGCAAGACAGTGCTACCGTGGGTGATGCTGGAAGGTAGATTTTGAACCGCCGTTTCGACGTTGGCTGTCGTCTCTTCGGCACGGCGGTATGACTCAAAGGCCGCCGATAAGAGGGTGAAGAAAGGGGAAGAAAGAGTGGTGAAACAGTTGTAAAGGAGATCAGCTTGAAGAGATAATAAGGTATTGAACCAGTCAGCTGGTTTTGGTGCTTCTACTACTTCTGCTTCTTTTTCCTCCATTTCAGGTGATGAGAGCATGAGAGAAAGTGAGACTGAATTTGTGTGTTTGGGGATTGGTATGACCCAACTGCAATGTAAAGCTGCTTTTGCATGAGCAAAGAAACGTGGAGACAAGCCGAGGTAGACTATCGACAGGTGTTATTCAATCTTGAATTTCCACAATATTTTAGTTTTGGGAATATTTTTCTTTTCTAAAAACTTCTATTTTTAAATTCATGAATTTAATTTTTTTTCGGCAAAATAAATTTTTTGGATTTTCTATTAATTTAAATTTATTGCTTAAGTAACTCAGCTTTGAATTTAAAACAAACTTTTGCCTTTACTAATAAATATTGGGTGTTGTCTCGAAAACTATGTCATTACAAAAGAATAACTATAAATTTTAAATATGAATTATAAAATTAATAAAAAATATAATAAAAAAATTTTATTTGTTTATAATACTACCTAATTTTTTATCTAACTAATGCAGAGTAAAATTATTTAAAATAATAATTAAGTATAACTTAAATATAAAAATTATTTTTATAATTCAAATATTATAAAAATAAAATTTGTACAATATTCTTCAACAAAATATTTGTACAATAAAAAAAATTCACATATTAAAAATTTTGCAATTTTATTTTACTTTTCTTAGATAATATAGAATTAATATCAATATATTAGATTAGATTGTAAATGCATTTATTTATAAATATGGAATATAAATTTATTATATAAAAACTTAAACTAGATATTTAATTTTTTTAAAATTTTCGGTTAATAAAAGAAATAGCATTTTGAATATAAAATAATTAAATATAAATTTTAGTCTTTTTACATATTAGTATATAAATTTGTTTAACGAAGGTATTTTAACAAAACCAAAATTCTTATTTATAACTTGTTTGGTTACTCATATAATAATACGAGGAAAAACTTATTAATTACATGTATTGCAATAGTTAAATATAAAATAAAAAAAATAGTTAATATAAATTTAAAATTGAAGTGCAAACAACGAAGGTAGTCACCCAACTATTAAAAATTTTAATTTTAGACACTTAAAATAGAAAAAAGTTTTCAATTTAGGCACTCACATTACATAGTTTGATTATTTTGGTTAATCTTGTCAAAATCTCAAATAGAAATCTGAAATGATATTTTTTTCTTTTGAATTTTGATTATTTTATTCCTTTTTTTATTCTTTTTCTCCTTCTCTTTCTTCTTCTAACCTTAGTCGTTGTTGTTTGAAGAGCTCTACCGTTAGTGCTTCAACAAATACAAAACCACTACCAAACGATAGGTCTCAACACCCTCTATCCATCCTTCAGTTTCGATTTTCCCAAAAAGTGACCAAAACCTACAAAATCCCACGTAAAGGTTCAAAGTTGAAAACCCTAATCTATCGACATCCACCATTAGATTGATGCAAGCCCGAGATATGTTGCTCTCCTCGACCCCTTCTCTATTTTCATTGTTTGAATTGTTGAACGGGACTTCAATGCCCAAATAACTAAGAAGCCCTAAAGGATAAGTTCTCTGTATGCTTTTTTTTTCCTTTTTTATTCTTTATTTGATTTTTGCTTTGCTTTTTGCTCTTTATCTTTTGCTTGATTTTTTTATTCTTCCTCTGCCGTAGGTTTGGATTTGAGGCTTTTTAATTTTTTATTTGATTTATTCAAATTTTGGTTTGATGGTTGTTAGTGTGGGGGTAAGGCTATGATTGGTTTAGTTTAAGGTTTGGTTTGGTTAACGGGTGAGGTTTATTGTGATGAGGGGAAGGGTGGTAAAATGGAGAGCTTGAATAAGATGGTGAAAATTGGTGGAGTGAATTAAGGTAGTAGGGTAGTGTGGGGGAGATGGTGTGCATGAGTGAAGGTGAGAATTGGAAGAGAGCCGCAAGGGAACCGGATTAGGGGTTGATGATGGTTGGTTGGTGGCACTTTAGTTTTAGGTGATAGTGAAGGTGGATGCAAGTCCGTGGAAATAAGTGTTGATAAGGGAAAAAATGATTGACAAATGGGGTTGGTGATGGATGGGAGTTAATGGTGGCTTGGTTGGAAAGAGGTGGTTGCTCTTTGGTGCTAGTGATGGTGGAAGTTGGGCAATGACACAATTTTATTTCCTATTACATGGAAAATCAAAATTTATTTCTTATAACACAAATCTAGGTGTTCCCATGATATATTGAAGGGTAACAGAGGAGACATTTTCTTATTTGTTAGATTGCATGAGATTGAAGCTTATTAGATGGAAAGCGAAAAACACTTTCTTTAGCAGGTATAATAACTCTAACTAAAAGCGTGCTTACATCCATCTCGTCCTATTCTATGCAAATAATGTTGTTACCTAAGAGTGTGTGTGCCGAGATAAAGAAAATCATCCAGGTTTTCATTTAAGGCTCTACAGATAACAAGAAAGGGGTACATTTGGTGACTTGGGAAAATGTTTGCAAGGATGTCAAACAAGGTGGATTGAACTAAGGAATTTGGCCGATTTTAATCAATTTTTCCTTATGAAGATCATTTTTGCTCTGGTGCAGAATGAACAACACTTATAAGTGAGGATTTTGCAGTCTAAGTACAAGTGGATGGGCACAATTCCAACATTTATTGATAGGAATAATTGTTCTTGTAGTTGGAGGATGATTGCCCAAGTCTGGGGTCATGTAAAGAGTGGAATTTGCTGGAGGATGGTTGCTTAACCATGAGCCACTGATTGAGTCAGTTAAGGCTAACACTATGGTGCTGCAAAGTTCCACTTTTGTGGCCACGACGATGAATGTTGATGGGTCATAGAAATAGGATCAATTTGAGCATTTTCTCTCTAATCATGGTATGGATAAAGTAGTAGATATTTTTTCGCCTTTAAAGGATGAAGGTACAGACCTTATGGGATGAAGATGGGACTCGAAGAAACACTTCACTGTCTGATGCGGTCGTTGAGAGTACCAAAAATTTCCTATTCCCTATAAAATAGTAGAAATAATAAAAAAAGCAGTAAATGGGAAGTAGGGTTGAATCCTCAGGGACCGGATTATACGAATGCTTGTTTCTCGAAATCCTGGGCAGAATCGTGCCCAAGAAAACGAAATTAATAAAAATAATAAAGAGAGTTAAAGGAAAATAAATTCTTATTTGTAGATTCCAGCCTCCAGTGGTCTCATTCCACCTTGGGTTCAATCCTCGGCTTTTAAATAACCCTTCTCAACTCAAGTAAGTCAGTTATAGTGGAAGAGGACGCCTACAACCACCAGCTCTAAAGATTAGACTTATGATTTTTAGGGAACCTGACTCTAGCCAGTAATCTATGCTAGATCAACGCTTATTAATGGTGAATCCCACGCCATTTCATCTCTTTGGCTCGCCAACCTCTGACGCAGTAAGTTAACGAACCAACTATGCAATCCTTCCAAAATATACAAAGCGGCCGCCTTTACTTATGCTGAAAAGCTTACTTTTTAAGGGTCATGGACGGAAGCGTCAGCCCGTAGTGCGGAGAAACGATGAATACTTAGCGAGAAGGCTAAGTACAGATTCTAGGCCTCAAGAACCCTTTTTGGGGAATATTAACAACTTTTGGCTAGATAGGTTTTAGTGGCTCATGATAATGGTGGAAAAGAAAATAAATATAAAAATGGAAAAGGGAATTTTATTGAAAGAAAATACGAAGAAACAAAAGCCTAGACTTTTAGGGGAAGAGTGTTTACAAAAAAAAGATGAACACCCAATAGAGTCACTTCACCCCCTATTTATAGTGCTAGGGAGATAGTCTAATTTAACTTAAATTCTAAAAAGATAAATACAATTAATTAAATATAATTAAAATAAAATCCTAAAATTAAATAATCCTAATAATTATCTTAATATTAATTATCCTAATAAAATGGAGTCTTATAAAATAAAATCTATTCTTTTTGCGTTTTTAGTCCTTGTGTGTTCCATGCTTACACTTTTGGCACAATCTTTTTCTTGCGTCGCATATCAGCCCATTGTGTCTCCAAATTCGCACTTTTGTCCCTTAATTTTGCTTTTGCCTCCAAATCAGCCCCTAATCGATAAAAAGAAATAAATAGCTCAAATTAGTAGGATCAAGCCCAGAATAAACACATGATTAATACATAAAAATACATTATTCTAGAGCATTATCACTGTCAGGTCAATTTACAAAATCTATGCAACCTTCTTTAAATAATCAAGACCAGCTTTGGGAAACTATTTGGAGGGTTAAGGGGCCGCAATGCCTTCAAAGTTTCCTTTGGCTCATTGGTAATAAGAAAATGTTAACAAATGTTGAACACACACGGAGGCATATGTAGGACAAAGCATATTGTTATTTCTCTGATGCAACGATTCAGGACATCGAGCATGTATTTCGATCATGTGTCAATTTTTTTTCTATTTGGTTTGTCATCGTGAAACTAGATAAACTTGATATGTTTATGAACTTGGACGTTAACTCTTGGTTGTTTGTGAATCTATCGAAGAATGCCCATTTTGCATTTGATAATAATTACTAAGATAGTAGATTCAATCTAGTTTGTGAACTAGATAGAAGTCGTATATGAATATAGAAACAAAAGGATATTAAATACAATGTTAACAATCAAGTCTTCCTGAAAGTATCCCTATAACGGAAGGTGTTAAGGTTCGGTCGAAGGGTAAGCTAAGTCCGAGATTCAATGACCCTATCAAATCCTTATGAGAACTGATCCAATTGCATACCAACTCGAACCATCACTCAAATTGGATCAAATTCATGATATTTTCCACGTCTCTATGTTGAGAAGCTACCATTCTGACACTTCTCACAGAGCTCCCATTGAAGAGATCAAGATACGATCAGATTTATCCTTTGAGGAGGAACCAATGCAAATTCTAGAACATGATGTAAAGGTTCTAAGAAGGAAGCAAATCCCTCTTATTAAGGATCTGTGGCGGAACCATAGAGTCGAGGAGGCCACATAGAAAACAGAAGACATGTATATTCGAACTAGGTAAATTTCAATGATGAATTTTTTTTAATGAGGGGAGAACTGTAACACCCCAAAATACATAGGGTTAGAATTAATAAAATAACCAAGAAATGAGCCTTATTCTTGATGGTTAAGTTCTTAGTATATTATCTAGAGAATAAAGGTTCAAGCTCCACTCTTCTCATTTTCTTTTTTTTTTCAACAATTAAGGAATAAAATCAAACTAGTATATATATTAATGTGGTAGAAATAAGCCAATTATGGGTAGCAGCCCAAATGGTAAGACCTTGCATTCCCCCTTACTACCTAGGTTCATATCATGCCAGTCTCCCTCCCCATTTCTTTATTTGGACGACAAGAGGGCTATTTACCCAATCAGCCCCTCTAATTTTGAAACCCTAAGTATTTAATAACTTTTTCCTAATTATATATTGATTTTAATTCTTTTTCAACCCTAAATTAAACTTTTTCTTTTCATTTATTTCTTCCCTTATTCTTCTTCATCTCCCCCTTTGTAATTATTTTCTTTATATTGTCGAAAATTTTATTTTAATCCCAATTTTGAAATCGAGCCTCGTTCAACTAATTTTCTAATCAGTTTAATGCAACACCATTAAATCACATCTTAAACATTGCCAAAAATTGGTAAGAATATTTCAATTTCAATGTTTAGATCTCAAAATACCTATAGGATTCTGTTCTTGTTAATTTCAAAATTGATTAAATGATCTTTTATGAATTTTACCAATTTATTCTGAAATCTTTATAAATCTTGAAAATCGATATTAATTCTTATGTATTTGTCAGTTGAAAGACTCGTTGTAGGTATTTTAGATCAGATTTGGACATGAGGATCGTTAGTAGAGAGACCGAAAGTCAGGTGTGTGTTCTTTTACGAGAAAATAGAGGCAAAATCGAGCCTAGGTTAGACCACATGGTCAGCCACACAAGTGTGTGGGCTACACAAGCATATGGGCCACACAACCACCCTACACAACCATGTCCCCTTAAAACCCTAAGTTTTCTCTTTTCACATGGCCTAAGACCCCCTACATGGCCATGTCACCATGATAGGTAGAAGTTTGGAATGCCACACGACCACAATCTCTCACACGGTCTAGCCACACGGTCGTGTACCCCTTTCACATAGCCTAGGGCTTTCTACGCAATTCGGTCACATGACCGTGTGTCCTCTGTAACTTAGAAATTACAGCTTTGACCTATAATTTTATGTTTTGATCAGTATAGTCCCTGAATAGGTTTCGAACTATTCTTAGTGAATTAAATTACGCAATTTGGTCCCTGGAAAAAGAAAATATGCTAGACTCTATGATTGATCGTATTGATACAGTATTTATTTATATTTATGAATAATTGCATGAGTTATGAATAGTATATGCTACTTTTGTATCTATATACTTTCGATTGTATTAACGACATGCCCTATATTACTGTCAATCTGAATACATGAAAAAATTGATTTCACTATTGATTTTCCATGTGTTAGTACATTAAATGCTACCATACGTGATTTGTATTAAATATGTTGCACTGCTTTGCATGGACTGGGATGATATGATTGGAGGAAGTCTAGCAGTTTATCTACAGTAATCACTTTTGTTGTGCACCCACAGCCGAAGGTAGATTTCAACTGCAGGTACTGCTGTGTATCCATAGCCAAAGGTCGATTTCAACTGCAAGTACTGCTGTGTATCCATAGCCAAAGGTCGATTTCAACGACGAGATTATGTTGTAGAACCTACAATCTGCAACACTTTTTGCTATGAACCCGTAGCCGAAGGTAGATTCCAACTACAAGAACTTGTTGTATGTCCATAGCCAAATGGAAATTATTATCTGCAAACTAGTAGTGGTTTATCCACATCCCGGTGTAACGACCCGAACTTTAAAGTCATCAGAAAAATATATTTTCGGGCCTCCATTTCTGAAAAATGGATTCGTAAATATTTATTAAAAATATTTACGAAGTTAAGTGAGTGATTAATTTAAATTTTAATGAAGTGAATTAACTTAAATTAAGGATAATTAGATAAAAGGATTAAATTGAATGAAGAGTGAAAGTTTAATTATAGAATAAAGAAAACTAAAGAGACTAAATAGGCAAGTAAGCAAAAAAGAGTGCCAAGTGTATGGCAAAAATAAAATACATGTGTAATTAATATAATACATACATTTGTAATACATGTATGTATTTACTTATTATTTAAGTAAATAACTAATGTATTTATTATTATTAAATTGATATTATATGATAAATAAATTAAATATAAGACAAGTGTATGGTAAAAATAAATTATATGTGTACCAATAGTATACATACACTTGTAATACACATATATGTTTGCTTATTATATAAGTATATTATATATTATTATTAAAAGTAAAGTAAATAAAAAGGAAATAAAAGAAAGAAATAGAATGAAAAGAATTAGAATGTGGAACGAAACAGGGGAAGGAAGAAAGAAAAAGAGAAAAGAAAGAAGAAAAGAGAAAATTAAAGGTTTGAAGCTTGAAAGTTTAATAGGTAAGTCAATTTAGTCCTTTTTACTTAATTTTGATGTTTTAGAAGCTTTAGAATAAGGTTTTGATGAAGTTAAGTTGATATTTTGAAAGATAGTTAATTATTAAACATTGTTCATGTTGAACAAAAAGATGAATTAAGGGCTAAATTGATAGGAATTCAAGTTAGAAGTGAAATAAGGATTAAATTGTAAAGTAATTCATAAGTTTTGAATGGTAAGGATTAAATTGAAAGAAATTTGAAATTATGGTTTTATGCTAAAATTAGTTTGAAGTGGAAATTGAATAAAAATATTGAGTTAAATATGAAGAATAAAAGTTAGTCTCGATTTAGGGACTAAATTGGAATTAAGGTAAAAGTTGGATAGAAATTGAAATATTTAATGTGAAAAATTTAATGATAATGTATTAATAATATTTAATTAATTCTCGCAGCTAATGATGTCTCGAAAAATCTCGGTTAAGCGAGGATAAGGCGAAGACAACGAGAGTTAGCTCGGAAACCACAGTTTGTATTTCTATAAACCGAATCTAATAATTATTTGTTGAATTTATTATTTATATGAATGGTAAGTATTATTATTATTATTATTATGGTATTGAATTGAATAAAAATTCATGAATTATTAGTGATTATTGATATTGAATAGAATATGTGAATATTGAGTGGAAAATTGAAAAATGTATATTGCATTGAAATTGATTGGCATGTGGATTGATATGGAAAAATGTATTAAATTGAATTGAAATTAAATTACAAATGAAATTGAAAATTTGAAAGTTTACTGAAATCCCTATTAACTGTATCAGGCTAGTTGGATATAGTTGGCATGCCATAGGATTGAAAGTGTTCAAGGATATTCCGAATGTGTGTCGATGAGACACTATATGTGTCGACTACTGTGACTGTTCCCAATTCGTTCCGAAGAGGTACTCCGTACCTGACTGTTACTGTTACTATTCTGGATTTGTTCCGATGAGGTACTTTGTGTACCGCTACTGTTACTGTTATTGTTACCCTTACGGTGTATTTCGGCTTTGGCCGATGAAACACTGTATACTATCCCCGGTGTGTGGGTTGGATCCGTGTATCCGTCCAGGTCTGAGTCATGTTTATAAGGGTAATAAAAAGTATTAAAGACTGTCTGCTACTGAATAATTGACTGTTACAGAATAAACGACTGATACTGAATAAATGAATATTACTGATTAACCGATTATTACTGTTAACTGACTGGTACTGAAAGATAAAGATCAATTGGTTGTTACCAAAAAATATTGACTGTTATTGATATGAGATAGTACAGAATATTGAATGAAATGTGAATAATATTATTACTTAAATGAATTGTAAATAAAAGTACTGAAAAACTAATTGTTACTGAATAATTGACTGCTACTGAATGTTTGAATGATACTGAACACATGTTATTACTAAATAAATATGAAAAATCGATGAATAATGAATAAACATTGAAACTGTATACATTTCATCGAAAATGATTAACAAGATCTTAGCATTATATATCAAAAACAAATGATTGAACTATTAGGAATAATAGATTGAATTTTCATGGTTCATTGATATATGATTTATTATTGACTTAAGTATCGGTTTATAGAAATATCACTGAGTTCATACTCAGCGTACGGTTCGTTCCCGTACGCAGGTTAGGTTAAAGACAGATTGTCGAATCAGCATCATAAGCCGATCCCGAACTCAAAAAGGTAAAGCATGTTAATTATCGGTAATGGCATGTACCTAGGATGTCTTAAGTGTGTTATATTGGATTGTGATTGTAATAGTGAAGTACGTAAATTGATAATTGATAATGATGCATGATAAGTGTTTAAAGTTAAGTATTAGATAATATATAAAATGCGTTTGGATTGGTTTAATATTGGTATTTGTATTGGTTGTGAATTGAAATTTTCAGGATTGGTAAATTTTTAAAATACAAGGTTCATTTTAAGTTCACATAGTTTGTCACACGGGCGTGTGACTTGGTTGCCACGGCTGTGTCTTAAATTCAGTTTAGTACACGGGCAGGCCACACGAACGTGTGTCATAGCCGTGTTTAAAAGTCAGTGTTGCACACGGGTTGAGGACACCCATGCCACATGGGCATGTTAAATTAGCCACACGGGCGTGTGGTACTGTTCAAAAGAAGAAAATTTAAAATTCCACGAATAGTTTACTAAGCTTTAGGATTGAATCCTGGTTTGTTTTAATTACATTTGTAAAGTACTGTGGACCCATTAAATTATATTTAGATGGATATATTGCATTTATACTTGTTTATCTGCAAATGTACTGTAACGACTGGTAATACTCTGTAATCCTGTTCCGGTAACGGGACAGGGTTAAGGGTGTTACACCCGGTGTGTTAGAAAAGGGAGTTCTGGGGAACTCCCATTATAATGTGTAGCAATGAGGTAGGATTTATTCTGTTTATACTCGAAATTACATGACATCTTTTAAATCATGTGCATCAAAGCTGGAAATTATGTTATGAGGTGTATATATATATGCATGAATATATATATGTATGTATATACATGATAATTGTAAGCAAATTTGAGAATTTGGTTATTCTGAAAATTGCTATTGTGAGTTCTGAGATATTAATGATGGTTGTATTGAAAAATTGATACTCTGAATTGATTTGTTATCTATGATTATTTTTATGCGATGTTAACTAATATGTCTTAACAATTGTTTGCACTAAGTTTATCATAAATGAATTCACACTGAGCGTCATAGCTCACTCCCCCTTAAATTTTCATCCTTATAGATAACCCACCAGGTTAGGATGCATGCATGACATTCGAAGGGTCTCGGCACAATCTATTTTATTTTCAATTTATTAAGGCTTAATCTTTTGGATTGATTTAATTATTCGAGGACTGTAATATTTATTAAGGCTTAATCACTTTCCCAAGATTCAATTATAACTTAGAACCTATTTTCCTTTTTCATCACGTATTACTCCACACGTGACAGAGTAACCAAATACAGTTTGTACAGCACCATTAGTATGTAGGAAGAGACACATACCTATATTCGAGTGTTTAGGAATGAATTGCGGAACCATCGCCAAGTTTTCTTTGTGCACTGAAGAATATTGCTTCACCCAACGGTAAGATACCTTAATAATCTTCTTTAATTAAGTTGGTACTCTATTAATTCGTGATTTAGCTTCGACAAAATCATTATAATAAGTATATATAGATAACAGATAATAGACATAATTTTAATCCTCCATCTAATTTTTCACCTCTTTTAACCCTTAAACTTGTGTTTTTTTTGTCAAATTAGCCCAAAATGGATGGAAAAGTTAACAGACGTTAACTTTACTTACATATCATCCACGTGACAATCCACCTGTATGCCACATCAACAATCCACCGTAGCATCCACGAGATCAATGTGACAGTAGAAGATAGCGGATTGAGTTTCTTTTTCTTTGAACCTTTGTTGGATTTTTCGAAGGTTTTGGGTCGAGTTTGAGGAAATCTAACTAAAAAAAAGTGAACGTAGGAAAATGAGCGTCACTTTAATGGTTTCTAATCGGCGTCGATTTGGGGAGCGACATCTAAGGTTAAGAGAAGAGATAACAAAAATAGAAAGAAAAAAAAGAAAAAAAGAAAAAAAATGAGAAAGTAAGGAAAGAAAGGAAAAAAAGAATAAAAATATATTATTTAATTATATATTATATATATTTTTAAAAATGGGTATTATTTTTAATACTTTATTATTATTTAATACTTAGAATAAAATAAATCATGAAAAGGATGAAAATAATTAAAAAATATTTTTAATATTATTTGAATTTATAAAAAAGTTATAATGTTCTTTATTTTTATAAAAATTTTAAAATAATTTTATTATATATATTTTAAAAATATATATTATTTAAAAATTTAATTATTAATATGATATTTATACTTTAAACTTTTACATGAATGTCACGTCATCAATTAACTACCTATTTTGATTTAATAGAAACTAAAAGTTAAAATAATTTTACGAAAATAAATCATTATCTAATAATAATTATTAAAAGATAAGACGACAATCTAACAAACAAACAAACCGTAGCTTAAACGAGTCTTCCTCTATTTTCTTCCTTGTAAAACTATCTGTGTGTTTCCAAATCCCATAACTTGGAAAAAGTGTTTGAAAAAGAAAGCCATTCTTTCAAATTTTCAGCTCCACCCGCACCTAACCACTGGAGCTGAATCGCACTCACTCACTCACTCTTCTTCTTCTTCTTCTTCTTCAGATGCCTAATTGCCAAATCACCGCTGCGTGACTTTAACATTGTTTCTCCCTTTTTCATGGACAACAATGTAATCCATTTCACTGACCCTCAAGAATCCGTTACCGCTGATGACGATGATCAAGGCGAAGGACGCGGACCCAGCATTGCGGAGAGGAGGGCGGCGACGTGCGGCTTCAAGGCGGAGATGATATGTACGCCCACGTTCAAGAGCCCATTGGGTCCCACATCTCCTCGTTTGCCTTACTTCACTATTTCTCCTGGGATCAGCCCTACTGCTTTGTTGGATTCTCCTATAATGCTGCCAAATGCTCAGGTAACAGTTTTTTTTTTTTTACTAATTATGTGTTCCTTGACTATGACTGTCACAGTTTTAAGGTACATGTGAAGTATTTTATTTCGAAGGTCATGTACTTTTGGAGTCAAATAGGAAGAGTACCGATTAGATGCGAAAAACTAAAAATATTTTTGAAGAAATAAAAAATGAAGTTGTACTGAGTACAAACTAGTTTGGGAACAGAAGACATGATTTTTCTATAATACAATCACATTAAATGGAATTAAAAAAAAAGAAAAAAAAAGAGTGTAACAAATAGCCATAGCCCTTTCGCTTAGTTAAGACTATGCCTCCTATTCGCAGGTTTTCTTTTCCTTTCATTTTGATGAGATTAAAGGACGATGGCGTCAAAATTGTACTAAAATTGTATATTGTGTAATGTAATGTAATATTAAATTCATGGTGTATGGGTGTTATATCAATCCGGCCTTTATTCTTTATAATTGAAAGAATAAGTATGTTCAATACAAAAGTCATGGTAATCCTCTTTTTCATTGCTTTCAAGGTTTGCATCTGCATATATTTATTTCAATTATTTCTGTCATTGACTGCTTCAAAAATCTAGATTCCAATCGAAATATTTTAGTTGTTTGGTGATAAGTAAGTAAGCTGCAGAAGGAAACTGGAAACTAGAAATAGAAACTGCCGATAGACTAGATGGAAATAAACTATTAAAAGCACCTCAATTGAATGCTAATGAAGGGTTCTTAATATCTGGTGTTATTATAATCTTAGTTGATTCTTGCTATTAGATCTGAACTCTGAAAAAAACTTCTTCGAGTACATTTAGAACTTTTTTTTCTTTTTGCAATAATGAAGCATCTTAGAAAGCATTAATAAGTATTGAGTTCTTTATGAACCGGATTTTATTAGGTTCCCCTTGTGTTCTAACATTGGTATTTAAAAGAAAAATAACGCTGTAGTAAAATATGTTATTTAAAATTGTTATCCACCCTGTTCAAAGAAAATTGCCAAATAGAAAAAAAAAGAAAAGAAAAAAAAAGAGGGTTCAATTAATATCTTAAAATTATTGCTTGTGCACAGTTCTGGAGGTCTTTTACTAGCATGTTCTCTAATGACTTTGTTTCTGGCATAGGCATCTCCCACGACTGGAACATTTCACAATCATGATGGTATAGTGGTGAATCATATCAAGAGGGATAGAGACAGAAGTATAGTTTCTTCTTTGACATGCAAGACACAGAATATGGATTCTCGGCCAAGCTTGTCTAGTGTAGAAGATCAGGTGATTTCCTTCTATTCTAGTACTACTTTGTCGTAAAGTTTAAATCTCTGCTGATAGCTGCCAAATTAATAAACTCAACATGTTTCTAATCTTCACATGTGTTTATATAGAAACTGCACTGGCAATGGCTTATCTAAACTTGGCTTGTATGATTATGAATTGTCCTATTTTCCAGCCCTCACTTGCAACTCAAATTCATTTCAACTTTACCTATTGTCTATATAGCATTCTTCATTGTGTGGTACTTCTCTGTTCCCTTTTTATTGTTATCTTTGACGTTTTTCATTTTTGTTTATCAAAACCAGTTAAGCTGACCAGTTTTATGGAACAAGAAGGAAATTACAACAGCCTCTTTTTTATGTTCATCAAACCGGTGGCATTTGCTTTTGGGTAGATTTCTACAGCTCTCCATGAGATTAGTCCCTTATTATTGTTAGATTTTGTTCATTTGAGTTTTGAGAGATGGTCAGACCTTAACATCTTCAGATGCAACACTTCTAAAGGTTTTTAAATAGGAATGTGAAGTGCTAATTTTTACAGTAAAACTATCCTTTCAGAAGTTTGGTTGGAGTGGATTCCAAGTTATTCTAAGTTCTATTCCTTGTTCTACTCTAACTAAATAGTTCAGAATTCATCTTTGTTTATTGTGATTGTAAATTAATCGGCCTAATTAATCACCCAATGGTTGAAATTCATTTGCTTGTGGATATGCATTATCATCAGATGTTATGTTGTGATTAATTTGTTTTTAATTTTCTTCTTCTTTTTTTGGTAGGAAAAGTTCTTGTTAGATAATATTGTGAACCTGGAGTTATTCTGTAGATTATTGATGTCTAACATCCAACATTCTTTGATATGGTTTAAATCCCTTATCATACCATCATGGACAATTCTAAAGGGAGTGATCTCATCCTGGCAGACAGTAGAATTTGATTGGGACAAGTTTTGTAGATTTACATAAGTTTCTGGATTACAACTGATTATAAAAGATGCACTTGGTGTTACATCTAAAACGCTTTTGAGTTAGTGATCAAATTTTTATGTGTAGGTTTCTGCCTCTATCAATCTCGTTCAAAATGCTGAGGTTGATCATCAACCTCTTGTCCATTTGGATAGACCTTCAGATTTGAAAATTCCCTCATCTTTGTCAAAAGAAGCTACCTCAAGAAGTTTTGCAGCAGATTCAGTTGCTGATGTCGGAATTTTAAATAACATTGTAAATGATAATGCTAATTTGGGATTCCATCCTTCTGAGTTGGGTAGTGGTCAAACATCGAGGCAGAAAGAATCTCTTAATGGACAAGATGTCTGCACACGTCTTTTGGAAGGTGATCAGAAGGGTACAAACACTGCTATGGGAACAACAAGAACATCAGAAGATGGATACAATTGGAGGAAGTATGGACAGAAACAGGTAAAAGGTAGTGAATATCCGCGAAGCTATTATAAATGTACCCATCCAAACTGTCAGGTGAAGAAGAAGGTAGAGCGTTCGCTTGATGGCCAAATTACTGAAATCATCTACAAGGGTGCCCATAATCACTCAAAGCCTCAGCCTTGTCGTCGGCCATCACTTGGGTCCACTTTATCATCTGAGGAAATGTCAGAGAGTGTGGAAGGAAATGGAACTTCTGTCAAAGTTGAAGGTGGTTTAATTTGGAGAAATTCTCAAGCTGGTTCAAAGGAAATTAAGCTTGGATCTGATTGGAGAGCTGATGGTCTGGAAAGAACATCATCATCTATTGTAACTGATCTTTCTGATCCACTATCAACTGCCCAAGGGAAATCTGTTGGTATGTTTGAGTCAGCTGAAACTCCAGAGTTTTCATCAACACTTGCTAGTCATGATGATGAGAATGATGATAGGGCTACACAGGGAAGTATATCACTCTGTGGTGATGCAGCTAATGATGATGAGTCCGAATCAAAAAGAAGGTGAGTTTCTGTATTAGTGCACATGATCAATGGATTTGTATCCAAGGGGTGATGCTTTTAACTTTCACTAACTTATATTTACATCTCTATCCACCTTCATTGTAGGAAGACAGAGAGCTGCATGACTGAGATGAATGTGGCATCTAGTGCTTCCCGTGAACCAAGAGTAGTTGTACAAATAGAAAGTGATGTGGACATACTCGATGATGGCTATCGTTGGAGGAAGTATGGACAGAAGGTTGTCAAAGGAAACCCTAACCCTAGGTACCAAACTTGTCAGCTGTCTCTCTTTCTTTCTACATCACATTTCTTTTGCATGTGAAATCAAATAAATCATCTAAAGATGCAGGGGTAAATTTTATGTTTATGCTTCTAACATGCATGTTTCTGCTAGTTTTATGAGTTATATTCATGTTTTTAATTTCAAAGCACACAGAAGAAAGATCAAGCTTCATGCTTTCATAAATACAACCTCTTGAAATTATTTTGTTGTCCGGCTTATAGGAGCTACTATAAGTGCACAAGTCCTGGATGTCCTGTGAGAAAGCATGTGGAAAGAGCTTCCCATAATCTTAAATATGTGCTCACAACATACGATGGAAAGCACAACCATGAAGTTCCAGCAGCCAGAAACAGCAGTCATGTTAACTCTAGCGGTTGTAATTTGCCCCCTACTATGCCCAACACTCAAGCTGCCCTTTCATTATCTAGAAATACCCATCCTCTAAAGCCTGAAACACCAATCCGGGATTTTGCTCCGCCTTTTGATCGAAAGCCTGAATTTAAAAGTGAATATGTGAGACCTGGTTTTCTGGGGGATTTCAGCAATGAGATGAAGCTTGGGGAGGCTGCTCTGGCTTCTGTTTACCAAATGAAGTTTCCTTCCATACAAAAAGCAATTCCTTATGGGTCTTTTGGACTGAACCCCAACTGCATTGCATCTCATTCATCCAGTTCAATTGCCTCAACCGTTCCGAATTTTCCAATTTCTTTGCCTTTGAATCTCCCAACGCCTGCAAATCTATCATTGGCTGGTTTTGATATAAATAATGTTGGAAAGTCAACAGGTCCGATTCATTCTTTCCTTCCAGGGCAACAGTTAAAAGAGAATGGTGTGAGGTTCCATGGGATTAAACAGGAGCTAAAGGATGATAACCTTTATGATCCTTCCCCTCCTATTGTTGACCATGCAAGTGCATCGTCATCATCAGTCTATCAGCAGGCCATTGGAAAATTTCCATCCTAGATCGTGTTTATTTGCCTTTTAGCAGAGTTTGTAAGACATTGTTCTACTTGAGTTTCTCCAACATTGAAGGTTCTTTTTCTTGCCATGTTACTTCTCCTTCATATCTATGCTATTTCTTTTATAGATTGTGAAGATATATACATCTGTATTTAGATATGTACGTGATATTTTATGATTTTCAATTTTTATACATGGAAAAGTCAATATTCTAGGTTAAAAATTTGGTTGTTATCTTGTGCTTTGTGCATGGTTACAAAACTCCGCCACTAGTGTATCAAATGATTATCCTACAAATAAGGAAAACATTGAGGCTTACAACAAAGGTCTCAGCTTGACATTGGACTGTTCTTAGTTTCAGTTTCCAAGCCACTGAAACTTGTTTAGTTTATTTGAAGCAATTTCTGTCCTATCGTTGATGCAAATGCTTCCATGTGCTTTTGTTTGAAGTGAAAATGACCTGTCTTGTTTTCTTTCAAGTTATTGAAGAATAAGGTATGAGCTTAGGAAGGATTTTCGTGTATCTGTTGCTAAAGAAGACTGCTGGTAATTAAAGTAGGTGCATAAATGGTCCAATACGTGTTACCATATCATGTATCCTCAGCATGTCAGTTTTCTTGATTTGCAATTTCAAATATCTTCCTGAAGCTTACTTAAGACTAGGATCAAGCTGTGTGTGCAATCTCGTCCTTTTACTCCTTGCTTACAGAATTCATGTATTTACCCGTGCTTTTTCTGTTTGTTTTTGTAGAAGGTATGGAACCGGTTACAAATTTGCGTACCTCTTTAGCCGGAGAAAATCATACAAGGAAGAAGCTGGTGGTAAAATGATAACAAGAGCAAATGCTCTGTAGCTACAGGGACTTTCTGGCAAAGCAAAGAAGCTGAAAGCATGCATGGCTGTGAGTGGTGTGTAGCTTCACCAGATTTTTTCCTTCCATTTTGGTAATTGGACATTATAACATTACAATAAAAGTTCCAATGGTTTAATTGAATCAAATAATAGTAGGATAGCTGTCAACAAAGACACTGGTTCAGTAGCAAAATATTTAAGTTGCTTTGAAATCTTGGTTGACATGAGATCACCCAATCCCTTTCCCTCATAAGAAAAAGAAAGAAAGAGTAGGATAGATGAGATGCAGATTTTGGAAATGTTCAATGGTGGAATTCGTATTTAATGCAGGATGCAATTTGATTCCATGTTTTGACTTTCGTGAGTACCTATACCAATACCTATATATCAAAGGAATGGGACAAGTAGCTCATCCAGACTATCTTTCGTCTCCTTTTACATTTTATAAAAATAGTTATATTTTAGTTCTGATTTTTTTAATATTCTTAAATTAATTTCAATATTCTAATTTGTAATATGATTTGGTGTTTATATTTTTATATTGTTCTAATAATTAATATTGTTAATTTTTTATTAAAATATTACACTCCCAAAGAGAGAATATGAGTTCGGAAAGATAAGTACGAATCCTGAACATTAATCGAAATAAAAAAATGTAACAATATAATGGACAAAAGATTTAAGTATCAATTTAGGACAAAAAATTGTAAAATTCCAAATTAACAGAATTTGTCAAATTTAAGGATGGAATGCATATTTAAGTTTTTAGTTAAAAAGACAAATACTTTATAATACATTACTTCTTAAACAATTTTAACTTTGTGTTAATATATATTTTGTCCCTTTAATTTTTCCACATGTACCTAATTAATATATATATTTTTTGGACATAATTAGTACTTAAACTTCAATTTCGTAGTACACTTTGGTACCTTACTAGTAACTCCGTTAAAATACGTTGATATGGTACTGAGGCCAATAATAAGATGACTCGCGGTAGCCTTATATTTTGACATGGGCCAATTTTTTTAAAAAAATTATTTAAAAAATATAATATTTATACAAATATATTTTTTACAAAGATAATGAATTTTGACAACTATTTGTCCCGGTTTGTAACATACCTATTTTTTTTAAAAAAAAGAGAAGAATATTTATGGTAGAAGTCCTTGAATAAGTAATCAATAAATAAATAGTAGTATAAGAAATTGTGATCGTTTTTAAAAAAAAACCATTAGACATGAAAACACAGAAGATTATTAGAAGGAGTATGTGGTTAAGTTAAAAATTCAGTATTTAATTCAAGAATTAAATTGAATAAGTTAGAAAAGTATAGAGACTAAAGTGCAACTATCCTATTTTTTATTTGATGAGAAAGACTTAATGACAATTTTACCATTACTTAAAAAATCAATAGTTTCATGATAGCTTTTAAATGATTTTTTATTAAGTAATAATGTTTTAATAATTAATATTATAATATATAAAAAAGAGGAAAAGAGAGAAACATCTTTCTCAATCTTTCGTTCTTTTTCACGTCAAACAAAGGGGGTAAAGAAAAAAAATTATTTCCGTTATTTTCCTTCAAATTCGAGTATAAGGTATGATTTTTCTTCAATTTTTTTTTAGATTTTGAATATTTAAAGCTTGCTTTATATATATATATACTAATAATTTTTTATTTTATCAAGTATTTTAAAATTTGTCATTAAATTACATTGAAAGAAGCTTAAAAAACTTAAGTGAAATAGAATAAATTATTAGAAGATGAATTCTAGTTTGTTAGAAGCGTGAAAAAGAAACAAAAATGAATGAAAAGTTTATTTGGTATATTTGGCCATGTTAAAAGGGAAGTAGAGAACATTGGCCACTTTGTGTAATATTGGTGCTAAATGATAGCTTGTGAAGCAGTGAGTACTCTGGTGAAGACGGAATTGAAAACGAATAATCGAGTCAAAAGATATGCGAATTTCGGATTAGGAAACTTAAGTTGCTAACTTGATTAACCATCCATATTTAAGTTTGTTTTTATTGGTTTTAGTTTTAGAATGGATAAATGACGTTGTTTAGTATTGAATTGCTCTTATTGTAGCTAAAAATGAAGCGAACATCTTGAAGGAGAAAGGCGAAAAATGAGTAAAGTAATTAAAACTTTGGTTTGTACTAATATCTTATTTTCATTACATAAAGCTTTAGAATATTTAGTTTAATATGACTAGTTATATTTTATTTTATTTTTTTAAGTTTTGGATGAGTTTGAATAATTTAATTAATATTTATAAAATTATATTTCGAGATAAAACTATGTTTTTCATAAGATTAAATTATCAAATTCATAGTTATGATTTGGATTTGAGTATTATGATTTTAGATGATTAAGCAAGAATATATTTAATATGTTTCAAATTGGGCGATATGTGATTTGAATATGAAACAGAATTGAAATGAGAATTATATGAAAATGAAATTGATATAAATCATGAAATTTAGTTTTTACCCCGTTTCACTAAGTTAGACTATATCAGATATAGTTGGCATGTCATAGAGTCTTTATATGAAAGAATTTAAGTCTTCCCAATTCCCAGAGGGTCGAGGGAGAAAAGGCCAAGTCAGTCAGTTGTTATTATTGTTAGCCCCAATTCCCAAAAGGTCGTGGGCAATCCCAATTCCTTGAGGGTCATGGACTACTCTGATAATCATCGTTGCCGAACAACTCGGGGTGGTGGATTCATGTATCTGGTTATGAGTCTAAACTTTAGTACGGGGTCTAAATTAAAAAAAAAGCAAAAACAAAACTTGAATTTATTTGAATTTCCATATTATGCAAATTAAATTAATTACACGATTTTGAATTTAATTAAAAAACTTCTTTTTTTATTCAATTTGTTAATATCAAAATTTTAAAGTTTATTAATATTAGAATTTTCTTTTATTGTGATGTTATTAATGATATTTATAATCATATTTTAGTTTATTTCTATCAATTAATTTGTATCCAATACTTATGTAATGATTTAGATGATATTAGCACCACTAAGCATAAAAATTGCTTAACGTACGGTTTGTCTATTTTTCTGTGCACAAGTAGTTAGATTTACTAGATCGTTCTAGCAGCACCCGAAGAATCAAAGTTCAGTTCAAATAATATTGGTGAAGAGTTTACTTTATAGTGATGTAAATGGCATGCACCTAGGCTTATACATATATAATATTATGTCGTAAACTGAATTTAAATATTTTCATTATGTTTTCTTAGTTAGTATTTTATAACTAATATTTTGATAAAATAGTAAAGTGTAGAAATCTAGTTTATTAATATATTTTGAGAAATCGCAATGTTGGAAATTGATTGGGGAGATAATTTGAATGTAGATATTTTGTGAAAATCTAAATTTTGTAGGGTTTTATGTAAAATAGGAAGAAATGTTGCCGAATTATTATAAAATAAATTTTACCACTACGTTTCCTTTTCAGAAAAAAAATAGAAAAGTGAGTTGCTTCGGCAACGAAATGTGGCATTTTATATTCGGATCCAACAACTGGGTCGGGTATAAGGTGTCACACGGTTCATCTAGATCTAGACAACCATTTGTTCAGGTTCACTCAAGACATATTTTTTTAAATATTTTAAAATTTTATAACATATCATATTTTTATATTATTTTTTATGTTTAAAATATATAAAATCTAAAAAAAATATTAAAAATATTATTTGACACTAGAATGAACCTAAACAAATGGTTATCTATATACATTTCAACCTAGATAAGTGCATATTCATTCTAGACATATTTTTTTAGTAATTTTATATTTTTTAATTTTTCATAAATTATCATATTTTATTATTATATTAAAATATGTATTTTACAAAATTTAATGTGTTATACGTTTTATATATTTTTAGATTTTATTTATTTTATATATTTGGACAAATATATTTTTATAAAATATGATGCAAATAATATATTTTATAAATATATTTTTAAAAATTTCTTCATAATAATAATATAAAAAAACTAACATTTTATGAAAAATTAAAATTATATAGAATTAATATAAACATGTCTCAAATGAATTTGGACAAACAGTAATTTAGATGCAAATGCATCCGGACAACAAGTTATCCAAGTTTGATATTTTTAAAAATATTTTTATTTTGACGTATATCAAAATATGAGACAACCATGTGTCACCATGCTATTAGTCCATAATGCCATATCAATCTATTTTAATGGTGTTACTGTAGAGGTACCAAAGTGGGGTTTTTTACCCAATTGGGTTAAAAATAAATTTAAAATACCAAAATAGGGTGTCAGATACATTATTTACGGAAATGGGTTGTTTTTTGGGTCGAGCCTACCTGACAGGCGCGACCCATTTTTTTAATAATATAATTTATTTTTTTAAAATATTGTTATTTTATTATATTTTAATAATTTTTAAATTTTTAAAATTCAGTCGGGTCAAAACCGGGTCGAGCCAGACCTGGAGGCGCGACCAGTCGCTCCTGCTGCAGAGGCGTGACCAGTCGCTCCTGCTGCAGAGGCGCGACTCCCCTGCAGCCCGCCACGTGTCCCTGCCCCCACCCCCTGGCCCTGCACCCTCTCATGCCACCTGAGAGAAAAGAAAAAAAATTTATTAAGTTTAATAATTATTTAGGGTTTTTTTTACTAAAATAAATTTAAAAAAAATTATTTATCAAATAGGTTGTCAGTCCAATTATATACGAAAATTGGGTTTTTTTTCATTCGCGCTTATCTGACAGGCGCAAATGATTATTTTATATTAATTTTTTAAATAAAATATTATTATTTTTTATTTTAAGGTTAGTATGACTTGCGTATAAATACGAATACAGATTGCGCCTACTTGAGAGGCGTGACTAATCGAGCCTTTCTCAGAGGCGCAAATGAATATGATTGTGGTGGGGCCCACACGTGCTTAACTTTTCCCCGATATATACTCCTGAAAATCAAATGGTTTCATATACACAAAATTTAGCACACGAAAGTTGAACGGAAAGAAGAAGATAGGGAGAAGAAAAAAAAGAAAGGAGAAGAAAACGAGGAGGAGGATAAGGTATTTTAGTATTTTTTTTTGTAAATAGAATGTAAAGTTTTGTTAGTAATTTTATTATTTGAAAGTTATTTTGTTAGGTTATTAATTTTTTTTAGCTTATGCATGAAAATTTTTGCATTAAAAATTTTATGTATTTTTTTTCTATTCGAAACTGTTTTGAAAATTTTGAAAATTTTTTAACAGATCTAGTATTAAAGATGGAGAATCAATTTTTTGTATGTGTTTTTTTCGATGGAGAAATTTTGACAACAACCGTGGGATGTATATTTGAATGTCGCAAACAAGTAGCAATGAGATTTAGTAAAAATATCTCGTTTGATGATATGAAGGAAAAAATTAGTGAAAAAATTTATAAACGTTGTGGGAGAAGGATGTCGAAACTTTTCTACAAGTTTCCAGTTTCGACGAATCCCATAAAATTCACCGAAATGGAAGTCGTAGACGATGAAGACGTGGAGACAATGGTCGCTCTTTATTGTGGGACTCGAAGCAACCAAAATGCACTGATTCAGTTATTTGCTGAGTTAGCTGGTATAGAGGCAACTGAAGATCCCACTTCATTAGGTGAAGAAGATAGAGCTCAAAAGCCGTGTATGGTGGTTCTGATATCGTACGTTGATAGCCAATCAACTATACACGGGATCGACATTGATCTTAATGCTACACCCGAGACTGATGTGGTTGGTGATGATGTATACCATAGTAGTGATCGTTCTGATCACGAAGTCGATAGTGAGAGTGATCCCGACATAGACGAGGTCCCGGATGATATTGACGACGAAGGCGTTAATGATGATAGAAACGTTAACGCATCTTCAGTCGGGAACCAGATTCGTCGTATTGCGATACACAATAATCCTGGGGTACACATGTCTCGGATAGACCCCGATGCAACACACGCAGCTGAGTTTCCAGAGTACCCTGAAATACTACCTACTCACCGGATAGCTGTATATTTTGATTCTGAGGAGTTATTCGTAGGCCAAATATTCGAAAGTAAGGAAGAATGTGTTTTTGCCATTAAGCGGTATAGCATGAATATATCAGTAGACTATAAAGTTGTAACGTCTAAACCGACATTATACATTGGAGAGTGTTGGAGGTCGGCGGAAGGCTGCAATTGGCGGATACGAGCTGCATTTATCCAGAAGTCACAGATGTGGGAGATACGAAAATTTGTTGGGCCTCACACATGCATTTCAACACGTAAGACAGAAGATCATCGAAAACTTGATTCAAAACTATCTGTACGTGCATCATGCCAATGGTGAAAGACATGCCTACCATTAAAGTTTCAGTACTGATTGCCGAAATGCAGGTACGATTCCAATATCGAGTATCATACCGAAAGGCATGGATAGCTAAACAAATGGCAATGGAACAATTGTATGGAGATTTCGATGCATGGTACAATGAGTTACAGGGATGGATAGCCGCTATAAGGGAGTACGTGTCAGGGACTGTCTTTGAGTTGCAGACACGACCTTATTACGGGCCAGATGACCAACTACAATTGGGAAAAAGAATTTTTCATCGAATGTTCTGGACGTTTGATCCATGTGTGTGCACATTTCCCCACTGCAAGTCGTTTGTGCAAGTAGATGGGACCTGGCTATATGGAAAATATACACAGATCCTACTTCTTGCGATTGCTCAAGACGGCAACAGAAACGTGCTTCCGATAGCATTTGCCATCGTCGATAAGGAGAACATGGAATCGTGGGAATTCTTCCTTACCAACCTACGGAGGTATGTTATTAGCAACGATAATATTTGCATCATCTCTGATAGAGGGAAAGGATTAATTGCTGCCATTAGGCGTTCCGGTATGCCATGGAGATCCGTTTACTGCATCCGGCACATCGCGGCTAACTTCCAGCGAGATTATAAGAATGCAGACTAGAAGAGACAAGTTGTGAGAATGGGTAAATGATTGCCTTATCTTTTCAATATAAGTTTTAATGTTTTAGGGCAGTGTTGTAACTTATCTTTTCTTAATACATATGCAGCGTACGAGTTAGAGCCACACATTTTTCGCCAAAGAATGACTCGACTTGAGAGGGACATGGAGGGTCAAACAAACACATCTTTCCGACAGTGGTTGGGTACTATGGAGCCGTGGCAATGGACTCAAAGTTTTGACGAGGGCTGTCGTTATGGTCAAATGACCACAAACTTGGTGGAGGGGATCAACGCTGTGTTGTTAAAAACACGACATCTTCCAATTTCATCTGTCTTTTCAGCTACATTCTACAGGTTGGCTACCTTAATGCCAAGAATGGGTCAACAACAAGTTAACCAAATGGAGGCAGGACACGTGTTTGTAGAAGATGTCAGGGATGCAATTGCTGCAAACTGTCGGATGGCGAGGTCAATGACTGTAGAAGTATATTCACGACGTAATGAAACGTTTCGAGTTACTGAGACTATCGGTCGTCGACCCGGTATACCACATAGATCCTACGGAGTTGATCTTCGAAATAGACGATGCGATTGCAGGAGGTTTTAAACACTTCATTATCCATGTGCATATGTTGTAGCAGCTTGTGCTAAAGTCTCACTCAATGTAGAACATTTTATCGATGAAGTGTACACCCTTACACGCACGTTACGTGTATGGGAGAACGAGTTCCCCGTGCTTCCTGACCTATCTACTTGGGAGGTACCTCCGACGACCTTCGAGCTTGTTCTAGATAAAGGGTTACGTAGGAACCCGAAAGGTCGTCCACAATCATCCAGAATTCGTAACGAAATGGACATTAGAGAGAAATCCGACGGAAAGCTGTGTGGCGTATGCAAATTAGCCGGTCATAATCGAAGTAAATGCCCGTTCTGAAACTACCATGTTGGACAATTGTCGCAATCGGGTAGAAATTGAGATGTAGTTTCATGACATGTTAAAAGGATTGAATCGCAAATTTGTCAACAATTTGTTGCAGTTAATCTAATTTTACTTACATAGTTAGTATAAAGTTTATTTATTTAAATAATAAATAAAAAACCATAAAATTGATAAAAAAAATCGCAAAAAAGTCATTACATAAATACAAAGTTAACTATTTAAATTGCAAAAAAATTAAATTGTTAATTAAAATGCCAAAATATTCATTACATAAATAAATACGAGTTGCGCCATTAGGCGTTTTGGTGTGCCATGGAGATCCATTTATTGTATACGGCAAATCGCGGCTAACTTCTATTGAGATTATAAGAATGCAGACTGGAAACGACAAGTTGTGAAAATGGGTAAAAAATAACTTTATCCTTTCAATATATTACAAAACCCCTTAAAATTGATAGTTTGATGGTGTGGTTCTAGGGGTATATCTTTGTGGAGCTCGACGTTCACGTTGTGGGCGACTACGACGATCAACATTCTCTTCGTCCATATGTAGGGGTGTAGAGAATGTCTCAAATGCCACTGATGAACTCGAGCCGGGTGGAGTAGAGAACGACGCTGGATATGGGCCAGGAATAGTAGAGTACGGTGGTGGATATGAGCCGGGAGGAGTAGAGTGCAGATGTGGCAGTGGGCTGAAGATATCAAAATCTGAATAATATCCCTAGGCTGAAGAGCCCGGGAAATAGTCATCGGCCCCCAAATCTGGATGATAAGAACTAGTCCCTGAGTGTAGCTCCGGCTCTGGCCGCCGCTCTGGGTCCGGCACTGCCTCCGGCTCTGGCTCTGGCTCTGTCTCCGAGCTGGTGCATGATGCGGATCTAGAAAATATTGCCCAATCCGTGTTGTATGAGGGGGAACTACCATCGACGGCCCACCAAATAAAAATGGTTTCCCCTTCTCATAGTACCACTGTAGGTACTGTGTCGAGGGCCGTAGATCCAAACAACGGTCCATCGGAGGTATCCTACCAAACCGGTTGTTCCACATCGTAACATACTCTTCATGTACATCTCCCCAATCTGCCCAATGCATCCCCCTTCTAGTCATGCCATGAAGCTTTGTAGGCAATCGTACTGGTTGTGTCGAGATATATTGTATACAACCGAATTGTCGGAGTACTCGATCGCCATGATACCACTCCACCGTCTGAAAATGGATAAGAGGTGCGCTAATGCACCATAAGTTTGAGTAGACGTATGCATGCGAGGGAATAACGCTATAATCTTAGGAACAGAATACGGCATCCAAATGAACTGCAGAGTTAATAACATTTTCATATTAACGTGAGTTGAGTGAGATAAAAATAATAAAATTAAGTTGATATTGAAAAAACCTACCCCCTCCCCAGAATGATTCTCGATCATCAGACGATATATCGGAACCGTGTATGACCTCCCGATACCCGGATTCGTGCTCTATCTACGGAAACAAATTGTTAGAACAATATAACCTAAAAAATTCAATTAATTGCTATAACGTGTAAAGATTCATTACCTATTAACAAGTGGAAATATATATGGCTGGTGCCTAATGGATGCCAAGAATGGCATCCGATAAAGTGCCCAAGACTGCAGCAGTATAAGGCATCCGCCTATGTCCATCGCAGAAGGATCTGTCGTCCGACAAAGTTCGCGGTACAGCATGGCTAACACTGTAGACCCCCAATTGTATGAACGCGTGTTATGCAAATTAGACAGTAGCGGTAGGTACATCAAACTGACCTTACTGTCGTGTGAATTCGGCACGAGTACACCTCCTATAAGGTGCATAATGTAACCTTGAGCGGCCTGCATAACCTCCAATTCAGTGGCAGTATTGGGCAAATGCTCAAAATTGGCCTTTAGCCATGAAAACCGCAATGTGGCAAATTTCCCCTCACTTGGGGAGTGTCCAAGTAACTCGTAGCAAAGGCGAGCAGGCCTCGAGATCGAACTTACGCCCGTGACCACGTTCCCGTCGATGGGGAGCCCTAGCTGTACTGCAACGTCCTCTAAAGTTATGGTGTACTCCCCGCACGGCAAATGAAATGTGTGCGTCTCCGGACGCCATCGCTCGACTAAAGCAGAAATTAAGTCATATCGCAGATCAAAAGTCCGGATCAATGCTGCTGATCCGAACCCCGCTAACTCTAAGAACGGTATTACGCGTTCATCCGGCTGAAACCCTACATTATAAATACGACCCCTCAATACGCGGTACTCGACCTGAGATTATTATATTTACGAAATGGTTAATACAATATAATTTCATTCAACAAATAATGTGACTATCAAATAAAAGTTTCATTACCATCTCATTAATGTTACTCGATATGTGACCCTTATTTTCATTATCAATCAATGAACCCATTTGCTGCAAATCTGCAATTAAAATTATCAAATAAATAAAATTATAAATTTACATTATATCAAAATTACATTAAAATTACATTAAAATTTCTTACTCTCTTCAGAATTATTTAATTCTATTTCTTACTCTCTTTAGATCGTTTATTCAACATCTTTCCATATTCAAAGTAACTTATTTCTCATATACTCACTTTCAACTAGTCAATTATGCATCTATTCAACCGCAAAGTACTACATTACTTCCAATCATAAAGCCAAATGCATTTTAACATATCATTTATATTAATGTGTTTAATTCTTTAATATATATTAATTCTCTTATTATGTGTTTTATACAAGTTAAAATATAAGCATAATTTATTAATAGTCTATTTTACTCTTAAAAATATTTTATTTTTCCTTAAGTTTTAATTAAATTTTATAAAATTTAAAATAATTATTTTTTAACACTTTACATAGGTAAATTTAATTAATTTTAAAAGTTTGAAATTAAATTAAATTATAATTTAAGAATATTTGAAAAGATTAACTCTCAAGTTTATACATTTTACATGGGTATAAATTTTTATTTTAATTTTTAGAATGTATTAGCCACTATATTTCTCACTTTTTGTTAACAATGAAGTGAATGCTAGTAAAGTTTTTTTAAAATAAAATACAAAAAATATTGATTCCAAGTAAATCTGGAAATAGACAATAACGGGCAAAATATTGATTTTTTTATATATTTATTTAAAAGGGAGGCTGCCATCAAGCTATCAAAATCGAGCATCAATGGCAAAATGATGGGGTTTTTTACCCAACTAGATTAAAAAAAATTAAAACACCAAAATAGGATGTTAGATAAAAGTAAAACAAAAATCATGGACTTGAAAATTCAACAAAAAAAAGTTTAAATTAAAAACAAATAAAGCAAGACTTGACAAGTAGTATTAAAAACAAAACAAAAATTAGCAATTAATAAACTATATTCAAGCACAATAATTACATAACACTCTTAAATTACTAATATTTTACTTTTTTTAGAAATGTAATTTTTTTAATTTTAAAATAATTACAAATACTAAAAATTATCACATAACACTAAATACTAACATTTTAATCTTAAAATAATTATAAAAAAATTACTAACATTTTTATTCTTTCTCCTCCTTCTTCTTCTTCTTCTTTTCTCTCTTTGCTGCTGCATTCAAAAAATTAGGGGACTGGTGCTTATATGGTCCCCCATTACAAAATTTTATTTTTTTCTCTCTGTCTCTACAGGTGGCATGGGGGGTGGGGGGCAGGGACACGTGGCGGGCTGCAGGGGAGTCGCGCCTCTGCAGCAGGAGCGACTGGTCGCGCCTCCGGGTCTGGCTCGACCCAGATTTGACTCGACTGAATTTTAAAAATTTAAAAATTATTAAAATATAATAAAATAATAATATTTAAAAAAATAAATTATATTATTAAAAAATAGGTCGCGCCTGTCAGATAGGCTCGACCCAAAAAAACAACCCATTTCCGTAAATAATGTATCTAACACCCTATTTTGGTATTTTAAATTTTTTTTAACCCAATTGGGTAAAAAACCCTACCAAAGTGCATTACAGAATTGAAGTTTAAGTAATTTAAAAAAATTCTAGATACCGATTAACTACAAATAACGAAGTTGAAGGGGCAAAACACAAATTAACCATTCTTATAAAAACTACAAATAATTTATCTAAATGCTGGGTCACCAAATGAAACCCACAAAACTAAAGCCCACAAACACTGAATGCACAAACAATAGATAAGCCTATAAATTCTCACCCTTTCCTCACTAATTCCAACATTTAGTCCACGCCCCCCTTTTACTTAGGGTTTTTGATTCCTTAGTTTCTTTCTGTCATCTTTATATTCGATCAATCAATCATGACTGGCAAAGCCAAGCCAAAGAAGCACACAGCCAAGGAAATAGCAGCGAAGATCGACGCCGCCACAACCAATAGAGGCGGCGGCAAGGCCGGATTAGCTGACCGTTCAGGTGTGGAGAAAGGTGGACATGCTAAGTACGAGTGTCCTCATTGCAAAATAACAGCTCCAGATTTGAAGTCGATGCAGATTCATCATGATGCCAAGCATCCCAAGGTTCCCTTTGAAGAGTCAAAGCTTGTGAATCTACATGCTGTTCATGTGGTTGAGCCTTCCAAGCCTCGTCCTGGTGTTAGGGGTAGCCTTAAAAAGTGATAATAAAAAAACCCAAAAAATGTGTTTTTCGTCAAGCTTTGGTGTTTTGTGATGTTTCGAAATATGGGTTTGGTTCCTTTTTCATCTTTTAATTGTTTGTCACGCTAGCAGTCGAGATGGGAATGAGAAAGGGGTTGGGGTGAAAAAAGTTGGATTATTCTTGTAAGGGTCCCCCTTGATTTGATGTCGATGATGAATGGTGTTGTTATAGCTTCTTCATTTAATGCTAATGAAGTGTTTGTGCAATATATGTTGTGCTTGTTTTATTTTTTTTGTTTCTTCTCTTTTAAGCATTTAAATTTGATTGCTTTCTTATTTGACTGATTCTTATGGTTGCTGACTTATAGTAGGTTGTTTATGTGTTGCCTGTTGGCATTAGCAAATAGGTTTTAGTTGCTGTAGCTATGATTGATTGAGAAGTGTGATAGTTGAAATGCTTGGATGTTTTCAGTTTGGGATTGTTAAGATGATTTTCAAAGTAAGAAGAGCTTGGGTTTGATGGTTTCATGGGGTTAGTAACCTTAAAAAACGGTTGTGCCGGAAACGGTGATGTATATAGTTGAATCAAATAGATGTTTATATTAAAAAGCTAATGTGTAATTTTGAGATTAACATCTAGATTTTGTCTTCATTGTTTTGCAGTTGCAGTTTGAGTCTAATCTTATTTGGGCGGGGATGATTGTAAAACCCTTGGCAGTTTAAGTGTAATCTTATTTGGGTCTATGATTGTAGAACCCTTGTAGTTTGAGTCTAATCTTATTTGGGTCGGGATGATTGTAAAACCCTTCCAAAGATGATTTCATGATTTCAACTTAGTTCAAGTATCGAATAAGTTCACTGCAATTTATTGATCAAATTTGATTAGAATTAGCAGTTGTTTAAAATCCTTGTCGTAGGTAATGTCATTTCAAGAGCTAATCAATTTGCTTTCCAGTTTTCTGACTACAAACATCTACATCTGTTCTTGTGAATGAAAAGAGTCTTGACAATTACTTCAACTCATTGTTTTCTTAAGTAATAATATAAATTTTGGCTCATTATCATGATAACTAGATTCACTTGTATTTTTGTTATTCATTTTAATATTTGAATTTAGCAATTAGATTCTTTTAGGTTTTGCATTTGGATTTCATTAAGATTTGATGATTGTTCTTGGGATTGGATTGGTCGGTTGGATGGATAGACGGCTTGGTCCAAAAGAAAAAGAACTTAAAAGGTTTATAGTTAAAATAAATATAAAACATGTAAAAGTACATTGCTAATATTTATTTTCTCTCTCTTTTTTTTTTAATAATTCAAAAAACTTCAAATAGAGAGGAAAGCGACAAATAAGACATTAAAAATAATACATAAATTTTGAAAGTTAAACAGCCAAATAAAAAGTTAACAATGACAGCATAGAAGAGATCCAATAAAGAGGCAAATAGATGTGAAGGTTACCTGTTTTGACACACATCAAATGTATGAGAAAATATTGAGAGATTAGATCGTCTTCAAGAGTACGACTTATGAGAGTTACTGCTAAATGTATTGTACGTCTGATTTGCTCGAACGATGTGCAAAGTGAGTTTTGTAACATGTCTAGTTTGGAGTTAACCGAATGGATTGGCTAGCCAAATAACATTTGCATCGGATTCTCTTTTTATATTTCTCTCAATCTTTGTTGGGCATTGAAGGGACAATTTCTATATGCATTTAACATTTGACAAGATTCACTAAAAGTAACTGAATATATATATATGGTAAGAAGGGAACATTAAGATGACTTTTTTTCCTTCTATTCTACATTCAGGTTCTTTTTCTTAAACCCAAATATTCTCTTGTTCTTCGTTAAACTTTAAGCTAGGGTTTGGGGTTAATTGGTGGATGTTTCAACCTCCTGGTAAGTGTATGTTATAATTTTGAAAAAGTAAAGATGTTAAAAGACATAAATATTGTTGTAGGTTAATTTTGGCCCATTTACATAAAACTCAAAACCCAACTACCCAATAAAACCTAGACCCAACATTAGCTAAACCTATCAGCCAACCCAATACCCTTAAAAAAACTAAACACCAACCCAAGCCCAAACTAACCCCAATAGCCCAAATCAAAAAAAGAGAAGAAAAATCTAAAATTTCAAACCCTAGGTGCGTCGCACCTAGGGCCTTCTACCTTCAACCACCCTCTGCCATCCCTGCAAAAGAAGACCAAATTAGCAAAGAAACAATAGCAAGCAAAAGCAAGACAATACAAAACAGTGATTGAATAGTAACAAGGCAGAGAAATAAGAAAAGTAAAAAAGAAAAAGCTATGACATGTACAAACGACTATAAAAGCCGAATTTACCATGTAAAGAGGGAGGAGGGATTTTTGGTTTTTTTCATTTTCTTTGGTTATTCTGTTTTGAAAAAAAGAAAAAGACTGTTAGACAAGTATATTGAAAATCAAAAAGCAAAACAACAGAAGAAAGAAATGTTGATTTTAATCTCTATTTCTCTTATTCTTTTAGTTTATTTCTTTCCTTTTTTTGTTTTCTTTTGATTTAATCTCATTATTTTCATTATAAATCGTTTTTAAATAAAAAAGAAAAAAGAAAAACTCACCTGGATCTTGGTGGCCCTGACCACTGTCGACGGTGGAAGCCTCGGCGGCTTCAAAGAGCCACGATGACGGCGGCAAAAATGGGTTTAGAAACCCTAACCGAAAGGAGGAAAAGGGAATGGGGTGTTCTCTGTTTTTGTTTGAATAAGAATGAAGCAAAAAAAAAATTAAATACTATGGATAAAACGGTGTTGTTTTACACTTGGGTATCTAACGCTTAAACGGCGTCGTTTGGACTGTGCCCGTGTGAGACCCGACCCGGCTAAGGGGGATCCGCGTGTTTTGCATTTGATGGGATATTTATGACTACGGTCCTTCCGAATATTCTATTCTTTTAATTTAATCTTCTTATTTTCCTTTCTTTTTTAATTTGACCGAGTAATTTTATCCCCGTTGCAATTCGGTCCTCGGACCATTTGAAGTGGTATACAGAGGAAATGCAGCGGATAAGGCCTGGGAATATTTTCCCAATCGGTCCCTTAGCTCTCAGGCGTGTTTCAATTTCGTCCTCTGCCCCTGTTTTTATCCGAATTCCTCCTTTTAAATTTTATTTAGATTTTGATTTAATCCTTTTTACTACTTTTGCTATCTTCGTTTTAAGTTAGTTAATTTAACATATTATTAGCATTGTGGTCATACTTGCATTCATATTCATTTTATTTCTCTAATACTAGTATCATTATATTATTACTATTATTATTTCTATATTTTTGTACTCTTTCTATTATGTATCACTCATATATTATTATTATTATCATCACTGTTGTTATTACTTTACTATTGTATTTTAATGTATTATTAATATTATCCTTATTTTCATTATTATTATTATTACTATTATTCGTTATTGTCATGGTTATTGTTTTTCTTATAGCTATTTTTTATTACTAATATCACTATTGTTATATTTAGTTTTACTTTTGCTTTCACTATAATTACTACTATTATTATTATGGTTTTTTTCCTTTTATACATTTCCGTTTTTATATAATACATTGATTTCATTATTTATTCATTTATATTTTTGTATAATTTCAAACTTTGAAATTATTATTATTATTTTTGTATCATTATTTTGTTCCATATAATACTATTCTGTATTTATACCATTATTATTTTATCATTCTTTTAAAATTACAAATTTATTCACTTACTCATGTGTTTATTTACTTACTGTTATGTTATTAATTCATTAATTTATTATTATTATTATTATTAATATATATATGTTCTATTATATATGTATATATCTTTAATATATATATGTATACATTTATATAATATTACTATTAGTCGTTTTTTTTATTTCTAATATGTATATATTATGTAAATATTTTAATAACTATATTATGTACATATTTTTAATTCTACATATATATACTCTTTATTCCTATTATTACGTATATATTTTAATACATATATGTATATATTTATATATCGTTATTATTAGTTTTTTATACTATTATTATTTTTAATATTTATTGTATATATATTTTTAAATTTAGTATTATATGTTTTTTATATATATATGTGTGTGTGTTCACTACTATTTCATATTTGCATTATTACTATTATTATCATGTTTAATACCATATGCATTATTATTATTTTATAACTATTATTATTGCATATTCATTGTTAATGTTTTATATATTATGTGCTTCATATATTCTTAACTTTCTATTATTATTTGTCTGTGCCGAATTTAGCATATTAGATCACATCTTATTTCAACATCGATATTAGTTTTCCTTTTCTTTTTATTTTTATTTTAAAATATTTTCATTCAAATTTTTTAATTTCAATAAATAAGGTAACGTACCGATTTAACATTAAGCCGTCGATTTCATCGCTATGTTGGGTGAATATTATCGGCTTGTGTTAAAAACGGAACTCCCTTCTAAAAAGAAACCGAAATTTTAAAAATTTCCGTGTTTTGATTGGATCATGATTAAATGTTACATTGAAACTCGCGTTTTTAAAAATTAAGACAATACATGTTTAACGAGATACCAATGTTGGGCGTCACGAGGGTGCTAATACCTTCCTCGTGCGTAACCGACTCCCGAACCCTATTTTTTCTCTGACTTTTGACGTAGACCTAAACTCGGCCTTCTTTTTTTGTTTAAAAAATAAATTTTCTTTTAAAAAAGATGATTTATTAAGTGTCCGATCACACCTAGGAAAAAGGATCGGTGGCGACTCCCTTTTTTAATAAAATCGAAAGTCAGTTTTCAAATTTTCAATAAATCGCCTCAATTAGCGACCAAGCAAAATTTTTACGTCGCTACAAATATAATAGAGTGAATAGGAGGTCTTGTATGAGGGCTGTATGTAATTGATATATAGAAAAATTGTTTGTAAATGGGGTTTTAATGGTAATCCCATGTTCTTTTAAGTAGTTGTTGTTGTTGGTTCTGGAGGGATAATCGAATTTGGAACTTCGAACTACAACAAAGGTGAATTTCAAATGGGTCTTTATCTTGACTTATGTATGTTAATTTACAATGGAAATTCATATGTTGATGTCATCTCGAATAACTGGTGAGTGTAAGTGTGTGTGAAGTATCGAAAAGTTGCTGCATGTTTACAAATGAGATATATGAGTTACTGCATATGCATGTGAAATCAAACATGGAAGAGTATGAATTAGTCAGGTGTGTGAACGAATCTAGGTAAGTGTATTCTATGTTAAATGAGTAAAACAGCCATTTTTGATGCATCCGGTAGGGAAGGTACATTATTAACCAAACAGGAAGATCACGACGACAATGAGAATACTTATGGTGTAGCCTCCGATGAGATGTAGAATGGACTGACAAATCATGACATGAAGATATGTATAAGACCATGTGGGAGAAGCCCATGGTACCTTCAAAGATAGTCCACCAAGATAGTAAACAAGGAATTCTGTGAAGTCTTTGTGGTGTATTCTGTGATGCCTTTGTGGCATATTCTGTGAAGCCTTTGTGATGTGATGCTTTCATGGTATATTTTGTGAAGCCTTTGTAGTGCATTCTGTGATGCATTTTCGTGACGTATTTTATAACACCTTTGTGGCGAATTTGATTAACCGCCTATGTGGCGTGATCTGGATAAGTTTGTTGATATCCATGTTTGGTTATTCTTGTGATAGAAATTGAATATGCCTTATGGGTACTTCATGAAAGAGTTCTTAACAATGTTTCTGAAAAGTGAATATGCCATAATAGCTCGTCGGTATAAAGAACTTGGCATATTTGTAGTAATAATAAGTGGTTTAAGTGTTGGCCAAACTTGAGTTTGCCTGCGCTACATATGCAAGAAGTCCAAATTCTATGTTATCCACTAAATCTGAGAACTTTTCATGCTAGCTACTTAGATGTTTTCTGGAGTCTAAATTGTCCACTAAATTGGGCATCCTCATGATATATAACATGGTTTTCTGGGATTACATAGGATGATTTAGAATGTTTCATCCATCAAATTAAGTTATGATCTGACTGGTAACTTGATAGTAGCCAAATTCAATATGAGGGTTTGTTAAAGGTAGGATACGTACAAAGTTCATCTTAAAAGATTAGTTAGTATAAGTATCCGCCAAGAATAATATTTGTGAGTTCTAGGCGAAGTGTTCAACATCTGTTCAAGTGAGAATCTGTCGGAGGTAGGTTCTGTATGGATATCTTTCTGAGGATTATAACTGTTATTGAAAAAGGAAATGAGATCCACATTGAGTGAGAAATTGAAAATTTGCCTAATGAGTGAATTAGATAGTAAAGTGTGAAAGCTGGTGTATATGTATGCGTTGGTATTAGAAGGTAGCCGCCAAAGATTGAAAAGAGGCCCAGAATCTTCGAGTTGAGGAATTCAAAAAGAGACGTTCAAAGGTAACCTGGGTTAAATTCATTAAGTTCATTTGAACTCACAAGTGACTATTTGATGTGTAGGTTCTGATTAACGTTTTGGTTTGCTAGGAGGAACTAAGCCAGGATTGCGCTAAGGTAGTAATTCAAGTTGCGAGATTGTGCATACAAAGGGCACCATAGGAGTTTGAAACTTAGTACACTTACTAGATATATGTTCATTTTTAAGTCTAGACATTGTAGCATGTACATAAGGAACTTTGTTGTACAAATGGTCAATTTGGTCTTAAAACTACCCTCGGGTTAACAAAAGAGCTTTCGTAAGCTAGCTTAGGGCCCGAAAATGATTAAATAGAGTAATGTGAATGCAATTTATGTCTAGACTTAAAAATGAACATATATCTACCATCTTTTGAGAGTGTGTGCTCCTCCGCTAATCTGGTTCAATAAGTTCCGCAATGTGACAATCTACAAGGGAAGTAAACAACTAGAGTAAGCATTAAGAATGCTTAGTAAGTTCAAATGAAAATACAATACTTACCAACATTAACATTCAAATAGAAGTTCAAATGAAAATACAATACTTACCAACATTAACATTCAAATAGGTTAGTCATACTTGTATATCATGAAATACATCACTTAATACTCAAGGCAATGTAATATTGCATATCAAGTTATAAACATATAACATTCATATTCAATACAATATCAAGCTTTTCCATTTAAATTGAATATCGCCTGATGGAACTATAGTAAAACAGACTAGGATACACGAGTGATTAAGTTGCTCACACAAGCTGACATTATATCAGGGTTGCTCACACAAGTTGAAATTATATCAATGTTGCTCACACAAGCTGACTTATATTAGGTTACCTGTTCGGGCTAAACGTAAATTATCCTATTAGCATGCTAAACGTATCCTAACCTTTTACTAAGTTCACACTAGCATTATTTTTGTATATATATATCATTACCAATCCTTGTAATTATCCATAATTCAAATTGTACCATTTACATTATCACATATTTCATTTGCTTGCCTCGTAATCAATCAACTTTCATATTTATACCCTGTACTATTATATAATAACAATGATCATATATCTAATTATGTCTATGTGTATAATCAAACACAAATCACACCTAGTATAAAATGAGAAATTAAGGTCCATATGAACTTATCTATTTGAAACATCAAAATTGATTAACTCTTCAAGGACCAAATTGTAAAATATTACGAGGGAGCTTTCCTAACGATGAGAAAAACATCCATGGCAGCAATATGACCAAAGCTTTCACACGGTGACCATTATGTGGGAGCTGCGTTAACAACTCAGATTAAATATGTTACTATCCAGCTTAACAGGCTTAGTTGTATAAAAATTTAGTCTGAATAAGATTTTTATTATTATTTTAAATTAGTTCGCATATGAACTTTAAAAATTAATATTTGAGACACTTAAATTCACAAAAAGAAAAAAAAAAGAAAAAGGAAAAGCAGAAACATAATTTAACAGTAACTGGTTGTAATTATATTGCAAAATACACCAGCGTCAGACTGACATTTGAGAGAGAGAGAGCAATATCTTCTTTGATGTTTCTTTGGGTGAATAATTTCAATTAATGCAAAACTTGATCTTATGCTAGAGTAATAGCTGTACAGAACCTAAATCAAGATTTGCAGAATTGCTTCTCCTCCTATGTACAATAAAATAGAAGCTACTATCCCAAAGGGAAAATGTTGTACTCCAAGATAACTAAGGTATCATTTCACAATGGGTTTTTTTTTATATATAGATATAAGGCAATTGCAAAACTTCATTTTAAGAGAGAAAAAAAAAACTTTCTCAAACCATTAAAGAGAATTGTGAATTCCTTCCGTTAATGCTATGTGCCGATTCTTCATTCAAATCGAAGTTATTTGGGGTTTCTGTACACTCTTCACCGTAAAGCAACCGCCTCTTTTTCGAACCATATCCTTGGTACTGATATATGATGCTGTGAAGACACTGCCTGAGGCATACGATGTCAAATGTTTCTATAAATCTCAAATCAGCACTCCTGGATTTCATGCCTGCAAAATGTTGGTACTCCTCAAACACTGATGACAAGCACCAATTCTGCAATTTCCTCAAGCAACCAACAAGGCAACCCGTGCGATGCTGCATCATTTATTTATTTATTTTTAAGAAAAAAGAAAAAGTCAGAACTCATTTCGTAGGAAATAGAACCAAGAATTTCAGTATTAAATCCAAGGCAGTAGTAGTTATGGCCTGAAAGCTAAGTGCCAAATGAGTTCCCAATATGCAAATAAAACTAATCTTTTCTCTCAACAAAACCCACCAAAAAAGCCATATAGATTTTTCCCTATGGCTTCCATTTCATTCAGAACTGATCAAATATAGTAATATCTTATCAGCTAAGTAAACCCGCACAAATGCCAAAAATCAACACCTTTATTAATTCAGTTCCACAAGCAAAGCTAACATTTAATAGCTGAATTTGGACTACCTTTCCACGTTTGCAATGGATCAAAACAGGATGATTTCTCACATCTGCAAACAAGATGATAAAAACATGTTAGATATCCATCAAGTTAAAACATGCTGGTAAAAGAAATAAAAATACAAAAGTTCCATGGTTTATGAATTCAGTACCAATTAAGATCTTGAGAGCCCCTCTAATGGCATCCTTGAGTGAAGCAAGAGAAGGCTCCTGAAAGGAATATAAACAATAATGTAAGCCGAAACAGAACCAAAATCAATTTTGCTATTAGCAGTCAAAAGATACAGCTAATGATAGAAATACATGTACACACTTGATGATATTATTTTCAATTTTAAGATAAGTTATATTTGACTATCTAGATTCATTTATGATTTATCCATATTGCACAAAATTCATCTTGACCAGAAGGTCCTAACAAGTTCAAGAACTAAACAAATGATACCTTTGACCAAATTTCAATATGTAGTGTAGAGCAAGTCGGAACTTAATCTTTCACCAATCACTGACCCAAAAATCTTATGAAATTTTGATATTAGTCCACTAGATTTGTTTGAAACAAAGCAGTATTAGACTGGCAATGGATTCAATTTTATCTATTAAAAGAGCAAACAACTCAAATTCAACAATTATATACTAGCATTGATCAACATATGAAAAGCTCTCTAAATTGCGGTAAAAGCAGAGAAAGTAAGCGTAGGCAAAAATACCGTTTTCCCCTCGATCCCGAACTGGAAAAGCCGGATATTATGCGATCGAAGGAACTCCAAATTTTCCTCAGGATAGGGCTCTGGGCACAGGTATCTGTGCTCATAAAAATGCCATATACATTCAAATTTTAATTTTGATTATATTTCAGAACACTAAACATAACGCGCTACGTCAGGAAAAAAGATACGTTTTATTCCTTCCAACCTGCCCTTTTTTATCCCTTTTATTGTCTAATTTTTCTTTTCATAGCAACCAAGCAGGCAAAAAGAACAAAAAAAAAAGCTAAAAAATAACCAGAAGAAATTACTTTTAAAAACAAAATATAGCAGTAAACATGAACATGCAAAAAGTGATAATAATAGGAAAAGAAAACATCATCAATGCGACATATAAGAAATTCGATTCATTAAAGCAACCGGACGAAATAGAACTTCTTTTAATTATTTAAAAAAAAGAAAAGAAAAAAGAGCATACATGATGGATCGAAGATTTAGGGTTTGTAAGAAGGCGAAATTGCAGGGTCGAGGGAAACCAGATCTGAAAATGCCTTCTTCCACCATCGAAAAATTAGGTGGCGGCTCCAGAACGACGTCGCCACTCTCATCTCCTTCGACAACGAACCCCATCTCTTCTCTCACCTCTCTCTCTCCCCCCCTTTTTTTTTTCCTTCTATTGAGCAAATCAAAAGAAACTGAAGTATATATATAAAGGATGGATAAACAAAAAAAGTGCAGAGACGAAAAAAACCAACAACGAAACGAACATGAGGTTAAGGTAATGGATGGAGAGGTTGGTTATAAATAGCAGGTTTCTTTTTTAGAGGCTTCGAACGACACCGTATTGGTTTGTTGGTTAGGATTCTGATTCTTCCTTAACGAAACTTCCTTTTTCCAGAAGCATTTAATTTGCTCTATTGGGGCCGGGTGCCGTTTTTGACCAATTTTATTTTAATTTAATATTTTGACCGAAAGGTAAAGATTAGGGCTAAAAGTGGAAATTAAAGTCTTCTTACATTATGTTTTTAATTTAATAATTCGACCGAAAGGTATCCATTAGGGGTAAAAGTAGAAATGAAGGCTTCTTATAGATGACGAAAGTGATTAGATTTGCAAGTGGACGGACTAGACACATTCTGTGAATTAAAATTATAATTTTTTAAGATAAATGAATTTATTTTTGTTGAAATATGTTAGTTAATTTAAATTTAAATTTTTAAAATTTAAAATTTAAAATTTAAAATTTTAAGTTTAATTGTTAATATTATGAATATATTTTATTAAATTTATTTTCATTATAATGTCAATTTTTTTAATGAAAAATTTATTAATTCATTCAATGAATGAAATTGTACAATTCCGAGAAAAAAAATAACAAAAACTCGTTATAAGCGTTGAAGGATAAACTCCATCAACATAACAAAAGTTTTAGCTTCAGAATCAATAGAACATTATAATACGTTGACAATTGACTTTGTCATAACTCAAGTATAATATATCAGAAGTGATTGCAAACATTAAATACAATAAGAAAATCAACCCCGGATGGTCCAAAGCGACGGGCATAAATCGGTAAAAGAACCAAATATCCACCAAATTAGAGAGGATGGTGACAAAACCAACTCTAAAATCACTTGCAAAAGCAAGACTAAAAAAACGTAGTATAAGAGTAGACAAAAACTTTTAAAAGTGATTATAATGTCAATCAATAAATTTAAGAATTGAACTTGAATTTTTAAATATGAAAAATAAAAAAATTTAAATTTCTAAAAATAAAAGCAAAAAAGATTAAATTCTAAATTTGTAAAAATAAAAGTACTTACGACATATTTTAACCATAAATTTTTTTTAATTTTGATAATGAAAATACTTTAACAGTTGTATTTTTTAAAGATAATAGTAGTTTTTACTTTTTAGGAAATTGAAGTTTTGTCTTAGGATTTAATATTTTAAGTTTTTTAATTCCACAGAATGTTAAGAATTTATAATGTGTTTTTGGTAAACTATTAAAATAATTACTTTTGTTTATCTCAGATTATATTTTAGTCACTTATGTTTGAAATATTACATTTGTCACTTACGTTAGCATGTTGTAACATTTTAGTCACTAAACTATTAATTATCGTTAACGGTAAACTGACGTGGCACATTAAACCATCGTTTCAAACAAAAATTTCAAGTAAAATTATATAATTGGTCCCCATATTTTTTCGTTTTGAGCAATTTAATTTTTTTCTTTTATATTCTTTTAACTTACCTTTTTATTTATTTATTTATTTTCCATTCTTTTCTGCTCCTCCCTTTTTTTTCCTCCCTTCTCCATATGTATTTTCCACATAATTAATTCAAAGAAATGGGATTTAGACGTTCTTTATATTTAGACATTGAAAGGTCAAGTTTATCCGAATTCTTTTATTTAGACGTTCTGCAATTTGTTATCAACACTTCTTCATCTTACTATATTTTTTTTATTTTCTTTACATTATAATTCATAATTTTTGTCGTAGAATTTTTTTAGGTGCTTTTCAGTCCGCTTGGAGCACACAAATCTCAAGATTATCATAACAATAAAGATTTGGCTTACTCAGAGAAGTTTTATTGTTTTAGTGAAATCAATTTTAATGGCTATACTCATGTATATCATGCAATCAACGGTCATTCCAAAAGGAGTATGCTCTGAGATGGAAAAAAATTATCAGAAATTTTGTTTGGGGGCACACTGATAAGAAGAAAGGGATAAACCTTATCAAGTGGGAGGATCTCTACAAAGACACAAAAAATAGTGGTCTTGGGTTCAGGAAAATTGATTGCCAAAATGATGTGTTCCTTATGAAGATTGGTTATAATCTTATCAGAAAACCTGAGCAGTTATTGTAATATTCCTTACCTGAGACTGTTGCCAGAATCGAGCACGAGGCATTACTAAACTTAATCTATCACTTAAATAGTTTTAAATTGTTTATTTAAGCTTTTCGGAATGTGCTGCCATTCTGCGTCGTAGTCGCCTAAAAATTCATATCTTGAGTTCCAAAACTCAAAATTAAGATCCGTAAATTTTTCCTGAAACTAGACTCATATATCTATCTACTAATTTTTTCATAGATTTTTGACTTGGCCAATTAGTACAGTTTATTAGTTAAAGTTTCCCTTGTTTCAAAACTCGACTGCACTAACCTCTTCTTGCTACGAACCATGTTTCTTCCTGTACAAAATTCATATCACTAAGCCGTTTGTTTCTATTAAAACTAGACTCAACAAGGATTATAACCATATAAATTAAACCTTCTAATTAGTTTTGTACAATTTATGGTGAATTTCCAAAGTTGAAATAGGGGATCCAAAAATTGCTCTGACCCTGTTTCACTAAAACTCAGATATATCATATAATATAATACCTTTACCTGTTTTTCATATTCCATAAGAAACTAGACATAATAAGCTTTAATTTAATATATTATTCATCTTCAAACTATGTTTCTACAATTTTTAGTGATTTTTTCAAAGTTACGTCATTTCTGTTACTTGAATCTGTTTTTAGGTTACTTTCACATTTTTCATAATTTTCATGTGATAATCACCATTCAATCATACATATTAATAAACATGCATATCATCGGCCATTTTTATTAGCTAATCACTAGCAAGTATTTACACATCGTTCATTGTTCATATTATACCAAAAGTAGCTAAGTTTCTATACATGCCATACACAAAACAAAACGTCTAATTATACCGAGTTATTTCTTTGATAGTGTGATCGGCCTCCGACGTTTCCTTCGATCCCCAAGTGGCTAGATAAGTACTATAAGAAGAAGAAAATAAAGAGATTAAGCACTAGGCTTAGTAAGCTTACAAGCAAATAAATCACAACATTCAACATAATGGATAATTATGCATAATATCATCTAACATCATAAATTTCTTTACTTCTCAATTTCTATCTTCTTCTTTATTCCCTTACCTTCTTTCTTACCTGACCTTTCCTTTTTCATAAATATAATCTACTTTTCCTTTGCTGTTAATTCACTGTAATTTAACTCGTATTCTGACCCGTTAAACCACTCGGAATACTAAGGATACTAGGGTCATTCCTGTCTATCAATACCCTCCCAATGCCATGTCTTTGACATGGACTTACATGAATTATTCCTGTCTCCAATGCCATATATAATATGGACTTACATGGCTCAACCCTGTCTCCAAAGCCATATTTCTAATATGGACTTACATGACTCATTTCTGTTCTGTCCTGTCAACCCTAATATCCTAACATTCCTAGGGTTCAACCGGGCTTTCTAACACTTTTCCTCTGTCACTTCACCTTAAATTCGACTTTAAATATTTTCATAACATAAATATATAAATGCTGGAAATTGACAATAATAATGTAAAATAAAAGAATATTGCATTTATTTACTGTAAACTTACCTTGATACAAAATGTGACTAAACTTTACAATTTAGTCCTTTACTTTTTCTTTTCCCCGATCTACTCCCGAATTTCATTCTTCTTGATCTATAATAGCAAATTTAACTTATTTAATATTCAAATTTATTAAAACAGTCCTTGACCCAAACTTTTGCAAAATTATATTTTTACCCCTAAACTTTCACATATTTGCACTTTTGCCCCAAGGCTCGTAAATTAAACTTCATCCTATTTTCTTATGTTTTATGACATGCTGATCATTTTTCCCTTCTATGGCAATATCAAAATCACACTCTAACATATACTTATGAATATTGGTATTTTTTTCCAATTTAAGCCCTTTTACTCGTTTTCACTTAAAACCGAGTAGCATAAGTTGTTTAACATAATTTAAAACCTCATATTCTATCATAAAACACCAAAATACACAAATTTCAGCCATGGGTATTTTTCCAAATATGAACCCTAGGCTGAATTATTGCTAGAATAAGCTTAATCAAGTTACCGGGACTCTAAAAACGTAAAGATCATTAAAAACGGGGCTTGGAATCACTTACTATAAAGCTTGAAAGTTGAAGAAACCCCAGCTATGGAGAGAGGTAAGGTTCGGCTGATAACTTGAAGAAGATGATACAATTTTATCATCTTTTTACCTTTTTATTAATGTTAATAACCAAATGACCAAAATACCCCTCCTTACTAAACTTTCAAAAATTCCTTCCATGTCCTAATTTTGTCCATGAACTTAAAATTGGTCAAATTACCATTTAAGATCTCATAATTAATATTCCAAAATAATTTCATACTAAAAACTTCTAGGATGCAAGTTTTGCAAATTATTCGATTTAGTCCCTAACCTCAACTTAAGCACTTTATGCATAGAATTTTATCACGAAATTTTCGCACAATCATGTAATCATACCATAAACCTCAAAATAATAATAAAATAATTTTTTTTCTACCTCGGATTTGTGGTTTCGCAACCACTGTTCCGTTTATGCCTTATTTCGGAATGTTATATTTCTCCCCCCCTTTAGGGATTTTCGTCCCGAAAATCATACCTATGAAGAGATATGGGTACTGTTTTCGCATAGCCTCTTCGGGTTCCCATGTAGCCTCGTCTACCCCATGTCTATTCCATAGTACTTTCACAAGTACAATACTTTTGTTCCTTAATTGCTTTACCTCTCGAGCTAGAATCTTTACCGGTTCTTCACCGTAAGTCATGTCTGGCTGAATCTCAACCTCTGTCTGAGAAATCACATGTGATGGATCTGAACGATAACGACGTAGCATAGACACATGAAATACATTATGAATCTTTTCTAACTCAATCGGCAAAGCTAACCGATATGCTAATGGTCCGACTCTCTCAATCACTACAAACGGTCCAATAAAACGTGGACTTAGTTTGCCTTTCTTGCCAAATCTGAGAACTTTCTTCCACGGGGATACTTTCAAAAAACTTTGTCACCAACTTGATATTCGATCTCTTTTCTTTTTAAGTCTGCATACGACTTCTGCCTGTCTGAAGCTGCTTTTAAACAATTTCTGATAACTTTCACTTTTTCTTCTGTTTCTTTAACTAGATCAACCCCGTAAATCTGGCTTTCTTTAAGCTCTGTCCAATATAAAGGTGTGCGGCATTTACGTCCATACAAAGCTTCATAAGGTGCCATCTTCAAACTTGACTGATAACTATTATTGTAGGCAACCTCTACCAATGGTAAGTATTTTTTCCCAACTACCTTGAAATTCTAATACACAACATCTAAGCATATCTTTAAGTACCTGAATAACTCTCTCTGACTGACCATCGGTCTGAGGGTGAAAAGCCGTACTAAAACTCAACTTCGTACCTAAAGCCTCTTGTAACTTCTTCCAGAACCGTGAAGTAAATCTTGGATCTCTGTCTGAAATGATCGATAATGGCACTCCATGTAGTCTAACTATCTCTGAAATGTATAACTCGGCCAACTTGTCAAGTGAATAATCCATACGGATTGGGATCAAATGAGCCAACTTAGTTAGCTTATCAATTACAACCCATACTGCATCTTTCTTTTTCAGTGTTAATGGCAATCCTGTCACAAAATCCATAGTAACTCTGTCCCATTTCCATTCCGGAACTAGTACAGGTTGCAATAATCCTGAGGGTACCTGATGTTCGGCCTTTACCTGTTGACAAATCAAGCATCTAGAAACAAACTCTAAAATATCTCTTTTCATTCCTACCCACCAATACAATTTCTTCAAATCATTATACATTTTTGTACTGCCTGGATGAATAGATAAAGAACTGCTATGTGCTTCCTGTAAAATCTTTCGAATAAGCTCATCATTCTTTGGTACACAAATTCTGTCTCTAAACATCAAACAACCATCAGAACCAATCCAGAAATCTGATTCTATGCCTGACTCACATTGAACTCTTTTAGCTTGTAACTCATTATCATCTTTCTGAGCTTCACAAATCTCTTCAAGAAATACCGGTTTAGCTCTAAATTCAGCTAAAATAGAACTATCATCTAACATGGCTAAATTGGTATTCAAAGCTCGCAATGTAAATAAAAGTTTCCTGCTTAAAGCGTCAGCAACTACATTTGCCTTACCTGGGTGATAATCAATCACTAACTCATAATCTTTAAGCAATTCCAACCATCTTCTTTGCCTCAAATTCAAGTCTTTTTGAGTCATCAAGTATTTCAAGCTTTTATGATCGGTAAATATCCGGATCTCAAATCTATCTTGGAAAACACAGTAGTTCCCTTCAATTGATCAAACAAATCATCAATTCTAGGCAATGGATACTTGTTCTTTACTGTTACCTTGTTAAGTTGCCGATAATCTATGCATAATCTCATCGATCCGTCTTTTTTTTTTCACAAATAGCACTGGTGCACCCCATGGTGAACTACTAGGTCTTACAAAGCCTTTATCTGTTAATTCCTGCAACTGAGCTTTCAATTCTTTCAATTCCAATAGAGCCATTCTATAAGGAGCAATAGAAATGGGCGTGGTACCTGGAATCAACTCAATACCAAACTCAACTTCTCTAACAGGAGGCAAACCTGGTAGTTCTTCCGGAAACACATCGGGAAACTCACATACCACAGGCACTGATTCAATTTTCAATTCTGGATCTTTAGTGTTCAACACAAAAGCAAGATAAGCTTCATACCCTTTTCTCAAGTATTTCTGAGCAAACATAACAGAAATTATGGGAAATGAACTATCTGACTCTTCTGAATTAACCCGAAGAATTTCACCATTTTCACACTTCAACTCAATGAATTTCTTTCCACAATTCACTATCACCTCATGAGTAGTCAACCAATCCATACCAAGAATCACATCAAACTCATCAAATGGCAATAGCATGAGATCGGCCGGAAAACAGTAGCCTCTAATCATTAAAGGACAATTTCTACATACTTTATCTACTAATACATGCTTGCCTAATGGATTCGATACTTTAATCACAAATTTTGTAGATTCTATAGGCATACTTATACTAGGCATCAATTTCATACAAACATAAGAATGATTCGAACCCGGATCAATCAGAGCAATGACATTAATATCATGTAGAGAAAATGTACCCGTAATCACATCGGGGGAGGATGCCTCTTCGCGTGCACGAATAGCATAAGTCCTTGCAGGGGCTCTAACATCTGGTCTCACAGCTGAATCTCTAGAGGTACCTCTGTTACTTGCTCCTACTCCTAGTTGCCTCGGTGATCTACCTCTAGTAGGAGCATTTTCGGATCTAGCACTCTGTGTTACCTCTCTGCTAGCCACTTCTGGACATTCTCGTACAAAATGATCTGGAGCACCACATTTATAGCAAACATTTTCGCCTGCCCGACAAGGACCATAATGAAGTCTACCACACCGTGGACACCCTGATCTACCCTGTCTGACATTACCTACACTCGTAGTCGATGTGGTCTGAGCCTTCGGATCCTTAAATCTGCTACCTCTATTCTGACTAGATTGCCCTGCCGAAAAGCTAAATCTGGTAGAAAACTCTTTGGGCCTCTTGGATGTAGCCTGAAATGATCTACTCATCTGTCTCTTCTTTGTATCTTGTGTCTCTGTCTCAACTTTGCCTTTTCTTTTTAATAGCTCCTCTGCCTTACAGGCTCTCTCAACTAAAATAACGAACTCTTTTATTTCTAGGACACCCACTGACAGTCGGATATCATCATTTAACCCATCCTCAAACCTTTTACACATGATAGCCTCTGTGGACACACATTCTTGAGCATATTTACTGAGCCTGACAAATTCACGCTCATAATCGGTCACCGTCATATTGCCTTGTTTCAATTCCAGGAATTCCTTTCTTTTCTGGTCAATAAACCTCTGACTGATGTACTTTTTACGAAATTCTTCCTGAAAGAAATCCCAAGTGACCCTCTCTTTCGGTACAACTGATACAAGTGTCTTCCACCAGTAGTAGGCTGAGTCTCTAAGAAGTGATACTACACATTTCATACACTCCTCGGGTGTACAAGATAATTCGTCGAAGACTCTGATAGTATTTTCTAACCAAAATTCTGCTCTTTCTGCATCATCATCTTTTGTTGCTCGGAACTCTTCTGCCCCTTGTTTCCTGATTCTATCAACTGGTGGCTTTTCTCTTACCATTGTACCTGTGACTAGGGAAGCTTGAGCTGCATGGGTAGCCTGAGAATCATGAGGGGGTGGAGGTCTAACTTCCGGATTCGTACGAACGAACTCGGCAAACAAATCATTCAAAGCTCGAAAGAGAGCTTCTCGAGTCACTCCTCCCTGATCAACTATTACTGGCCTATTCTCAGATGGCGCTGCCCCTTCTGTGGAAGCAGGCGCATTACTTTCTACATCATCATCACCAGCTCGCCCGGGATCCATTACTATAAAACAAAATGTTTATTAAAAAAATTGCCAGGAGTCGTCACACTATCAAAATACAAGTATGGCATGTATAGCTAGACTTTTTCTCACACTAACTGTTCCGAGAACCGACTAAACCTGCTCTGATACCAATAAATGTAATATTCCTTACCCGAGACTGTTGCCAGAATCGAGCACGAGGCATTACTAAACTTAATCTATCACTTAAATAGTTTTAAATTGTTTATTTAAGCTTTTCGGAATGTGCTGCCATTCTGCGTCGTAGTCGCCTAAAAATTCATATCTTGAGTTCCAAAACTCAAAATTAAGATCCGTAAATTTTTCCTGAAACTAGACTCATATATCTATCTACTAATTTTTTTCATAGATTTTTGACTTGGCCAATTAGTACAGTTTATTAGTTAAAGTTTCCCTTGTTTCAAAACTCGACTGCACTAACCTCTTCTTGCTACGAACCATGTTTCTTCCTGTACAAAATTCATATCACTAAGCCGTTTGTTTCTATTAAAACTAGACTCAACAAGGATTATAACCATATAAAGTAAACCTTCTAATTAGTTTTGTACAATTTATGGTGAATTTCCAAAGTTGAAATAGGGGATCCAGAAATTGCTCTGACCCTGTTTCACTAAAACTCAGATATATCATATAATATAATACCTTTACCTGTTTTTCATATTCCATAAGAAACTAGACATAATAAGCTTTAATTTAATATATTATTCATCTTCAAAATATGTTTCTACAATTTTTAGTGATTTTTTCAAAGTTACGTCATTTCTGTTACTTGAATCTGTTTTTAGGTTACTTTCACATTTTTCATAATTTTCATGTGATAATCACCATTCAATCATACATATTAATAAACATGCATATCATCGGCCATTTTTATTAGCTAATCACTAGCAAGTATTTACACATCGTTCATTGTTCATATTATACCAAAAGTAGCTAAGTTTCTATACATGCCATACACAAAACAAAACGTCTAATTATACCGAGTTATTTCTTTGATAGTGTGATCGGCCTCCGACGTTTCCTTCGATCCCCAAGTGGCTAGATAAGTACTATAAGAAGAAGAAAATAAAGAGATTAAGCACTAGGCTTAGTAAGCTTACAAGCAAATAAATCACAACATTCAACATAATGGATAATTATGCATAATATCATCTAACATCATAAATTTCTTTACTTCTCAATTTCTATCTTCTTCTTTATTCCCTTACCTTCTTTCTTACCTGACCTTTCCTTTTTCATAAATATAATCTACTTTTCCTTTGCTGTTAATTCACTGTAATTTAACTCGTATTCTGACCCGTTAAACCACTCGGAATACTAAGGATACTAGGGTCATTCCTGTCTATCAATACCCTCCCAATGCCATGTCTTTGACATGGACTTACATGAATTATTCCTGTCTCCAATGCCATATATAATATGGACTTACATGGCTCAACCCTGTCTCCAAAGCCATATTTCTAATATGGACTTACATGGCTCATTTCTGTTCTGTCCTGTCAACCCTAATATCCTAACATTCCTAGGGTTCAACCGGGCTTTCTAACACTTTTCCTCTGTAACTTCACCTTAAATTCGACTTTAAATATTTTCATAACATAAATATATAAATGCTGGAAATTGACAATAATAATATAAAATAAAAGAATATTGCATTTATTTACTGTAAACTTACCTTGATACAAAATGTGACTAAACTTTACAATTTAGTCCTTTACTTTTTCTTTTCCCCGATCTACTCCCGAATTTCGTTCTTCTTGATCTATAATAGCAAATTTAACTTATTTAATATTCAAATTTATTAAAACAGTCCTTGACCCAAACTTTTGCAAAATTATATTTTTACCCCTAAACTTTCACATATTTGCACTTTTGCCCCAAGGCTCGTAAATTAAACTTCATCCTATTTTCTTATGTTTTATGACATGCTGATCATTTTTCCCTTCTATGGCAATATCAAAATCACACTCTAACATATACTTATGAATATTGGTATTTTTTTCCAATTTAAGCCCTTTTACTCGTTTTCACTTAAAACCGAGTAGCATAAGTTGTTTAACATAATTTAAAACCTCATATTCTATCATAAAACACCAAAATACACAAATTTCAGCCATGGGTATTTTTCCAAATATGAACCCTAGGCTGAATTATTGCTAGAATAAGCTTAATCAAGTTACCGGGACTTTAAAAACGTAAAGATCATTAAAAACGGGGCTTGGAATCACTTACTATAAAGCTTGAAAGTTGAAGAAACCCCAGCTATGGAGAGAGGTAAGGTTCGGCTGATAACTTGAAGAAGATGATACAATTTTATCATCTTTTTACCTTTTTATTAATGTTAATAACCAAATGACCAAAATACCCCTCCTTACTAAACTTTCAAAAATTCCTTCCATGTCCTAATTTTGTCCATAAACTTAAAATTGGTCAAATTACCATTTAAGATCTCATAATTAATATTCCAAAATAATTTCATACTAAAAACTTCTAGGATGCAAGTTTTGCAAATTATTCGATTTAGTCCCTAACCTCAACTTAAGCACTTTATGCATAGAATTTTATCACGAAATTTTCGCACAATCATGTAATCATACCATAAACCTCAAAATAATAATAAAATAATTTTTTTTCTACCTCGGATTTGTGGTTTCGCAACCACTGTTCCGTTTATGCCTTATTTCGGAATGTTACAGTTATGGTTCAAGTTCTTTGTTCGAAATATAAGTGGAAGGGCAAGGCACCTATGATCTTGTAGATGGGTAATGCTTCTCGACTTTGGAACGGTATTTATAGGATCTAGGGCAAAGTATCAGAAAATATTGTATGGAATGTTGGGAATCGTTTAGACGTTGATTTTTGGAGAGATACTTAGGTGAAGGAACGGGCTCCTCTAATGAATGTCTGTACACAACCTGAAATTATACCCATTGAACATGTTTTTATTATGGAAATGGTTTCATCGAGTAGAGATTAGAACTGGAAGCTGATAAAAGATATATTTCTGCCACCTGTGGTTTCGTGCATTGCATCTTATAAGCCTTTTTCTATTAGTGAAATAGATGATTTTGTTAGATGAGGCAAGGATAAAAATCTTAAGTTTTCAATTTGGTCTGTTTATTCTTCCATTTATGGAGTGGAGACAATTAGGAGTGGAAAAATATGGAATCGGATTTGGCATTTACCAGGACCTCAAAAGCTATGAGTTTTTCTTTGGCTGGCTTTTTAAAATAGGATCCTTACTATGAGAGCAGAGCAAGAAGGCATCTCACTACTGATGCTAGATGTAAAGTTTATAGACATTTGACATAGAGCATTAGCCACATCCTGTGACTATGCACATCAGTTGTGGGTACATGGTTGGCTGTAATCAAACAGGATAAGAGACAAGAATTCTTCACTATCATACTGGAGAAGTGGATTGAGATTAACCTGACAGGTTCAAATTATTTTGCTAGCGGTACGAATGATTTGTAGACCCTCTTTGATGTTATTTGCTTGCAGCTCTGGACAAGGAGGAATAACTTTGTTTTTAATGATGAATTCATTGAAGGTGAGAGTGTTTTGGAGAAGAGTTACCGAATAATGGACAACAACCTTCAATCCAACTATGTCAAGGTGAATCAGTTGAGATAGAAGCGTTCCAAAACTTACAGATCAGTCAGATGGATTCCACTTGAGGATGAATGACATAAGGTAAATACTGATGGTGTTGTTAATAGTGTGTCAGGAATTGTTTCTACAGAGGGATTAATTCATAACCAGTATAGAGTTTGGATTACTGGTTTTCAAAAAATATTGGTTGTTGCTTTATTATCAATGCGGAGCTATAGGGTGCTCTTGATGGCCTTCAATTAGCATAAAATTTAGGGATTAAAAAAATGGTGGTTGAGATGGATAATATTGAAGCAATTCAGTTGTTCAAACAAATTCAATTGAACGACATCACTCTGTGATGCTAGAGTTATAAATGATCTCTTACAACTTGATTGGATAATCTAGATTAAACATGTGTTTAGGGAGGGTAACAATGTAGAGATGGATTGGAGTGAATGACATCCTCAAAACCATTAGGCAAGCTAATATATATGCAACCGCCAGGTGAAATTCTTCAGTTATTGCATGATGATTATTCTGGAATGACTTGGACTCATATAGCCTAGTTAGGAATTTTTCCTTCACATTGTACCCAAAAAAAAATCTCGTAAAATTCACTAAAAAAATTAAATGTCTAAGAATTGAACTTGAGATTAATAATTTTTTTTACATAAACACTTTACCACTTTACCCATCATTTAATTATTAAATAGTTCTTTTTTTTTCGTAAATATCGAGAGGTTTATTGGAAATAAAAATAGAGAGTCAAATATAAAAAACCAAACAAATGATAAAACTAATAAACCACATTTAGCTGTAAAACACTACAGAGAAAAAAACATAACTCTTGGCAAAACTTAGTGGGAAAGATGGAATTACAAATCAATACCCACTTCTATCTCAGCAGCAGATCAAGAAAAACCCAAAAATTTCTCCAGCCAAAAACCCCACACAGAGCACCCTTCAAGACTGAGAAGCCATGCCCGCAAGATCTCTGGCCAAGTAAACTTCTGCCACTGCCGGTAAGTCATCCACCTAGAAACTATCTTCCGAACTCAACATCCTCTCTTTTGCTAACATATGAGCCACCATGTTCGCTCGTCTGTGAACATGCTGAAAGGAAATACACTGAAAAGAACTTGCTTTTATCTTTATTTCTTCGATGTAAGTCCTCATGTCTGAAAAATCTGGAAGAACTTGGTTTATTTTAACAATCGTAGTTCTAGAATCACCCTCCATTTGCACATGAGTAAAACCCATATCCCTAGCGAAATCCAGAGCCTGAAGGCAGGCTATAGCCTCAGCAGTGAACGAATCCAAGACAAACTTATTAAAAATGGTTCCGTATCCCATCACCTGACCCCTAGAATTTCTGATAATAAAACCAGAAGATGGCTGATGAAGAGTTATTCTGAATGCAGCATCGAACTTTCCCTCCATTGTGCGTTTATTTCGGGCTTGCCAGAGTGCCCAGGCCGTGGTTGTAGCAATTTCACCAAAATCATGCCTTCTATCTTGAAAAACCAAGTTGATCCAGGTACAAAAATCCATACTCTCATTGAAATTTGACCAGTCAACCCCCATTGATTACCAAACATCTTTCGTAGGTCCACAAACTAGGAGAGTATGCATGAAATTCTCCAGGGCTTCACTATTGCTGGGGTAACTTGGGGAAGAGCTAATACGTCTATTGTATAGATTAACAGCAGTAGGAATATAATCTTTTGTAATTTGCCAAACAACGATTCTGATCTTTGGGGGAAGATTTAATTCCCAAATTTTTTTGTAAACTCCTAAAGAGTCAGTATTCATAGCGTCTTCAACCCACGAACCAACAAGACAGTGATACCCACTACGAACCGTATACCTGCCGGAGTTATCAGCAAACCACACCATTCTATCTTCAGAGTTGTAAACCGAAAGAGGAATGCAACAGATTGCAATAGCTTCCAAAGGGGTAAAACACTTACTAATTAATCCACTTTCCAGGACTTAGTAGAATAATCAATAAGCTCTGACACTCTGTCAAATCTGCTGTTTGCAGGAGTAGCCTGAATTTTTCCCCCTGCCCAACGGGGTAACCAACAATCTTGCAAAATTGAGATTTGGGAACCTGATCCCACTTTCCAGCCCAAACCATCTTCTAAAACCTTTCTGGCTGTAAAAATACTCTTCCAAGTATACGATGGATTAGTGCCTAAAGTGGCATTCCAAAACGAGGTATGGGGATAATGCTTAGCTTTATAAATACGTCCCAATAAAGAATTCGGATTAGTAACTAACCTCCAACCTTGTTTCACTAAAAGGGCAATATTAAACTTGCCAAGATCCCTAAAACCCATACCACCATAATTTTTAGGGATATTGAGATTAGCCCAGTTACACCAGTGCATTCCATTTCGAGTCAAACTTTTTTGCCACCAAAACCTACTCATGATACTTTCAAGCTTCGTACACAACGTCTTAGGAAACAGGAAACACGACATCGAGTATGTAGGAATCGCTTGAAGGACCGTTTTAATAAAAACTTCTTTTCCACCTTGAGAAAGAAGTCTAGCTCCCCAACTCTGAACTTTCATCTTCATCCTATCACAAATATGTTGAAACGCATCATTCTTTTTCCTTTCAACCATCGTAGGGAGATCCAAATATCTCTCCATACATAGCAATCGCCGAACTACTAACATCTGCACCAAATGACTACAAGAAATATGAGAGACATTTGAGCTGAAGAAAATCTGTAACTTATCAAGGTTTATATTCTGCCCCGATGCGGTTTCATAACATTTCAGAATATCCATCAAAACCCGCCCTCCTGTATCGTTTGCATCGCCAAAAATAATAGTCATCAGCAAAAAATAGGTGAGTGACAGCAAGGCTCCCCCTAAAAACTTTCACCCCTTTTAAGTTCCCCGTCTAAATAGCAGAATCTAATAAAACTGAGAAGCCCTCCGTACAAATTAAAAAAAGGTAGGGGCTTAAAGGATTCTCTTGACGTAGTCCCCTTTGAGGGAAAAATTTCTCACTCGAGGACCCATTGAAATTGACAGTATAAGACACTGAGGAGATACAATACATGATCAAACTAATCCATTCCGACGCAAAACCCATATGCTTCATCATTCCTTCTAAAAAACCCCACTCCACTCTATTGTAAGCTTTGCTCATGTCAAGCTTTAACGCAAAAAACTTTTCTTCCATTTTTTCCTCTTCTTCAAAGTATGTATAATTTTATATGCCACAAGGACATTATCTGAGATTAGTCTGCCCGGCACAAACGCTCTTTGAGTATGACCAATATATTGGTCTAAAACTAATTTCAATCTATTAGCAATGGTCTTAGAAGTTATTTTGTATAAGATCGAACACAGACTAATAGGGCGAAATAGAGACATCATATCCGCATCACTTACTTTGGGAATGAGAATAATCTTGGTAGAATTAACTTCATAAAGTGAAGTCTCCCTATTAATGACTTGTAAACAAAACTTCGCTACATCCTGCCCGATTATGTGCCAGAACTTTTGAAAGAAAATAGTATGAAATCCATCAACTCTTGGCGCTTTAGTTGGCGCCATCTCCCAAAGAGCCTTTCTGATTTCCTCCACCTTGAACTCACGCAATAGTTGTTCATTCATAGATGGAGATATTCTTGAGGAAACTCCTTCATGCGTATTATCATCATCCCTCTGCCGATAACTAGTAAATAATTCCTTAAAATAGCTGACTGCCATATTCATCATCTCATCTTCCTCAGTAATAACCGAACCATCCTCACATCTAAGTCTCATAATCTTATTCATGCGGTGTTTGTTAGAATCAAGACTGTGAAAAAAATTCGTATTACGGTCCCCATTCTTAAGCCAATTAGAACGGGCCCTTTGTTCCCAGTACATTTCAGTTTTATCTATTTCCAGATTAAGATCTAGCTTAGCTTCAATAATTTCCTCCAAGGTCTCGTCATTCAGAGGGGCGTTGTAAAGAGCATTCAATCTGCTTTTAAGAGAAATCATTTTACCATCTTTCTCCCTTCTAATCCTTATTGCCCATCTACTAAAACCTTCACCAATAGCATGAAGACGCTCCGGAACATTAAGATGATTATTCAAGTCCCACAAAAACTTAACTTCAGCATAACATGACTCTTCCAATAACCACATTTTTTCAAATCGAAAATCCTGATTTTATCTACATATTTATCATTAGTAGAAAAATCAGAATCAAAGAAAATAGGAGAATGATCCGAGGTCGAATTTGGTAAATGAACAAGCATATAATTAGAGAAAGAATTATACCATTGGATATTCGCAACTCCTCTATCTAATCTTTCTCGAATATCAGTAGACTCAAAATCCCCCTTTCCCAAGTATACCAACGACCCTAGTAACTAAGATCCGTGAGTCCACAATAATCCAAAGTATCTCTGAAAGCTTCAATTTGTTTTTCCTCTCTAAGTCTTCCTCCATATTTTTATTAATTAGATAAGATTTCATTAAAATCACCCTAACACGACCCATGCTTCCAAAAAATTATGACTGAGGTTTCTAAGTAGATTCCAAGAACTAATTCTGTCTCTAACATCAGGAGCTCCGTAAAACCCGGTAAGATGCTAATCGGGTCTATTGTTGTTATTAATGACCATAACATCAATACAACTGTCATTATAACCCAATAGTCGAATATCAGCCTCATTAGTCTAACTAATAGAAAGACCACCATTAGTACCATTGGCTGCAACCTCAATTCCATTTTGATACCCAAACTTTCTCCTTATTCTTTCCATTCTACTTCTATCAATTTTAGTTTCCATAAAGAAAAAAAATATGGAGACGATATTCTTTCAGCAAATGCTGAACACATCAGACCGACCATGGATTCCCCAGTCCACGGACGTTCTAACTTAAAATTTTCATAATATTCGGATGACCCGCTCCGCAGGTTTAGCCGGTTTCTCATTTTGATAAAAGTTCATCCGTTCCCTATGCCTTTCAGAAGAATCGCTTTCAATTGCAACTTCCTGCACAAAATTGGGCCTCAATCTTTTTTTTCCTTCATTGGCAACAATAGGCCCTTCCTTATTCATTGCTCCATCGTCCATAAAATCATCTTCATTAATGCTATTTTTTTGGAGGGTAAAAGACTTACCTATCAAGTTTAACCCCAAATTTGTTTCACAAATGCACATCAAATTAAGAATATGTTGATTCCTAAAATTGCTCCTTGAATTTGATCTTGATACCCCTGCCATTACTCCTCAATCTATAACGAAATCCCTAAGCCAATGACTCCTACCTACCACCGCTCGCCGAGGAAGACCTCTTAACGAAATATCCCATCCCATTGGTAAATTTCTACTCCCGTGATACATTCGAATCGGACAGAAGCTTTCTCCATGTCCTAGACGTCCACATAAGAAACAGAAAGTTTCTAACTTTTCATATTTAAAACTGACACAAAATTCTTTCGATTTAGCAACCAGTAATCGCCTCCGTCTCTTCAAAGGTTTTCGGACATCCACTTGTACTCTAATTCTCATAAAATTCCGTAGACTTGCTGTAATGGTTTTTGTATCATACTCTATGAAAGAACCTATAAAGTCACCAAACTATCTTGCAATATTTTCTGAATACAGGCCTGAAGGTAGATCATGGATCTGAACCCAGAAATTGGCGTTATTGAGAGGCACTTCCAGCGGGTCTTCCCCCTCTTTTAACATAGAGATGATGAGTAAATGATTGTTGAAGGTCCATGGTGACCCTTTAACCATTCTATAAGGTCCATGGTGACCCTTTAACCATTCTATCTCTGTCCACTTCACAAAAGAAACAAAAAAGAATTCATTTTTCACCAATGTCAGTAACAGAAACCCTCCTATAGGATGCCAGAGATGTAATATCCCGATTTTGGGCCTACTCAGAATAGTGGTTTTAGGGCCACAAATTCGATGAAATTTTTTTATTATTATATTTTTATGGTCTATGATTTTATGAAATAATTTCGCGAAAACCTTGTTCGAAAATTTTGACGTTCGGGCACTCAATTTAGTCAAAAGGACTAAATTGTAAAAGTTGCAAAATGTGTATTCTAGTTTACAAAGGTACTAAGTACTTGTGAGTAATGGGTTTTTAAATTGGGGGTCCTTAAATGGTAAATAACCCATTTTGTAATTAGTAGACAAAGATGGACATGGCATGGTATGTTTTTATTTATTTTTCATTAAAGGTATTTTAGTAAATTGGTGAAGAAAGCTAAAATAATTAAGAAAAAGATGTCATCTTCTTCATTTTTCTCATGCCATAATCGTATATGGAGATGGAAGGCATGTCTAGGGTTTTTAAAACTTCCAAGCTTGATTTTAAGTCCATCTTTTCCCCGTTTTTAAAGTTCTTTATATTTTTGAAATCCCAATAACTTGTTCTGCTTATTTTTACCATTAATTTGAGCTAAAGTTCATGTCTAAAAATTTACCCATGAATAATATGCATGTATTTTGATGTCTAATGATAGAAAATGAAGGCTGGGTGTTAGATAAATGACTTTTGCTAAGCGATTTTACGTGAAAACGAGAAAAATGACATAATCGGTAAAAATACCTAATGTTCATAAATACATGTTAGAGTGAGAATTGGATGTTGATATAGAAGGGAAAAATGATCAGCATGTCATAAAACATAAGAAAATATGGTGAATTTTAATTTACGAGATTTGGGGCAAAAGTGTAAACATGTGAAAGTTTAGTGGCAAAATTGTAATTTTTTTAAAATATGATTTTGGGTTGATTTGAATAATATGAGTCCTGATTAGGCTATATTTGAAAGGATAGAGAAAGGAAAATCAAAATTCGGGCTAAAATCGGCAAAATACCAAGTTGTGGACAAAATGGTAAAAATGACCATTTTCGCATACGAGGTAAGTTCATATGATTTTAATAATGCAATGTGTATTTTAATGTTAATTTTATGAAATTATATGAATTGTAAGTATACATATATGTGAATAATTTGATATTATGTAAATGATGTAACATTACTATATGTTGTTAATGTCTTTATAATGGTATGATGATTATTATTTACGAATTGTTGCATGCTATGATTGTTGTTGAATTATTATACAAATTATGTGGAATACTTGAAAAATATGAGTTGCCACCAGAGCATCGATATTGGCATCACTAGAAAAATGGCAATGGCGTATGATCGAGGAAAGAGCCCGTTTGAACCTTAGGAGTAGGTTAGGATACAAGTGACATGTCACTAGGAAATTGAGATCCGAACTCGTTGAGTTGTGGTCCGAGTTTGTGAGAACTATGAGGCATCCGAACTCGTTGAGTTGTATTCAGAGTTCATTATGGATGCTAACACCCAAGCTCATTGGGTTGTGTTCCGAGTTCATTATGGGTGAGATTATGGTAGCTTTGCTACATAAACCGCAGGCTATTGAGTTTGTTTAGCTGCGGGCTTCCGTGTATCCGATTATATTCCGAGTGTTCAACGGGTAATTTGACGGAGTATTCGATAATGGTCCCAATGAGACAAGCCATTGGTGAGTATGTTCTTAAGTTAAATTACAAGTTGTACAGGTTTGTACACTAAACTTATGTGTGAAGCCTAAATATATGATGTATATAGTATTGGTGAATACTATGAAAATTACATGATGAGGAATAAGTCTTGATACTTGAAATGATATTGTATGGATTTAGTGAATAATAGTTGTGATTGAGTAAATTTAGCCTTGGCAGTTTTAGGTTATTGCAGTGATACAACTTTGGAAATTCACCATAAATTTTGGAAATTGATTTAGGGGCTGAATAAAATATGAGATTAAAGCTCAATGAGTCTAGTTTCACATAGAGGAAACGGTACATGCAATTGAGTTTTATGTTATGAGATATTTAAATTGTTTTGAGATAGAGTCTGAATGACTTCGAGATCCCCTATTCCTATTTGAGAAATTCACTAAAAAATTGTGAAAAAATAATTAGGAGTTATAATTTACATGTATAGATTCCTTATTTAGTATATTTTTAAGATAAATAAATGGCATAGCCCTTTGAATTCTTTACAAAGAGAAAATTGATTCGTAGTGAACAGAGGTCAGAGTAGCCGAACACTGAAATAGGGGAAATTTTAATGAATAAAATGTACTAATTGACTAACTCAAAAATTCTGAAAATTTTATGAGAGAAAGGTATATGAGTCTAGTTTCAATGAAAATTAACAGAACTTAATTTGGAGTTTCGTAGATCCAGATATAAATGATTTAGTAACTGTAACTCGATAAAATAACTTAACCTGAACATGTGTAATTGTACAATTATAGTGTTTTATCTTGAAAAGCATGTTAGTAATTACTTATTAATTTCATATGGACTTACTAAGCGAAAAGCTTACCCTTCCTCTCCATTTCTTTAGTATTGATAGGTCGGCTTAGGGTTAGAGATCGTTGAAGGCAGAATCACACTATCAACCTATCACTTTTGGGAGAATTAATTCAAATATTAGAAATATCAAGTGAGTGGCATGTATAGGAAGCTAGTTTTATGACATGTATTATTATTATGATTTGGCCTAACCTATTGATCTACGTTGAGTTATCGTATATGGCCATGGGATGTGGCCTATATTCACTATGGTTTGTAAGCTTAATTAATCATGTCATGTTCTATGTTTCTGGTGTGATGAGGTAGTTAGCTTTGTTTGTTGTGCATGATTGGTGATACATTAGGTAAGTTGAATGCATACCTATGGATCATGAATTAAATGTAAATAAGTAATAATGCCTTGAACATGAATGTTTAATGGACAAATTGGTAACCATAGTAAGATGGTATTAAACGAGAATAAGATTTGGCATATCTAGTTCTAGTTAATGTAAGAATGTACATTACATACATGATGGTAGGAAAGTGATACGTTGGTATTAAAATAGATGATATTGAATGTTATTGAATTCATGTATGTGCTAATATCTTGTGTTGAGGTTGATAGTCATGGATGTTGGTTAAAGTGAAATATATTTAAAATGAAAGACTTGGTGTTGCGTGAAATTTTCCAGGTTTTCGTAAGTTCTCGGTTTAGTCCCGAAACCGTTTCAAAGTATATTTTGGGCTTCGTAGACCCAAATAAGGGACGTTATGCATGTGTCTGAACAGTTTTGAATTAAATGAAATTTTAGGGCCGGTTTTCGTTTGTGTGCATGTTTAAGTCTAGTAATGCCTCGTATCCGGTCCCAGCGTCAGACACGGGTAGGGGGTGTTACAGATTGGCCATCACCATGCGCATAGATTGGAAATTGATAGTCGTTGCTGTAAGGAAACAACTGACTAAACAAAAATTAATGGCCTGCTCCGTTAAGTTTTCTTCTATTTCAATCTCCCACAACTCTTTATCTCCACTCTCCTCTTCCTCTTCCTCTTCGATTCGTAAACTTGCTAAGATGTTCTTCATATCTTCGCAAAAGGAACCAAAACACAAAAAGACGCCAGAAAACTTCCTAAAAAAACTAAGAACAGAAAAGCCACACTACGGGCATACAGAGAAAAGCCACATTACGGGCATACTTTTAAAAAATCAATATATATGTTTTAAATATATATAATTGAGTCAAATAAGTTTTATGTATCTAAATAGTTCTTTTTTAAATATATTATTAATATAATTTTTTTTATTTTACTCACATGTAGGTGAAATATAATCTAGTGTTGTTTTTTTCTTGTACAACTTACTCATACTAGAGGAATGAATTACTACCATACACACATCATTATAGATAATTCTTACGATTCGGTCTCACAACATAGATATAAGGTAAATACCTTTAACTAATGAACCAAAAACTGAAATTCTAGTATTGTTTATACTTTAATTTTTTAACATGAATGAGTCCCTATAATTTTTTAATGTTATTAATTAGTCCAAATAGTTAATATCTTTAAATTTTTAATTAAAACATTACGTGGTCATATATATAATTTGAAATCAGAATTTTTAGTCCAAAAAGTAGAGGCATTAAATTTTTGAAAATAAAAGTGGTTGGACTAAATTTCAAATGTACGAAGTGTAGAAACCTAGACTCATGGTTATTTAAATTGAACCGAACCAATTGGGGTATCGATTGGAAAAAAGGCATTAAACTGGTTCACTCGCGAGCCAAAATAGACCAGTTGAACCAGGCCAAAAAATTGATTGAACCAATTTTTATTTTTTAAAATATTTTTAAAAATTTAAATGATTTGTTTAATGATTTATTTCATCTAACCATACAAACTAGTGGCTTGACTAATTTGACCACTGATCCAGTTTTAAAAGCTTTGCTTAGAGTATATTTTTAATCTCCAAATTTTTACTCTATAATTTAGCACAAACAAATAATCAACCCAATGCGAAACATGAGTGGACTATATTAGTATATTTAAAATTTTTCATTTAAAAGTTACAAAAATTACTTGCATCCATAATTATATATAGAGGAGTTTTGTTCTAGGCCGAATTGGGTTTGAGCTCAACTTATATGCGGCATTAAATTTATACATGGTTGTTCAAACTCAACTCGACTTGAAATGTGTGTTTCATTTTTGTTTATTGTATTTGTGAATGATTAATCTAAACTTGTTTAAACTCACCAATATTATTTTTTCAAAAAATATAATTACTTTTATTTAAGATATCATATATATATTAATATTTTTTACACTTTATTGAATTCGTATCATCCTTAATCGAGTCACCAACTCAATTATAAAATTACAAAAATATTTTTTTTAAATAATTATTAATATTATTACGATGACACTTTTTTTTATACTTTTATATAATCTTTAAATAAAACAATTATAAATTATAAATCCAATAATCATACACACATTCAATAATATTCAAATACAAATTCATTACCGCTTCACCTATATTCATTATTAAATAAAATTTAAAAAAAAAACTTGTACATAAATGTTCTTTTCACATACATATCAGTGTGACAAAATATAGTATAATACAAAGTTTTCTTTTATATATATATATAATAATAATAAACATTTGTAAATGATAAACTCATTAAATATAATATAATATAATATAATATAATATAATATAATATAATATAATATAATATAATATAAGAAGGTACAAACGTATGATATTGGGACAAGTTGGCAATATTGACATTTTTAAATTATTTTATAAGTTATTTTATTTACGTTAACTTTTTTAAGAGAAAGGATTGTATGAAATTGTGATTCCATCTTATACCTATCCCTTTCCAATAGGAGAATGACAAATCAGATTTTCCAATAGGAGAATGACAAATCAGATTTTACTTTTGATTTTCTACTTTTTACTCCTGAAAAAAATCAAATTCAACTAAAAATGCTAAAAATCATGAAGAAAAATCTGATTTGTCATTCTTTTATCGGAGAGGGATAGGAATGACGTGAAACCAGAGTTTCATACAATCCCTTCTCCTTTTTTAAATATTAGATAAAACATTTATATAATTATTAAATTAAATTAAATTATATAAGTTAATTTATTTTTATTAACATTTTCAAATTTAAATTAAATAAGTTCAATGGATCAAATATTTTATATTAAAAAAGTTAATTAGATAAATATAAAATTAAAAAAAATAATTTATCCATTCAATTTAAATTAATAAATTCTTAATTTTCAAATTTAAATTGATTTTTTCAAATATTTTTATAAGTTAATTTTTATACCCTAATTTATTCAAATATTGGATAAAACATTTATATAAGTTAACTTAAATAAATTAATATTTTCAAATTAAAATTAAATAAATTCAATGGATAAAATATTTTATATTAAAAAAATTAAATTAGATAAATATAAAATTTAAAAAAATTAATTTATCTATTCAATTTAAGTTAAATGAAAATTTAATTATTTAATTATATATTTTCCCTTATCAATCATAAATTTCTGTGAATTTTGTTAAAGAAAACCTAAACCAAATATTAATCCCCCAATAAACACTTCAAAACCTCATGAAATTATTACAAATTGGTAATTTTGTCACATTTTTCTCAAATAATTAAAATTCAACATAAGTTAACAATTTGTTATCCATATTTTTTTAGTAAAATTCAAACCCAACAACCACGTACAAATAAAAATAAAGACAAAGGAGAAGAGTCATCTTTAGCTGTCAATTAATGAATAAAATACAAAATTAGTTAAAACCCATTATCAATTCAAGCAATTCAATCAATTTCATACTAAATTACACAAGAAAAATAATTGAAATTAAATGGAGTTTAAAAATGCTTATAATTAACAAAATCCTGGATTCGATGAAAGTTTGATGTGATAAATCCACAGTATTGAAAATCCAATCGTTAAGATGTGAGATTGGATAAACAAAATACGAGAAATCCACTAAAATGTTAAAAGGAATGGCAAAAAGTATAAATAAGTCCATGTACCCTTTGCTAGAGTATTCTAAAATCTAACCTAAAAAGTCCAATGGTAAGAATCTATATGGAAAAAGTGTCATAAATTACTATTTATATTTTGATACGACAATTTTATCATTACTTCAAATTTGATTTAAAGCTTGTTGGATTGAAAAATGCTTTTTAGAACTTTTGCCTCGTTAGAGTCGATGTTATGACATCCTCAACAGATTCCTCAATCAGTGCTTTTGTTTGTCGTGACATCCTCCTCAAGCAAGCTTTAACTTCTCCATTTCCAGGTTTGTAGCTAGTGTTTCGACATTACTAGCTCAGTGCTGCCATCATAAAGGCTGGTGTTGCAACATTACCACCTTGATGTTGCAACTTTGAAGGCAATTCACTCCGATGTGAATTTTGTTGAAGTCCAACTCTTTAATTGATGATAAAGGCATTGGTGTCACGATTTCAGCTTCAATTTAAGCTTTTCTTCTCATTTTCGTCTCAACCAAGTGCTTAAAACAAACTCAACTAATAGAATAAACTTACCATTTTATTTTAAGAAGCATAAAAATCCTATAAAAATTAAGACTAGCATGAAATCTAATAATTAAAAATTTTTTATTTTATTTTATTTTATTTTATTGATAATAAAATATCGTCCATTGAGTATTAGCTCTAAATTTTTTTATAAAAATAAATAATACAATAACCATCACTCATTCAGAAACTACACTATATTTTTATTGACTTTTTTATTATAAATTGATTGCCCACGTGTTTTTTTTTGTTGACATGACAGCAAAATAAAAATTTTATTTTTAAAGAAAAACCTTGCTATCAATATATTAGATGCATAAGGTATTTTTAATTTTGAGAAGACACAATGTCTAGAACTATTAACAATCTTTTCCCAATATATAAATAGGATGATAATGCACTTTAATGTACTTGAACCCACTCTTTCTATATTGATAATAATGCCCATGCCAGTCAAGTTAAGACTCAATCGATGATATTTTCAATTTTACTTTTGAATATTTTTTAGAATCGCAAATATATCAAATTACGATTTTTTGTAATATGATGTTTCCTTTTTTATATACATATATAACCTTTTCCAATATATATGCTAATTTATGTAATAATTGATATAGTTTAATTTTCAATTATAATCCTTTATTTAAATGATTAAAAGAAAGAATTTTTTTGGTAAAATAAATAAAGGATTACAGAGAGAAGTGTTCATGAATAAATTGCCAATAGTACTTTCTTCATTTAGGATCTCTTTAATCTCCATAGAAGATCTTCAAACGTATGCAAAACTTCATCATTCAAGAGAACCATTTTTGTTAAAACATCTGCAATCTTGTTGATCTCTCCGGAACATATCTCAAGAACTACTTTTCTTCATTAGCTAGTATCTAATGAATCTTTCTTATTTAAAGTGGATTTTAGTCCTTCAAACGTGTTATCACTAATAGCTACAACGAAAAGCATGATTTTTTAATGAGTAATATTTCAATATTTTTAATCACCCATTTGAAGATAAATGACTTCTTAAAGCAATTTATTTTAATGATATTATATTTCTAAAATATTAAATTAAAAATAGTTGATAATATAGTAAAAAAAACTCAAAATAAAAAATAATCAACAAATTTTACTTCAACTTTAATGTTAATGGTAATATAATATTAAAAGGTAATAGTTAGTATTTTATTTTAATAAACAAATGAGATTGAATAATTTATATTAAAACTTAGGTTAAAGTTTATCGAGAGTTATTGAACTACTATTGAAAATTCATTTTAGTCCTTCTATTAAAAAAATGTTCTGAATAAATCATTGTATACTAAATATTTGTTCAAATCATCACCCTGTTAAACAAACAAACAAATTCTTATTTTTTTAGTGCAACGATGATTTGAACCAAATTATTTTTGAAGAATATGAACAACTGACCAATAAGCTACACTCTAAATCCTCAAATTCTCCGAATCCTATATTATCCGGATTAAGAGCCAAGTATCCTGTCAAGCGCTCTTACTGGTTTGACGTCTACCTGGTTCTGTTCATCATTTCAGTTCTATATTCTGATGTTTAAAGCATGCCTATATTAGTTTCATCGTGTGTCTCATGGATCCACAAAATCTCATTGGTAAAGTGTGCTGTGCTGATAGTTCAAGAGGTTTTGCCCATTAGCTAGCTAATCAATCTTGGGATTATTGCAATTTGAAGTACACTTTTATGTGAAGAATAAACTCTTGCCTTTAAGGACCTTCTTACTGAACATATCAAATATTCCTCACATATCAATAAGTTTAAACTCTAAAATGTAGAAATAATTTGGATTAGAGAACACAACAAGGTGATTATTGAAACTGATTGTATGTTGGCAGCGGAAATGATTAAATCGATGACTCTTGTCAGGAGAATAAAGGAAGTATCTCGACATTTTGAATCTGTTAAATTCCAGTTTGTGAACAGGGAAGGAAACATGGTTGCTGATAGAACATGTCCATCTACTCATGTTAATCTACATATTCTTGATGCTCCTACATTCCATATTAGGAAATTACTTTTTGAAGATAAATTTGATATTCTTTATGTAAAAATAAATTGATCTAAGGCAATACGATGCCTTCTCTTATTTATCAAAAAAATATAAATAAATAATGCTCAAAATATATCTCTTAAATCGGAGAAGTTGCCCATACATTATTTCCCATATTACAATAACCCAACTCAATAGTTATCCTTAATTAAGGAATCATTCACATGACTTATTGCCACTAATCTAGTTTCTAGATTCTTGTAACAAAATAATCAAAATTGATCACCTTAACACCCACATGTTGTGCTATACTTGCAATGTTATAAAACTATCTAATGTATATTACCATTCAAATATGGATAATTCCCACATAATTTAAGAATTCTCAAAGATTGAATGTTAACTCCAAGAAAATATACTAATTTCCATGGATGTATATTTTCTAATACTGTAGATTAATTACAAAACCATGAAACATTTACTTGTGAAATTTAGACACCCACCACAGAACTTTGTAAAAACTACAAAACAAACAAGGGGGGGAGAGAGAGAATTCCATTACAAGTTTAACCATTTTTTGACATTTAAATATACCAACTTATCATCATCAGCTAGTAGTGCAACACCCTGGAATCCTGTTTCACCAGTCTTAAATATGAGCTGGAACGAAGGGTGAAGCTGCTTCTGGGTGTGTTTCCATGGGGAGTTCACACTGTCCCGAAGGAGCAGTACTGCTGGGGAAAGTGAACAAGTCATGAAGAGAGAGACGATTGTCCCAGCTGCCATTGCTGGGGCTGGTAGATGCCGATCCATCCAATCCTATGTGTGTCACGTGCTTTACATCTGTCGGGAATCCGATTTCCATTTCATTTTCCGACTCTTCTATCTCGTCTTTGTAGGCTGAAAACTCATAACAGCAATAAATATGAGTACTCGTAATTATTATGTTGTGTTTTTGGTGCAAAGAGAGTCATAAATTGATGGAGATAGCTAGACTAGATGTCACTCACCCCACCCCTTAATTAAGGATAGTCAGCTAAGCTTTAAGTTCATTATTGATGAACTTTTCAGATATTAGAAATGGTGTTAAATTTACCATCTGAGCTTTAGGTTATACAACGTTTAAACCTTGGACTACTAAGGCTAGCAGCTAGCTAAAACATCGGCAATAATGGTATAGAATTTTGAAGGTAACTAATTACTACTTCAGTATTCGTCAGGTTATAAAATATATTTGTTGAAAGTGACACTTTTTTAATTTCATCATGGAATATCCATTAGATGCTGGCCTGGAACTTATAAGCAAATTACAACTACTTGTTTGGTCTTTAACGTCAGAAGAAAGGCGACAGCAATTGAGATATTAATTATTATCTGTAAACTTACCAAATAACTGAGATAATGTCTTAAAACTCTTGGTGACGAGCCTATTAAACCCAGTTGATATGTCAGGCTTTGGAAGAGGCAGCAACTTCAATGAGTACTTCATGTTTTCACTCGATAAACTGTCTTCGTCTTCCTCTTGTGTTCCTACAAAGTCCACCAATCAAATTCAAAACCCGAATAAAAGAGAAACCAAATAACAAGGAAAGGGATTAAAGAAAGAGACTTTTTGCATTTGAATTGGTGTCAGCAGCAGCAGGAGGAGGCTTTGATCTCCTAGGCTGGTGGTGGTGGTGGTGCCGCTGTGCTGCGACAGCCACGCTTGAATCAGAGACACAACCAACCGAGAAGGGAAGAATAACAAGCTTTTCCATTTTGTCTCTCATTTCTGCGGTATGGATGGGAGAAAAATAGAATAATGGCTTGAGCGAGTGAAAAAGTGAGAACCCCAAAGAAACCAGCCGGTTGTTGTTGAAGGAAATGCAACTATTGGATGTATAATTGGTTTGTTATATTGGGTGGATATGGCTTTGTTATTAAGTCACAATTATTCTTCTGTATGAAACAAGGTCAACATACATTTGAGTTTTAGTTTGGTACAGAAAAAGAGAGGCATTAAAACTATACCAACTGATCTGATGGGTATATTTGGACGTGTAGTAATTGATATTAACAGGATTACAATTGTCAAGCCTTAAAAACAGGCCTAACCCAAGCTATGTTTTCTTTCTTCACATAGACTGTGCTAAAAGTAGGTTAAATTTCTATATTTATGATGCAACAAGCCCCACTTCCATCTAACTTTCTGTCACTTTCCCTAGAAAACTTTTTTACTGTGCCAAGTATCCAAAGTGGGCTCCGACTGCCTTCACTTGCCTCTCTTATACAATAAGCTACCATTTCTTTTCTTTTTTTCTTCTTCTTATGTGTATTTGTTTTCCATTGTTAATATTTCTACCTCAAACTTTGTATTCTTTTTAATAATTTGTTTACTTAAATTGAACTCATCCTTTCCAGTAGTACATCACAAGCGATCTTTTTGTGTTGGAAACATCAAGCTCTTGGTGATGGGTACCCAATTGGTGTTTCCTTGATTTTAAAGAAGAATAAAATGATTGAGGATTGGAAATCGGGAGGAAAAAAAGATAAAATATTAATCAAATTTGTTGAGAATTTCACAATTAGGAGTCTTTTATTTTATATTTTGTAGCCCAAATAATTTAGAGTTGATATTTTATGGCGAAGCATCTTTATACTCTCTTTATGTCTTGTTTTCTACTTTGTTTAAGTTCTATTAATATAAGAATGATTTAAATAGGGAGTGCTACTTGAGCTATTTCATTTAAATTAGTTTGCAAAATCAATGTAACTATGCAAGATTAGAAAAACAAAAGGAAGTGGAGATATTTGTGCAACCAACAACACATGGACACCAAAGAAAATGGCCGTTTCCTGAAACCCCAAAAAATGGGATATAATTTGCTGAAAAGCAAGTCTAAGGTAAAACTTGAAGTAAAGTGTGAGGAGAAGTCTTTAGATTGCTGCAATTGCAAAATATTTTTGAGTTTAAAGTAAACCTATATATGCAGCGGTTGGATGGAATACCAATTCAAAGCTTTTCTAATGTTTAGCTGCATCTGCCTGTTAGGAAATTAAGATAATCTGATTTTGGATATTCTTGGATTTGAATTTGAGAAATTCTATGCTCAATTTAATTAGGGATAAAACTTGGAATTTTCAAAATTCTATATTCATTAAAAAGATTTTTTTTTCCATTGATTCACTCCACCTTCAAAACAAAATATACATAGCATACTGTTTTTGTCTTGATACTCTTACCGATGTGTTTCGATGTATCATTTCATGTTTTCACATATATATTTATAGTCTTATTTTTAATTTCTTAATAAACTATAATATGCAAATATATCTCAATTACATGCATATAAATATATCTATATGCAAATATAAGTTTTAAAATTGTCATTTGGATTCAATAACTTAATTAACTCATGGCCAACGTCTACTCCCTTAATCGGCCTACAGAACGTGGGAGATTAGTCACTTAATTAACTTAATTTAATAATTATAATTTAAATTTAAATCTAAATTATAAAAAAAATTGTTTAAGATAAAATAAAATAAAATTTGAAATTACAAGATGTTATATACAAACAAGTACAAGTTGGTATTGGTCAAAATGAGTCAAAACACACCTCAATGACCAATATCTTAACAAAGCAGAACCTAGACTACTTGGCACTAGTTGAGGTCTAAAACAATACGTATTGACAGGTATGACCAATACTAGTACGATACCAATTACCATAGTTAAAAAACACAAACCTTTATAACATGCATTCTCATTTGCTTCGCCTAACATCACCCCAATCAAATCTAAAAATATATATAATTAATTTATTATTTTTAATTTTCAAAGGGATTTAAATTCAAATATTAAAAAAACGCATTTAAAAAAAATGCTTTCGAAGTTATTTAAGTCAAATAATATTATATGTATGTATAATATTGTTAGGACATTAACTGTCCACGATATAATTGCTTTATTCCTTGTTTGAATAACACTTGGGACAACAAGTTTGAATACTTAATTGGAGTGTGTTTTGGTGACAATTTTTTACTTGAATCATCTTGGTTGACTTATTATCAAAAAAATGATCATTGTTTTGAGCTGAAATTATTTGTTTCTTTATTGGTGGAATTATTTTCAAATGGGAGAAGGAAAATGAGTGTTTTATGGGAAGCAAACTCAATCCCTCTCATGTTTTGCTTGCTCTTACTTGGAGATTAAGTTCATTTTGAATTGCATGGGATTGAAGGATTGCTTTTAAAATTCAAATTATGGATAAAGGAATGATTTTAAAATGTGTTGTATTTGGTTAAAATGTTGTTCGATTGTTACCTATAAATAGGTTGGTTCGATGCTCATTGAGTGCTTTTGTTTTGAGTTGTCACATTAATTTCTTCTTATACTTGCCTTGTATTATAGCACTTTGTTGTCTAGGTATTCTTAGAGTGACTTAACTTGTATGTAAGTGAGGGTTGAGGAGAGAGTGATTCGTAGGTTACAATACATTTTCACACTACTAGGATGTATAGGAAAAGGGCTATCGTAAGCTTCGCGAAAGATTAATCTTTCTCATCAATATTGGGAACATAGATTCGATTACGAATTTAAGGTATTCACTATTATCAAAACTAAAATTCTCAACAATACCTTGTTGAACCATTTTCTTTTTCTCAGACAACTTGATATCGACAACCTGTTCCTATTTTATCTGATCAAACAACACCAGTTTGATTATCAGTTCTGCTATCAAGCCATCGTCATTGCTAATACTAAGCTAGGCAAGCATTGCTCGCAATTCAACCACGACCTTCCTACTCAACGTGTCAGCTATAGCATTAGCTTTTCCAAGATGATAATTAATGACAAAGTCGTAGTCTTTCAACAACTCGATCCAGCGATATTGTCTCAAATTCAGCTCTTTTTGGGATAGAAGGAATTTAAGACTCACGACTGTGTGTGACACACGGCCGTGTATTAAATTGTGTACAACATAAACAAACCATATATTTTATACCTCAACCCAACCTTTCCAAAATTGTCTATAATGCATTCAATAACCAAAGTAAACCTGTCCAAAACTTGATCAATTCATGATATATCATAGCATAAACTCTACCCTAAGCATACAACCAATATGACATCATTGGCACCGACACAAATATTAAACACAAGTCATTACAATCATACCTTAACCCTTAACCATTTCATACAACATATTGTATCATATTCATACCATCATCTAAGCTTTGCCATTCACATTAACATATTAAATACCAAACTTTGCAACCATTCATACATCATTTAACATGTTACCATATATACTTATATACAAGACAACCATGCCAAAACACATGCATCAACTTGCACAAGTTTAACCATCCTATGTACATACCACAAATAACCAAGCTTGAACATTTAAAAGTCTATTAAATCAAGAAACGATAGGTGTGTGCTTCTTGCTAATCTGATCGACACGTTTCAGATGTCCAAAATCTACAGAGAAAGTAGTAACATGGGTAAGTATTATAAATACTTAGTAAACTCTTACAATATAAACAATTTACTTACCTTAATTACTTATCACATATAAATTCAATATGCAAAACAATTACCCCTATTGAGGCATAATACAACATCATCAAATAGGTAAGATCTTTGAATCATAATCATACATATAATCTCAAATAACCATAAATCAAGCACTAGTCAATTGCATCTCATATCCATACCATGTTCACCTTTTGCCACTATCAATTTCATAGTTCCACATTTTTCCACATTTTATTTTTTCCCGATGAAAATAGTAAAAGAACTTAGTACACAGGTAAAATAATGTCAAATGCTCGTCCGAGCTAATCATAAACACTAGTGTCAGGTTACCCATCTGGGCTAAACCTACACAACAAATAGCTTAGCCAGGGCTTAATATACATGTAAGGTTACTCGTCTGGGCTAAACTTATAGTTAAGCCTGTGTCATATGTATCTTCGAGTCCGCAACAAATGCTGGAGCTCAGAATCATTGGGCATCAACCCGTAACCTCGTATACAAGATTTTTACTAAGTTCATCAGGATTTAAATTTCAATAAAGCATTAATAAACATTCAAATATAATTCAATAGAAAATTAAACTTATTGATATTGTATGAACTTACTAGGGCCAACAGCAAAAGTAGGAGTGTTAGGGATTAATCTGTAATTTTTCCTTTTCCTGAATTATCTATTGGTTCTCGATCTTTACAGTAATTTATTTCCAATTATTAGTTCCAAACACTTTTAATCATCTGATTTCATATATACAAAATCTTTTATTTATTTTTAATGATTTCCCTAAAGATTTTCTTTTTATCAATTTAGTCCCTTAAACTGAAACAACTATCACTTGCACAATTGAACCTTGTTATCCATTCCATTTTCAATTATACCCTTCTACAACCCTCTAAAATCTGTATTTACCAAAATTTCATGCTACTTTTATCAACTTTTCATTTTAGTCCCTATTATAAAACTAACAAAAATCACTTAACAAAATAGTCTTTAAACATCTCTTGGCTTTCAAATCTACCATTTTCTATCAACAACATCTAAATTCATCAATGTTAACTATAACAAACTTTAACAGTTTTATGATTTAATACCCGGATTAGCTAAATTAAGCTACAGTGATCTTGAAAACAAAAAATTATGAAAAAACGCTTTGAAAAGCTTACCATACAAGAGTTGAATAATTCAATAGTTTGAAACAATGGTGTAATTTCGGTGGGAAGAAGAAAATGGAAGATAATTATCTTTGTTTTATGTTTATTTACCTTTTATTATTAATTTATTATTATAACTAATATATTTAAATTAAAAATCACCCACTAACCATATATCTCATTTAAAAGTGGTCTAATTGCCGCTTAAATCCTTGCATATTCATTAATTAAACCATTCAACACCTAAAATTGAAATACAATTAACTTTTAAGGTTTTTACGATTTAGTCCTTATAACTAAATTAACCATTCGATTATTAAAATTTTTGGAAAAAAATTCAATTCACCTATATAAAAGCTCTATAAATATTTAATAAAAATATTCACGGACTTGGTTTACAGAAATGAGGTCTCGATACATTATTTTCAAAAACTACTGATTTTAAGGTTACACCACTTGTACTATAACTAATTGTCAAATTAGAAATTCTATCAGATAAAAATCAATATAATACTATATTTGACTCATAAATATTAAATGATAATATTTACAAACTCACTCATCAGAATCGAGATCCTAAAACCACTGTTTTTAACACCACTGAAAAATAACATGTTGCAATGCATACGCAATTACCCTACCATTATGCATTAAAACACAACCCAAAAGATTCAACGAAGCATTGCTATAAACCACAAAATCTTTCCCCGATCCAAGCATGGTTAAGATTGATGCCTCAATCAATATTCCTTTCAAATTTTCGAAACTTTTCTAACATTGATCGTTCCAAATAAACAGTGCATTCTTTTGTAACAACCTCGTCAATTGCATAATTATCTTGGAAAACCCTTTCATAAATATTTTGTAATAACCTGCCAAACCAAGGAGCTTTGAATCTCTAGAACATTTTTCAATGCTTTCCACTAGAGGATAGCTTCTATCTTTTTTGGGTCAACACGAATTCCTTCTGTCGAAATATAGTCCCAAAAATAAAACCTTAGATAACAAGAACTCACATTTACTGAGCTTCTCGTAAAGTTACTTTTCTGGTAAAACTTGAAAAATAATTCTGAGATGCTTATTGTGTTCAGCTCTCAATCTTGAATATATCAGGATATCATCGATAAATACCACTACGAACTGGTCTAAATAAGGCTGGAATATTTGGTTCTTGAGATCCATGAATGCCACAAGAATGTTTTTCAGTCCGAAATGCACCACCAGAAATTCGTAGTGATGTAATACATACGAAACACCATTTTCGGTACGTCATTATAATTTACTTTCAACTAGTAATATCCCGGCCTCAAATAAATCTTAGAAAAGATTGAGGCTCCCTTCAACTGATCAAATAAATCGTCGATATGCGGTAAGGGATATCGAACACCTCAAACTCAGCCTAGACGTTATGGCCAGATCTAGAAATGTTACGAAGAAGGGTTTGAAGCCAACTTTCATGTTAAAACTCCTCATATTAATTATTCTAAAAGAGCCCACCTTTTCGAAAAACTTAGTATTTTTCTCTCTAATAAATCCATCATTTATAGTCCTTTTATGTAAAACATTAGTTGCAGCGGATGGTTATAGGGCGATATAGTTGAAAACCAAAATTAAATCAAACAGTTCTAAGAGTCCCAAAAATTACAAACTCTCAAAATAATCCAGATTTAAAATAAAACTATTAATTTAACTAGTTCATGAACTAGTGGTCACCGTTGAGACTCCGTCGCACCGATTCACCTATACCTGAGGATTACCTGGATAGAACATACAACAGATGTGATTTTTCATAAACTCAGTGTGTAACTTAACAGAGACAAACATGCATAAAATTCAGATTTCCAGTCTTTCAGAACAGAAACGGACATAAGTTCTTAATAGAGTCAGATCATATCAGAATCAGATTTTCAGAACATACAGATATATTGATATACAAAGTCCTACTCCCATCCTCTACACACCATCTCTGCCCATCCCAACACACTATGTAGGTTATAAAACACCCACCTATCTCTACACACCACATAGTGTCTAAACGACATTTATCAAAATAGTATGCAGACAAGCTGCCAGTAAATCGACAATATGTTACCTCACAGAACACTTCCTCAACATAAACCAAACCCACCCCATTTACAGATACAGATATACAGAATTAGTGTGCCTCGCATGCTCACATACATGAATCATACATTATTTTACAAACAAACGGATCATGCATATCAATTTCTTAAACTCAAATCAGTTTAACAGATTAGGAATGTATCAAGCATTAGGGTTTGTTCGCCTTTACCGACCCTACGAACAGGGGCGAAACCAGGGGGGCAGGCATGGGCCCTGGCCCCCCCTAAAATGGGAAATTTTCATTTAGGCCATTTAGATTTTTTTAAAATTTTAAAATTATAAATATATAGACTATAAAAAATTAAAATTTCCTTCTGCCCCTCCAAAATTTTTTTTCTGGCTTCGTCACTGCCTACGAAAGGCCCACAGTCGATTGAAATGACTTATGCGACTCTAGGGAAAAATTCAGACTTTTGGGCCCACATGTCCGTATGGCCAACACGCCCAAATTGACCCTGCTAGTGTTGCCCACACGCCCGAATCAGCCTAGCTCGTGCGTCCTACACGGCCACACACTTGCTCGTCACACAGCCGTGTGTCGCACACAGCTGGGCACATGCCCATGTCGACAGGCCACTTTTCAGCTTTCACTGAATATCGATTTCTCGTGTTTTTGTTACACACCTGGCTCATTTTTTATATGCCCGAAACCACCAGAACCTAGAACCAACATACCAAACACCATTTGAGCAATTTAATTTACGAATCGACAATAATAACCCGAATAATGCATTCGAACTTACTGACGGTGAAAATAACCTTTAACAAGAATCAGGTCATTGAAGCACAAATTGCTGCTTCACAATATTCTCCTACGTAACGCATATTCACAGAAATTAAATCCTCTTACTTTACACTATTAATGAAATTCAAATGGAAAGAAACAATCCCAAACAGCTTATAGAAACCAAAGCCCACAGACAAGTGAAACTCCACTTACCAGAATCGCATGATGAACACCAAAATTTTCGAAATACAACGACACGAACCACAGGCTATGGACAGGATTGCAGGAAAACTAAAAGAAGAATAAAAATTGCAGAGAGGGGAAGGAACTAATGTTAGATGCAAATTTTGGGAAGAGAAAAAATAGAAAATAGAAAATAAAATAAAATTTAAATTCAAATAAAATCCCCCAAATTAAGGCATGATCTCACACTCCAACCAATCCTCAATACCCACTCACTCATCCACTAACACAGACTTTCAACTCTACCAAACCTCTATCAGACGATCGAAACAAAAATATCATCCACGCTCGTACAGGGATTCGAACATGAAACCATAAGGCAAGCTAACACATTTCTACTCGAACTTGTAGGCTCATTCTAATATGAGTTTACCAGAAATATAATATAAACCCACCCAACAGAGATCAGACTAGGCTAAAAAATATCAAAATTTACCAAAAATGAGACTTGAACCCAAGACCTCAAACAAACATCTAAAACACTTAGCCACTGAAGCAGATACTCATTTATGATAGAACTCACAGAAACCTGGCTATGAAATTTAGGGCTTTATAATTTTTAATCGTCAACATATTCTACTATCGATAATTGATAAATGTCAAAAGTAACATGTTTTAGCCTCATTCTTAATGCGTTTTTGGATGATTATTCAATTTAAAATGGTGAATTTTATGCTCCTAATCCTTTAAATTAATGTTTCTATATTTAGGAAAGCATTTGGGAGCAAAAGGAGCGAAAAAAGAGAAAAAATCAAAAGATTGGGGCAAGTTTCAAGAGCCACACGGGTTAGGTCATTCCACACGAGTTAGACATACGGCTATGTTTTAGACCATGTGGAAATCATGAATCGCACTCTAGACCTACGGGAAAACGTATTTTTTAGGTTTTTCGGGCATTCTAAGACCTATATATAACAAAGATAAGAAGAGGGGAGTGAGCCGTCATAGAATACTCAAGAAAACAGCTCAGAAAATACCATTGAAGCCAACTCTGAAGCAGATTTCCATCAAGGTTGAAGATCTCCTTTTGATTTATTTGAAGTTTATTATGAGTTTCTTTATTTCTTGTAGTTATACTGTCCTTGGATGTTTTTATTTGCTATAATGAACTAATTTTCTAAATACTTAGGGAGATGAACCTTAGGATAAATTATGTTATTTGATTTCTATTTTTATGCAATAAATACTTAGATCTTGTTCTCAATTATGTGTGCCTAATTCTTGGTGTGATATTTCCAGATTATTAATCCAAGTTTGATGTGCTTAAATCAGAGGAGGAATAGACCCTGTTTAAGATTAGATCTAGTGTAATTGAATGGAGTTGCATACAATCCTAGAAAATATGACAACATAAATCTATCGGATTAGAGTCAAATCTAACAGGGGAATCCATAAATCGAGTTAATGCAATAACATGGGTTTTATGTAGAAATAAATTTCAATTAATCAATCTAAAGTTCGTTGATCTTAGTCTTGAAAAGAGATATTAGCATAATTTAAGGATTTCTACAAATCAAGATACAAACTAAAGAAATTGCATAATTTAGATTGATAATGACAGACGAAATCTAGGTGAATTCTTTTCTAGGTATTGTTTTGCTTCTTGGTCGTTAATCGTTCATTTCCCTAATTTAATCTTTAACGTGTTCTTTAGCTAATTAATTTAGTTAATTTTAGTTTTAATCAATCACTCCAATTTGTCAGTTAAATAATAAAAAGACGATAATTACTAGTAGTTTTAGTTATTGTGGGAACAATATCTGTGCTCACTATAGCTATATTATTAATTGGTAGGTGCACTTGCCTTAGGTAGATTTTTAGTTGGTTTACAACTGCAATCAATAATCTATGGATAGTAGCATCGAACCATATTTTTTCTTGACAAATAACACTGGAGCTCCCAGGGCGATATACTATGACGTATAAAGGCGTGGTCTAATAAATCTTGCAATTGCAATTTTAACTCCTTTAACTCAGTCAGCGTTATTCGATACAAAGTAATTGATACCAAAGCTATACTAAGGAAGACTTCAGTTGCGAACTCAACTTCTCTATCGGGGGTAGTCCTGACAGTTCCTCAAGAAACACATTAGGAAACTTGCACACGATTGAAATCTTGCTTATCTAACTTTCATCTAAGTTTGAGTTAGTAGCATATGTTAGAAAAGCTCTGTAACCTTAGTTCAAGAGTTTATTAGCTCAAACTGACGAAATAGTTCGAGTTGAATCACTCAATCTGATGCCATTTACTTTCCTGATTTCAGTATTTGGACTTAAAACAAAGAATTTCTCTTTACGACAATCTAGGATAACTCTATGCTCGGTCAACCAATCCATTCCTAAAATCAAATCAAAATCACCAAACTGCATAACTAGTAAAACAAAAGGGAATTCTATACTTTAAATTTCCAACAGAGACCAGTTACACTCTTGGTCGACTAACTTAGTTTGTCCTAAAAGACTCAATACAATTGTAGCTACTTTCAATGTTTCGGATTTTAGAATCCTAGATTTAACCAATTCAGCATTTATATAAGAATGAGAAGAACTAAGGTCTATCAAAGCATAAACAGGAGCAAAATATAGAAATATACCTGCTACGACATTGGTAGCATTGCCCTCATCATGGTTTCGAACAATATAAACTTGTGCTAGAGCTCTGACCTCTTGTTGTTGAACAGATTCTCATGCCCTTTTCTCAAACCAGCTCTCGATACAGAACCACCATGATTATTCCCTCGACCCCTAACAGTAGCAGTAGACCTTTGTGTGGTGATAGGGCTAGCATTATCATTTTTTGGGCAGGCACGAGCAAAGTGCTCTAAAGATCCATAACGAAAATTCAGCATTCATATCAATGTTTTTTCCCACAGTGATCACAATTCGGTTATATCAAAATCTCTTATAGGACCTCTTACCCTACCCCCTGATAAAGACGACTAACAATATCGAGTTCTTTCTAGTCTAACAGATCTTGTGGTCACTCTCCAGGATTCATGAGTCTCCCTAGTTCTCCTAGGCATCGGATACGAACTAAAGGTCTCCATTAGCTTTCCAAGAGCTCGAGAGGGTTCAGATTTCTTATTGAGGTCTATGGCCTACTTCACCATTTTGGCCTGCTCAGTCAGATCAACAAACTCTTTAATTTTATGTGAAGCCAACTAAACTTTGAGATTATTTCGTAACCCCCAGAGAAATCACTTACAACTTTTCCCTTTTTAATGGTACAAGTTCTAAGGTGTATTTACTGAATTGCAGAAATTCAAGCTCATAAGCAACCACTGTCCTCTTGCCTTGTTTCAGCGATAGGAACTCTTGTTTTTTATTCTCCAAATACAACTCACCAAAATACTTTTTCTAAAATTCAAGATGAAAGAAATCTCAGTCAATCTGATCAATGTATACATGTTGGGTAATAGTCTGCCACCACGTACATGCTTCTCCTTGTAGATGAGAAATGACATACGTAACATATTTATGGGGAGTGTATTCTAGCTATTACAGTATTTGATTTTTTGATTCCAGCCATGTCTCAACTGTCAAAGGATCAACCCATTTTACTCCCATAAATTTAGTGGCACTATATTTATTTAGCTCTTTAATAGGGGCTAGTCGAACTTCGGGCACAGCTATAGCCATAGGAGTAGTCGACACCCTCTGAAGGGCCTCTGCATTACACGAAGCAAATTTTCATTTCTCTAACCTTCAAGTATATGCTCAGTAGCCTTGGGTTGACGAGCACCAGTTGAATTTACGCTAGGTGCTCTAGATATGATATTGTTTTCACTTTTAGTGGAGTGACTACTATTGTAAACATCATTATCAGCTTCATTTCTAGATTCCCTAAACATATTTAGCTATAAAATAAAGAGATTTTATAAGCAGCATCAAATCCCAACTCAACTTTGGCATTTACGTCAAGACTCAATTTTGAGCTCAGTTTAGTTTGATAATCTACTAAACCTATAGCTTGATACCACTAAATGTAACACACTAATACCTAACGATCATTAGATCTAAGTTACAAGATGACACATTCATTGTCGGAGCAACTACAGTCAATCATAATCAATTTATACGAGTTAATGATTAAATTTAACCAAAACATGCATTCAATACAATATACAATTATTATCGGGTGTTACACGAGCTTACGAAAGTTTAATTCTATCCTGAGATCAAGCTAGGACTAAACTGTAAAATTTTCAAAAGTGGGTATTACAATATTAGGGCTTGGTATCGCGACACCGAAGATGGTATCCAAACTTCAAATTTCATCAAGTGGGTAACGCGATATCTAAGGTTTGGTATCGCGATATCAAAGACAGTATTCAAATTTCCTATCTCGAGGACCAAATTGCAAATATGTCAAAAGTGATATCGCAATATCCAGGGCTTGGTATCGTGATACCAAAGACAGACCACTACGTATTTGATTTTTGGCAAAAATGTACATTCCCAAAACTTGCAAATCTTCCCAGTACTAACACCTACACTCTCATATACACTCCCGTATACATATGTGCATCTATTACAACAACAAATAAACACAAGTACAATAGCTAACATCCATTTAAAGCATACCGAAACCTCAATTATCAATTGACTTATACCTTATCAATTATAAACTAACTATATTATCATCAATAAGCATACCATTTAGTACCATTCATTTTAACTTGTACATTCATACTAAGATCATTAAGTTCTTGCCATCACAACCAAATTTAAAGATTCATAAGCATATTTCAACCATATGGCCAAATTGTACACTAAAAGCTCCCAAATCCGAAAAGATATATAACTTTAAAACAACTAAAATATGACTTAACTTGGAACATGTCATTTACAGTCAAAAGAGATTCACAAATAGTGTTGAGTTTGAGATTCTATCTGGATACTGAAATCAATGCTCGAGATCTTACTTTAACCTAACCTACACACATAACAAAAAACGTACACTAAGTAATAAACTCAGTGGTATTCTATAATCGAACATTATAACACAACTTAAGTCAATTAAAAACACTTAATCAAATGTCATTCAATACCGATGCCAAACATGTTATAATGTACCATTTTACCATTTAAATCATTTCATTCATGTTCGATAACTAGTATAGGAGTATCATTCATTAGTACAACATGTCCCAAATCGAATCAATTTGTCTCAATTTCATACCAAACTTTCGGAATTATAATCTAGTGTACATAATTATTTTCACATTAGTAATTCATTTGATGTGCCATTTTCAATTTTGCATTTTAGATCCTTATTAATCTGACTCAGACTTAAACGAATAGATGGGTCCAACCAACACACCAATTTTGCACCTAGTGCCTCATCGAACAATTCTGAAGCAAATAAATTATGCCTGGCGCTCATCGGTATAAATTAAGTAAAAGTTGTGCCCAACACTCATCAACTCGTAGTCAAAGTAACCCATACTCGATCTATCTTATGGCATGCCAATTATATTTAATTATGCTCGAACAGTTAATAGGGTAACAATACATTTAAATAATCATTGTGTTCAATTCACATCTCATCAATTGAATTCATAGTTCAAATAATTAATTTATTAGATAGCATATCCTATTGCAGCCCAATTCAAAGTCAATTTCATAATTTCTTCGAATTATACTATTTTTAATTTAGTCCTCTATCTCAATAATCAATCAAAATCGTATAAATTCAACTCGATTTATTAATTTCAACTTACCTCATAATCTTACAATGCAAAACAAAATAGGTATACAACAATTGAAATGATTCAAATTATAGAAATACAAACCAAAAACTTCGAGTTATTCGTCGACAGCTGTAGCTTTTCTTTTTCCACTCGAGTAATCTAGGTCAACGTTAGCTAAAAATTATCATAAACATACAATACCATCAATATTCAACCAAAATTACAGTCAATTGTCATTTTATACAAATTTTATATTTTATTCAATTTAGTCTCAAAACCGTGACTAACATAATTTTCAATTTGAAACTCCAATTTGAAATCTGATTTCACTCTTATCCATTAGGGACCTCCTACTTCTTATTTCTATATCCAATTTTATAATTTATTCAATTTAGTCCCTAATATATGAAACTATAAATTTACTTCACAATTTAGTCCTTTTTCACATATAAGCTTAAAAGCTATCAATTTAACACCTAAAACTTCAAGAAATCATCAATGGTAACTTTCTAAAACTTTAAAAATCTTACAAATTGGTACATGGGCTAGCTAAATCAAGCTCCCATGACCTCAAAAACATAAAAATTGCAATAAAATGACTAAATTGAACTGACCAATATATAGCCAAAGTTTGAAACCCCTTATGTCGATTTTACACTTCTTCTTTTTCAATGTTCGGGTGTGGAAAGATGGAGGAAACTTTTCTTTCTTTCCACCCGAACTATGTTTTATATATTTATTTTATAATTATAATAATAATTAAATTAAATTAACATTTTATAACATATATTTATAAAATACTCACTAGTGTCTACTAATATTTGTAAGGTGGAATACTTGTTATTTTAAACATTGGGTTATTTGCAATTTAAGTCCTCAATCCTTTTACTAATTAAAAACCTATAGTGATTGGACTCTACAATTTAGTCATTGAACCTTAATTAATCACTAATTCAGAAAAATTATCTATCCAAACTTTAATTGACTTAAATAATAACTCCCGTAAATATTATATAAAAATATTTACAAACTCAGTTTATGGAAACGAGGTCCAAAAATCGCATTTTTTGATACAACTAACTTTCGGGTTGTTACATTCTATGAATAAATAATATTATAATTAATAGGCAAAGAGTCAAAAATTAATTACAAATTATTTGATTCCTAATTATATATATGTCAAATAGGTCAATTCGATAGTTCAGTACAACTCTAAACAATTTGCAATTGAATTTATATGATGAATGAATGGAAACAACGAATTAGAGAAACAGATTGCATGTATCACTATCTATAGTGAATGCTTTTTCTCGCCATATACAAGAGATGACTCAGATAGTAAGTTAATTTCTTCAACTTTTTATTTAATAGTTTGTAATTAAATAATTGAAGTTCGAAGTAAGAATTGAATTAATTAGTCATCTCAATTTTAGTGAAAATTAATTATATTCATTTACTCATAGATTCTAGTACGACAAAGCCACATTGATTTTAACAAATTTAGACTTGGGTTGAGAAAATAATTTAATTAAGAAATTAAATAAATATATTTTAATTAATAAATAATAATTTTTAGAATAGAAAACTAATTATTGGGTCTGTAAAATTATATTAATTGATTTAAAGAATATATAACACATATAATTAATACCCAATACAAGAAACTGGCTTGGAGGCCCGTCTGACCACAATTGAGTGGCAACCTTAGTCCTAAAGACTAATTTTCTATTAAAATAATCTTATTTATTTAACCATTGTTCAACTAAGACTTTTGTGTTTTTCTCTATAAATAGAGATCATTGGTTAGGTCAAACACACACCACTTAAGCTTGTTACTCTATTAAAATCTATCGTGATTTATTTTCCTTTATATTTTAAGAGAGTTTATCTTTTCAATTTCTAGACTTTGAGATATATTAATATTCCCACTGAATATTAATAAAGTTTTCATTCTATGCAATCGGTCTGTGAAATTAGTGGTCACACTCTAACCAGACCAAAGTTCAAGCAAAGCGAAGAAGATCATTTAGGTCAAAAGTCAAGGAATGAATAAACCGCCTAACTCAAAGCACATGCATTGATTTGGTTAGAGTTTATTACTATAAACAATACAATCACTTGGCTTAAATAATGATAATAATTTTCCACTGTGCAACAAAATTGATTTCTCAACTAAAATTTTCCAACAGCTCCTAGCAAATGCAAGGAGAGGGTAATAGAGTGATGTGGAATGTAACACCCCTAACCCGTATCCGTCGCCAGATTGGGATTACAAGGTATTACTTGAACAAAATATCTTTTTGTTTTAAAAATATATATATACATGCACACACTTGGACTAACTTTTAAACCAAACAATTTATTAATATCACATAGCCGATTGAAACTTAGACACATTCTGGTATAATATTAAAACATATAAATTTTATAAGTCAATATCTAAAATTATATTACACAAAAAGTACACACCGAATATACCTCATATAATAACATGCATTTATATTTATTAGTGCATAACATTTTATATCACAAAACACATCATTATTTAATATATAACCGAAACACATTATCATAAACCATTTCCTCATATACATAAGATTTATATAAGTAAATATTGAATCGTAGATTTATCATACCCACTCCACATAGATTTATCTTATATCCGAATCTATAGTATATGATTATGTAACTTTCAAACAATCTCACATTACAATTTATACTTCATAAGGGTATGTCCTTAACTACTAACATATATACATATATTCGAAAACATGAATCACCCATACCAAGTCGTGAACATGTTAAAACAAACATATACATGTTCGGATATAACTAAACTACTTTCAATGCCATATCATATATAACACATTAACCAATACAACAATCGAAATTCAAATAATCCATTCAATATGCAAAACAAAAATCGAATCAACCCACTTCACATAACTCATAATAAATATCAAATATACCACTCCCCCATAACACATTGCCGATTAACCACAAAGAGCTTAATCATAATCCAACAAAATCGAATTTAAGCATGAAAGTTAAGCCATCTTCTCATGGCCTTTATGTACAATACTATCAAAACAACAAAATCTACCAAAATGCTATCCTATACATGCCATAATGTTAACTTAGAATTAACTAAGAAGGGATACCAAAACGTTGCAGGTAGGTGTGATGACTTCGAGGATGGTCTCGAGCATGAAACGGATCAAAAAGAAATCTAAATAAGAGCAAGCAAACACACCAAATGAGTTTTCAACCCAGTAAGTCGTAAGCCATGTAATGTAAACAATTAACTGAATATGTCGATCTAGAAACTAGAAAGTTCCATAGATTATCGAAATTATCAATTCAACTACTAGTCAAGTCATACTATTAACTCAAAGTATCATATAACCGGATACCTTAATTCCTTCCTACAATATTTAACAACGATGAAATAGATACATTCATGTACCTATGTTTCAATTTTCATGTCTCCAATTTCTTATTCGGACAATAGTTTTTGCCCTTCATTTAGTTCCTGCATTTATTTTATCAACAACCAATTTCGCACACGTAGTGCTCAAGCAAGGAAATTCGCACCCATAGTGCCATGTTAACCCGCACACATAGTGTCTTAGTAATTCACATACATATTGACATTCAAATCCGCACACATAGTGCCATATAAATCCGCACATATAGTGCCATACAAATTTGCACACATAGTGCCTTAGTAATTCACATACATATTGACATTCAAATTCGCACACATGTGCCATATAAATCCGCACATATAGTGCCATACAAATTCGCACACATAGTGCATTAGTAATTTACATAGATATTGACATTCAAATCCGCACACATAGTGCCATACAAATTCGCACACATAGTGCCATTCAAATTAGCACACATAGTGCCATTCAAATTAGCACACATAGTGCCAAAGTCATTTCGTTTTAACAAAGTGATTTATTTAATTAACTAAGTATAATCGGTCACATGCCTTTCAATCAAAAGAATACATGAACGAGAGAAATTTCTTCACGATATGCATACACCAATTATGTATAGAATAACCAAGCTTAGTTGCTTACAGACTTACTTTGTGTTGGATGAAACGGTTCCAATTGGCTACTCGATATTCTTTGCTTTGCCCTTGCTTGATTCCCCTCCTTTGGGTTCTTGAGCTAAAATAAATAAATTAACTAATTTATCACCTTGCTAGTTATTTATATCCCATAATATTAATGATTTTTTATCACAAGAACCACACGGTAAAATGTGATCTTTCTACCTTATGTTTTTAAGCTATTCGGCTATTGACCACCTAGGATCACGTTACTATTAATAATCCAATCATTACTTCAAATAAACACATATATATATAAACACATATATATTTTTGTATATACGGCAACCACCCTTGCTAATTTCTCACATACATAATTTAATAATTTCCACTACATCTTACAACCGTCATTGTTCAAGACATTAGAGCTTCAACAAATGTTTATCTAATGCCTTAAGGTCGAATACATTATCTCTATCAAAATAGCAATTACTCACCATTTGTCATTCAACACATAGTTTCATCTCATGAACACTTTGACCGAATTTTTCTAAACTAGCATAAGCTTCACATCTATTCATAACATCATCTAAATTCACATATATCCATTTATCTAGCTCCTTTTTCACCTTTCTACTATTTCTATCTAAAACATCAAAAACACCATCCTCCTAGCATTCATCCAATTTAACCGTATGCTCATTTTGTCACCTAATTAAGTAAAATATCAACATATGGGTTATAATAAAACATGGACTACTAACTATATTTTTATTTAATTTAATGGAATTAACATGAAACCCTACCTTAATCAACCCTTAGGATGGCCGAATGTCCTTGAGAGTTTCCCTCCTATTTCATTTAAGTTACGGCTTGCAAGAGGAAGAAGATGAATACTCTCTCTCTCCTTTCTTCTTTTATTCATCTTTTCCTATTAATTCATTTTTTTATTTAGATTATTTTAACCATTTGCCAACATAAAATTATAATAAATTTAACTTAGTGGGAGAAACATCATTACTTGGCCGACCATTAATGAATTTTGGGCATTTTGACATGCAAACCCAAGCTTTCCCACTTTGCAATTATTTGATCCTTACAATTTACCTATCATATTTTCTAAGTTTCTCAACTAAGTCCTTTCAAGTAAAATTCACATTCATAAGACTAAATTAAAACATCAAATTTTCAAACATGCACTATCACACTTAGAAGATATGCAAATAAATTTTAAATAAATTTTATGACTCGGTTTTGGGGTCCCGAGACCACATTTCGACTAGGGTCAAATTAGGGCTGTCACATGGAAAGGGAAGGGCCTTCCACTCTTTTTGCTTAATTTTTGGGGTAATTCTCATGGGACTTACCATGATTGCCATATGTGTGTTAATTATTACATTAAAATTATTATTATAAACTAAATGAAAATGAGTAAAACTTGTTTGGTAACATGGTATTATTTAAAGTAAGGAAAATGTATTTAAAATGTTATTGAATTGAACAATTGGACTAAGAATATGATACGTACTTATTATGTATGGACATGCACATGTGAATGAAATAAGGACGTTCTCATTAAATTAACATGTTGAATATGAAAATGAGCTTCGCTCTTGTAAATATGTTTTATGGAATTGATACATGAGAAATTTATGCTCCGTTTTGACAACGTGGCATGAAAACTTGAGTATACAAGTTGCTATGATATGTACATGTCATTATTAAGTTATAAGTACTTGATTATATGGAAATTTCCTTGTAAACTTAGCAAAAGGGTTAGGATATGGTTGATATGCCAATAGGGATAACTTAGCACTTGTTTGGGTTATATGGAGATTTGGAGCCTTGATATGCTTCTTCATCTTGACATTCTTATGGGGGCCAAAAGGAACATTCTCCTTTTGAGAACATTGGTTGTGTTTGGTTGGAGTACTAATAGTGCCACATCTTTGATTGTGTTTGGTTAGGAGCGCACACGTAGTGTAATATACATTTAATTTTGTTTGGGTGAAATTTCTTAAGTGTTTGAGTCCCATTTTACCAAAGGTACATTGTGGCATGTACTTAAGGTTTCAAACATGTATATATGTGGTAGTTTCATATGTCATTAACTATTTTGAGACATTGAGTATTGAATTGTTGAGTTGGAGACTCATTTGATTGACGTTAACTTTGGGATGTATGATCCTTTGTCTAAGCATGCATGCTCTTTATTCTTTTGGTTTTGAGCTAGCAAATGAATGGTTGCTAAACTTAAATTGGGTGTTTTTAATGAGGTTTTCCAATGTCTTCATGGTATGTTTCAATGATATATGGATATGAGCTAAGCTATAATGTGTTTGAGATTGTAATTACATGTTTTCAATGCCATTATTGAGTATGTTTAATGGTTGCTTATTAGAAGGTGTAATACCCCATACCCGTACCTGAGACCGGGATAGGATACAAGGCATTACCGAAATTTTCAGAATAATTTCAATTAATTTATATTATTTAGTATTCATGTTTCATGTTTCATGTAACATCATTTTCATATATTCTATTCAATATATCATATAAAATATGATACAATACTTAAATTGTTATATTTACATGCTCATTCAGGGTATCCGAACCTACCTGACTAAATTGCAGAAATACCAAGATTTAGGGGCATATTGGTAATTTACCATTTTCCCAAATTTCACCCAATCTTAAATTGATAATTTCATTCAATTTATTAATTTAGATAATAAAACAATTTATTCCCTTCAATTTAGTCATTTTTGACATTTTTACAAAATTACCCCCTAAAGTTTTACTTTTATTCAATTTAGTCCATGAGATTAAAACATGCAAATTAGCCATGCTAACTGAATATTCATATATATTTTTCCTCCTCCTCCTCTCCATTCCACATCCTTAATGTATATAACATTCTTGTAAGTACGATTTCACAATTTACTTATTAATGCTCACATCAAGCTGTTCACACGAGTCATAGTCACTCAATTATTTATAATTCGAGCTAAAGAGCTCAAAATTAAGATCCGTAAATTTTCCCTGAAACTAGACTCACATATCATTCCACCATAAAATTTTCATAATTTTTAGTTTAGCCAATTAGTATATTTTATTCATTTAATTTTCCCCTGTTTCACTATCCACAGTTCTGACCTCTCTTCACTAAAAATTAATTATATCACAGTACAAAACTCGGATAATGTTCCCATTGATTTTTATTGAAAATAGACTCATTAATAATTCTAAGCATATAAATTTGAGACTCTAATTAATTTTCTCCAATTTTTAGTGATTTTCCAAATTCAAAACAGGAGAACCCGAATTCATTCTAACCTTGTCTCACAAAATTCATTATATCTCATAATTTACAAATCCATTGCTTACACTGTTTCTTCTATGAAAAACTAGACTCAATAAGCTTTAATTTAATATTTTATTCATCTTCTAATTCGATTTATACAATTTATGGTGATTTTTTCAAAGTTAGTCTACTGCTGCTGTCCAATATTGTTTTAGTTCAAGATGTTTATTACCATTTTTCCTCTAACTTTCACAGGTCATACAATTCAGTCCTTGCTCAATTAGCCCATCTATTAAGCTAATTTTTATCAATTAACATTTTATTCCAACATTCTAAACTATTACACAACCTTTGAAAATCATAATTTTAACACTAAACCTTAATTCACAACTTTTCACAATTAGGTCCTAAAATCAATTTCTATTGAAATTACTTGATAAAATCATGAAACAACAAAATAAAAGCTTCAAATTCATTTTATTTCATCATAAACAGCTAACACTTATCAATGATAGCTTTTAATTTTGTTCATAAAATCAAAAACTAATGAATTAAACACTTGGACCTAATTGTAAAAGTCACAAAAACATAAAAATCTCAAAGAAAAGGGCAAGAATTGAACTCACATATGTCAAAGTATGAAAAACCAGCAGCTTTCAGACCTCCCATGGCATTTACTTATGTACAAATTTTTCAAATTTGTCTTGTTTTATATGTTTAATTTGCAAAATTTCCCATTTTGCCCTTGTTTCTCCTTGTCTTTTTTGCTGATTTTCTTGCCCAACCGTCCAGCCCATACAATTTGGGTCCAATTTCCTTTTAAATCTCTCCTTTTTAATCACTTAAACTATTTAATCACAATTTAATAAATTTCGCACGATTTTCAATTTAGTCCTTTTTAATTAATTGACTAACCAAACGTTAAAATTTTCTAACGAAACTTTAATACTAACTTAATAGCACTCCATAAATATTTATAAAAATATTTATGGCTCGGTTTATAAATCCGAGGTCTCGATACCTCGTTTTCAACCAAATTTACCTGATTAATTCTTTTAAAATCGCAAAATTCACTAATTAAAAATAATTCTTTTAAGTTCGCGCTTGGCCTATAATTATTATTTGTTAAAATTTCTAAACTTACTCGTCGGATTTAGTGATCTCGAATCACTGTTTCCGACACCACTGAAAAATTTGGCTGTTACAGAAGGTGTTTGATGAGTATTATAGGTGTTTCCAACTTGAATATTTGGTCTTTTTCTTCAAGGTTTCGGTACCTTGCTCATAAGTATTGAAACAACTAAGTCAGTAGCCCAATTTTGCCTCCAAAGGTCGAAGGTATCAGTACCTAGCTCAGTAATTTCGGAACAACTAAGTCATACAACAAAAAATGTACAAAACTTGGGAGATGGATTAGTACATCTCTCTAGTGGTACTGATACAACTATGATAGATCCACTACTCTATTTTGGGTTGTTTTGACTTTTAGGGGCTTGTTTTGGGTCTCGGATACTTTTGATCACCACGTACCACTTTTAAATAATCTTTTATTGTTTCTAAAGCCTCTAAATTATTCTAAACTTAGTTTAGTGATTTTATATAAATGCTTCGAAGTTTGAAATTTTAAATAATTCCAAGATTCTTGTTATGTAAATGCTCTAGTAGTATCTTCCATCTGTACCGAACGTCAAAACGAGTGAAAAATGTTACACCAATTGTTTCTAACATGAATTGTCACTTTAACAACGTAACGGCCAAAGATGAAAAATATTGGTCAAATAGCTTAATTGATGTAATTGAAAATTTAAAACTTCAATTGAATACATTTTTAAAAAATAGAGAGCTTTTTTGCCCCTTTGCACCTAAAAACTAATATCCTAGTAAAACATAAGGAGTTTTACAATTTTCGCATCAATAAATTTCTATTTCCAATTAAATTACTTTTTCAATATAGTTTAAACTATTTAATTTTGAGCTGCATTTTTTTGTACTTTAGAAAGGAGCGCAAGTAAGGAAAACGAAACGGTGTCGGTTTGTGCAAAACGCGGGTGAAAAAAAGGCAGACAAAGGAAAAATAAAAAAGGAAAAGAAGAGTTGGTGGATTTTTTATTGTTGTTTTTTATTCCCTCTTTTTTCATTTTCAATTTCAATTTCTTTTTTATTATGTGGAGAAGAGAAAACAACGCTCTTTCGCTTTTATTAAAAAACATAAATAAAATAATTTTAAAAATAAAATATTTGCATGATGAAAAGCTCCTTTTTAGTAATTTTTTTGGTCTCTAAAAAGGGTAACGGTTTTTTATTTCTATTTTTTTGGTTTCTGTTAGGAAGGAGGAGAGCGAGAGAGTGAGGGCGTTGTTTTGCGACTGGGAATGAGAATTGGGACGTAGAGGTGGTGCTAACGTGACAGTCGTGGTGATGGAGGAAGACGACTGCTGAATGGAATTCTCATTCGGTGCCGGAATTCCGATGTCCCGAACACCAGCGGCGGGGCCTGAAGGAACGTCGCTTTCACCGTCGTTGAATCAAGGCCTCTCTCTGTCCTTTGTTTATTTCTTTAAGCTAGTTTATTTTTATCAGCATTATTTTTTTATTATTTCTCGTTTTTTATTTTGTGAAACGCAAGAAAATGCGGTTTACATGTTCTTTTTCCCATCGTTAATTCTTCTTTTGGCCATTTTTGTGGTGAACTCTGGTTTGATCACTGTAAAAAAATATTAATTTTCTTAGGTTAAGTTTAAAAAAAATTATGTAAAATTTTGAATTTCTATATTAATCTTAAAATTTTAATTGCGTTTCAGAAAATGAAAGGGAAGAAAATTTATGGTGATCATGAATTATTGCAGCTTTCATCATGATGACGTGATCGAATGTGATGCAGTTCTTATTCTTATACGTGTATATATGAATTTGTATATGAATGTGTATATAAATAATGATGATGAATTTTGTTATCAAGAAAAAAGCAAGTTGTTCAAGCAATCTTGTCTTAGTACCTTTTCTACGAATTTTATTTGATCATACTAAAACCTGAGCTGCACTAATTTTCTATGTATGAAATTATGAGCTGTTCTGTTCATCAAATACAATTGAGGTGGACATGATTGTTCTAGTTGGTCTCTGTTTACATCTTTTTGTTTTTATCACTGTTAGACTGAAGGTTATTAAATATTTTAGATTGGTTCCTCATTTTTTCGTTGAATGTTAGTGGAAATGCAATTAGACACTATAGTGGCATTAGGTTTAGACTGAATAATCATTCTTTTGCTGGAATTTACGAGTAAAACTGTAAAAGTTTGGTATTTTTGCCTGAGGTTTTGTCATAAAATCTACCTTGTTTTTTCTAATTAAACATATGGTCTTTCTTTATTTTTACTTTTTGAAAATAAGAAGTTGGGTTGATAATCAAATATACTTAGATTTCTTCTTGTTTACATGTTATATGTTATTTATATGAAGCAATGTTCTTTTTTTTTTGAAAGAATATATGAAGCAATGTTCATCATGCAGGAAGAGGGACATATAACATAGAACATGATTCTCCAATGAGTTCATTTGGTTTGTGATGGACATAAAAGAGAAAAAATATGAACCTTTTGTCTGATTTTCTTTGTTCTTTAGACCTAACTACTCATCTTTCCAATGCATAGCTTTTAACATTTCGGCCTACTTTTTGGAAAGGTAAGGAAAGGAGGGAGAATGGGTGGTGGGAGTGTGAGGAGAAGAGGGGGAGAGAGTGGGTAAGGTTCCTTTTGCTTGGATTTCTTGAAAAAAGGATATAAAGGAACCAGTAGGTTCCCATAGTGACAATGAAATGAAATGATAACTTATAATGCTTCTTTAACTAGTATTATTTAAATGTTAATAAGTCTAATTAAAGAGAAACTTTGTCTATACAATGAAATATTTTTATTGGGGAATATTTTGAGTGTGTTATGTTGTAAGAAATTTTTTTACTAATTGAAAATTCCAATACCCTTTTGTTGTTCTTTGACTCAATTTTGTGATGTATTTTCTGAACCTCTTGGTTTAATATTATTTCAGATGGTATGTGGCAAATAAACTTGAGATCCAGTGAAACAATGGAATCTGGTCCCTACCCAGAGCGTCCTGGAGAACCAGATTGTTCTTACTATATAAGGACAGGCCTTTGTAGATTTGGGGCGATATGTTGTTTTAATCATCCTCCAAACAGAAAGCTGGTATAAAGCCGCGGCTTGCTTAGGAAATTCTTATTATTTTGGATTTAATGCTTTATGAGTGAGATATTATTGGTACAATGGGAAAAAGCTTCTCAATTTATTTATTTGCAGTTCTCAAACCTTTTATTTATCATTGACATAATATTTGTAGTTAAAGTTGTACACATGTGAAACTTTTACACATGGCTATACTTTATCTACTATAATAATTTCATTTTAACTTTGTCCTACTACAAGTTTGAGATTTTAAATATCAACTTTCATTTCAAATGTTTATTTCAATTGTATCAAATTCCAGGCTATTACTACTGCAAGGATGAAAGGAGAGTTTCCGGAAAGAGTAGGACAACCAGAATGTCAGGCATGTATTTCTTCCTTGGTTTCTCAAATGACAATAATGTTTCTGCTTTTACTTGTGCTTTACAACTTGCAACGTATGACATTCTGATTAACATGAAGTATATTACTTTTATCCATCTAAAAGAGGAAATTTGTTTTATTGTTCTACCTTGGGGATTTTGCTCATCAAAATGATGACCTAAACATTTTAATACTTTAGTGAATGCGATTATTCTAGATTGATGATATTTCTCTACAAATTTAATGGATTTGACTGTTAGATCAGTTCTTTTGCTGCTCGGAATTTGTTTGGATCTATATGGTTGATGCACTAGAATCAAACGAGTGTTGAACAGGTTTAGAAGTTGTCCATAATGAATCAAGGATTACTTTCAGGTTTAGAATGAAATCCCGCTGAATGTAGAACAGAATGTGACTCATGTGATTGCAGGTTGAAATAAAATTTATTCAAAATAATTGTTTAAGTGATCCAAATTATTGATGATAAAAGTTTCTATTACTTCGTGAATGGTCTCTTCCTCCCTTGTCTCTGCGTTTTCCTCTAAATATTTTTCTCTTGAGCAATTTATAAGACATTCCAGTTTTTGTCTTGATTCCTAGTATCAGAAAATAAACAAAAGAAAATGGAGATATGCTAATAATTTAGCCTGGAAAAAGGTTTACTTCTCGCTTTAGTGTTGAATAATAATCAAACTTTGAGTGAACTCTTAGCTTGACTAGCTTATTGGCTTCTCCTAATATTTGCTCTATTCTTGGATGTTATTTTCGCTCTTCCTATTCTAGAAGGCAAGATAGCATTGACTCTTGCTTTTGTTGCATGAGAAGCTAATTTAAAATCTTGACAGAAGCTACTATTTTGGTTTTACTGCCTCATATCTAATATGTGACTTTATGTTTCTCATTTTCATGTATGTTTGGGTGAGACAACTGACATTTTGATCTGAACTGCTTTGCAGTACTACCTGAAAACAGGAACTTGCAAATTTGGAGCAACATGCAAGTTTCATCATCCTAGAGACAAAGCTGGGATAGCAGGAAGAGTTTCCTTAAATTTTTTGGGTTATCCTCTTCGCCCGGTACGGTTTTTTTTTCTTTTTTTTTCTCTTTTACTGTATACAACACAATTTATAACATGCAAATTTAAGGCAATATTCAAGTCACTTCCTGTCTCATGTTTGTTTGTTACTTTGTCTTTTCAAAACCAAAATTATGATTTTGACAGCTAAATGCAAAATTTATAACTTCCAGTTAATCTTTGTTCAATTGTATGGTCAAACTGACTGAATGATATATCATTTAGATCCAATATGAAAAATACACACTCATAGAGAATTAGGATCATAATGTAAAATCTTATTGCTTGCTATAATTCAAAGCGAATCTTTTATTAGCTTTGAGTTATGAATTTGTTTTTTTAACTTTAAATATGGATTTCATGAACAAAAATACTGTTGAATTTTGGACCATTAATGGCCTCATGGTTGAGGTTGAATTCTTGCGCAAACTTGGACCTCATTAAGGCAAGCTGTATTTCTTCAATGATTAATTTCTAACAGGTTTGTTTGTGGTTATTAGTGTTTCATAGGCTTAATAATGTAACTTGTTTCCTTTCTACTTTTCCTTCACAGAATGAGACTGAGTGTGCATATTATCTAAGAACTGGACAATGCAAGTTTGGGAGCACTTGTAAATTCCACCATCCTCAGCCAACTAACATGATGGTTTCCTTGCGAGGCTCTCCTATTTATCCGACTGTCCCATCACCAACCACTTCTGGTCAGCAGTCATTTCTAGGAGGGCTTACAAACTGGTCAAGAGCCTCTTTCATTCCCAGTCCCCGTTGGCAAGGTCCTTCAAGTTATGCACCTTTGATTTTACCCCAAGGGATGGTATCAGTTCCAAGCTGGAATGCTTACAGTGTAAGCTTTTCCTTTGCTTATTACTTATGTTGTATTCATTAAGCAGCCTATTTAGCATTTACATGTGATTGGAAAGTATTAGAGGTCAACTTTGACCTTTTTTTGCCCTTGAAATAAGTAGCGTATTCTTAGCTTGATTATGGTCACATGAGGCTAATAGTTGTGTGCTTTATTTGATGGAGCTGTCAAGCGACAGAAATGGTCATTTCGTGATACTTGTCACCAACAAAATTAGACAGGATTGTTTAAGGGAGCCTAGAATTAAGTGTGGTGGAGGTTGGATAAGGCCTTTAAGATCACAAGTCAATAGTACTGGTGCTATTACCAATGGTAGTGGAGTTGTACTGCTTTTTGTTGTTGTTGAACTTGTGGCTGGCTGATGGTGTGCTGGGCAAGTATGATTTTCTGCAGATTTGGTTGATAGTCTGAAGGAAAGTATATAGGCGTTTAAACATGACTCATCTATTTCTGATCATGCTTATTGGTAGGTTTTAAGGTGTAGAATCAAATAAGCATGTCAAACTCTGGGTCACTAGAACAGAGTGTTTGCTACTGGTTTGGCCCAAATGGCTTGATGGCATCTCTAACATTATCATTTATAAAAATGCCCGAGAGCATAGATCTACTCTCTTTTTATTTATTTATTTATTTATTTCAGCTTGCATTTAGTTGTACAAATTACAGAATTTGATTGTGTTAGTTGATACCTTAGCTTGCGATCATTTGGAAGTGCTAACATTTATTCTCCAAAAAATGAATAAAAGGAGAACCATGTTTCTTATACTTTTCATTTCTTCAGGGTCAATTGGCTTCAGTATCTTCTTCAGAGAACCTGCAGCAGACAAATGGAAATAACCAAATCTATGGAACCTCTCGTCCAAATGAATCAGCATCTGCAGGATCTCAAGCCTTATTTTCTCAATTTCGTTCTGGCTCTGCCCCTGTAGGTTTTTATGCATTGCAAAGGGAGAATGTATTTCCTGAGAGACCTGGCGAGCCCGAGTGCCAATTTTACATGAAGACTGGAGATTGTAAATTTGGTGCAGTTTGTAGATTTCATCATCCAAGAGAGAGAGTTCTTCCTGCCCCTGATTGCATATTGAGTCCTATAGGCCTTCCTTTACGTCCGGTGAGTTACATAAACTACCATTTACTTTCATGACCTTTTCTTCATGAAAACCTTGGCTTCCTAATTGTTGAGTTTTATTTGTAGCTTAAGCTAATAATTCTTTTTATGTTAAAAAATGGATATTTTCCTTGATACTCTTGCTGGGGAATTGATAGTTTGTTGTTTCTACAGAAAATTTTAAATTAGAGTAGAAGGTATTAACTTAAATATAAGTTGTCGTGTATTTGGGACAAAGGATGATCTCCTTACATGTTTACTGGGTTTAGCAAACAAGGATTTTAGAGGTTTTTTTTTGGATCAAAAGTTCAATGACTTTGGTTGTGATTTGACTGAAAAGTGATGCAAAAAAGGAGTGTATTGGCTGCATTGAAGATAGAAAGTGTTTTGCCATCAATTCTAGGATTGATAATAGTAATGAGATTAGCTAAGATAAGCTGTCAACACTCCCCCTCAAGTTGGTGCATAGATGCCACACATGCCCAATTTGCTAATTGCTTGTCAGAGGCTGCATAACTTGAGCCCAAGATGTTGATAGTAAACTTTTCTTTGATGAAGTGCCGATCAATTTTCATGTGCTTTGTTTGATCATGTTGTATTGGGTTTTGCGCTATACTGATGGTGGCCTTGTTGTCCCAATATAAGTATAATTTTCCTTTATTCGACAACTTTAATTCTTCCATAACTTTTAATAGCCACAGTAGCTCGCAAACACCTTGAGCCATGGCTCTATCACTTAATCGAGCAACGACACTTTGCGTTTTGCTTCTCCAAGTGACTAAGCTTCCTCCCACAAGTGATGTAGACCCCCTATCATCCAGAGATCCAACCTAATCTGCATCTGTAAAAGCTTCTATCTGGAGATGACTATGTTTAGAAAAGAGGAGACATTTTCCCATGACATACTTTAGGTAGCGTAGAATGTGAAAGACAGCCTACATATGAGACTCTCAAGGATCATGTATATACTGACTTACAAAATTAACTACATATGCTATGTCAAGTCTAGTGTGTGAGAGATAAATTAGTCTACCAACCAATCTTTCATATCTTTCTTTATTCACTGACTCTCCTATTCTAGCTTGCAACTTATGATTGCTTTCTATAGGTGATTCTGGAGGTTTGCATCCTATCATACCTGTCTCAGTCAACAGGTCTAGGATGTATTTTCTTTGAGATATGAAGATTCCTTTCTTTGATCTGGCAACTTCAATTCCCAGGAAATATTGTAACTTCCCTAGATCTTTTATTTCAAATTCTTGAGCCAAACATTACTTCAGTTGAGTCTTTTCTTTCTCGTCGTCTCCTGTCATCACTGTGTTATCAACATATACAATAAGAAGAATGATCTTATCCTTGTAATGTTTCATAAAAAGGGTGTGATCAGCATTGCTTTGTTGATACCCAAAAGTGATCACAGCTTTGCGAAATCTGTCAAACCATGCTTTGGGAGATTGTTTCAATCCATACAAGGCTTTTTTCAATCTGCATATTTCCCCTTGCATTTTTGCGTTATCAAATCTAGGAGGAATCTCCATATATACTTCCTCTTCTAAGTCTCCATGTAGGAATGCATTCTTCACATCAAATTGTTGTAGCTTCCTCTTGAATAATGGTGTTTTCTGAAATAACAGTTTTCCCTTGAACAATAACTTCCCCTTAAACAATGGTGTTTTCTAAAATAAGGTTTTTAATAGTTATTGAGCCAGGTATCACTTATTCTCTCTCATCGTTCTCCCTCTGAAGAGGTGATTGAGTTGTATTATAATGGGGCTCAGTTTCTCTGAATGTAATACCCATACTAATGAAAGTTCTTCGTGAAGGAGGATGATAACACTTGTAACCTTTCTATGTTGGAGAATATCCAATGAACACACATTTAAGGGCTCCTAGATCTAATTTGTCTGCTTTCCGATCATGGACATAATAGACACATCCAAATATCCTGGGAGGAATAGTATAATTATTTTTACCTTGTAAAGTTTCCAAGGGACTTTTCAAATTAAGGGTTTTGAGTGACATTCTATTAATAAGGTAGACGGATATAAGAATTGCGTCCCTCCAAAATGATTTTGGAAGGTTCATGGAAAATATAAGAGATCTCGCAACTTCTAGGAAATGTCTATTTTTCCTTTCAGCAACCCCATTTTGTAAACTAGTAACGGGACAAGTTGTTTGATGAATAATCCCATAAGACTCCAAATAGGTATCAAAATTGTACTCTGTACCATTGTCAGTTCTAAAAAACTGTATCTTAACATAGGGACAAAGCCAGAACAAATTTTTAGGGGGGGCCGAATGAAAATTTAATTTTTTATAGTCTATAGCTTTATAATTTTTAAAGGATTAAATCGAATTTCTATAATTTTAGGGGGGCCAAAGTATAATTTTAACTTTACTAATTTAAAATTTTAAAAAAATTTCAAGGGCCTAAATAGAAATTTTCCATTTGGGGGGGGTGGGCAGGGCCACTACCAGCCCCCTCTTGTGTCTGCCTCTGTCTTAACATGTTGAGGTTTCGCCGGAGATGAGACTACAACTTTGTTGAAGGGGGCGATGAGAAAATAATAGGCTGAAAAATAGAGAGTCCCAAATTGGATTTTCTAGGTTTTAGGAATTTCAAAAAATAGGCTCCTTAAATTTGGATTCTCAAGCTCTTGATACCATGTTGATAATAGGAATCATTTTTGCTTATATATTACAACAGAAAAACTTAAATGGTTATTTATACTAAAAGAGTAGGACTAACTAAGGAAACATAATCAATACATTAAATCAATAATCCTAATTTTAAGCTGATCTAATCTCTAAAAATCAGTAATGAGATTAGCTAAGATAAGCTGTCAACATTTATTGACTAAAGCCCAATCACCTTTACAACAAGAAGCAATTGCGGCCTTAATAGAAATCCCCTACTATTCCAATCACTTAAACTTCTCTATCTTTTCCATTCGAAAATTCTCCCGACAACATTAAAATTATTCCAAGCCAAAAACCAAATATCATTTGCTGATAGGAAGTCAACCAAGATTACCCAAGTAAAAAATGTCAACAAAATTACTGCACTTTAACTGTCCCAAGTGTTGTCCTAACCTACCGTTCCAAGTGTTGTTCAAACAAGTAATGAAACAATGACATCTCAGATGGTTAAAATCCCAACAATCTCGTTTTGGCATTTTGGCAAAACACATTAGCAAATTATTAATACACCTGTTATCAACTTTCAACAAGCCTCCCCTATCACATAGCATCACACTAGAACTCTCCCTTTCAGCATGCATTTCAAACAGTGTCATTAGTCATCATCAATAACTTAGCACGGCCATTTGCTGCCAATTTTCTCCCCCTTTTTGAAAGAATGCCAAAGATGCTCCTTATGAAAACTGACTTCAAAAACAAAAGACTTCCTCTAAGAGAATGCATCCCCAAATATCATGCTCAAACTTCAATTAGTCAACCAAGCATATCTCTAATCTTAAAGGATTTATAAAGCATGATCAATTAGTAACAAGATATCAAGTTTGAAACAAATTCAAACAATGTACTACCAAGAGTAAAAGCAACTAACTAAACTAACAACATGAGAGAAAAATGGTGCAAAAGCAAATAGAACATAAGCAATCTTTCAAAACCAAATCAACAATGCAACAACCATCAGTCACCATCTCATTTTAAATTCAAACATTTGTTTGTTACTTCTCCTCCCCTTACAAGGTTGTCTTCTCCAAGCCACAAATCAATTTACCAAAACCAATTATTTTTGTGCAGCTGCAGCAGGTTGAGATTATTTCGTCATCTTTTATAACAGGGTTTTAACCATCTCTGTTTTCCTTAGTTTCCTCAAAATGTACTTCCAATCACCAAATTTGAAGGCTTGCTAAATGAAATCAATCACCATGTCAAATCTTATCATCTCAACTGCACAAATAAACCATAATTAGCATTAATATAAACTATACCATAAGTAACACCAAAATCAACAAATTTACTCCGCCTTACTTTATGCTACTTTTGTTCCTTTGCCTCAAATTTAATTCAACGGGGAAAGGTGCTAAATATTTAACAATAGGGGTTGCAGCTTGTATAACAACAAATACCTTTTCCACGCAAGCTAGAATGTCTAATCTTCGATGTCTTCAACATAAGTTGCAATCTTATGTTTCACGTGAGCATCAATCGGCAGATGATCTTCAAAGCTCAAATGTAGCTGATTTTTTCTCACTCAAATTTGCCTTCATCACATTCTACCTTGTGCACTTGCTATTGTAACAAGTTTTGCAATGGACATGAACTTCTTCCAATCTCACATCATATTAAAACAATGGGGGTCTGATGTGCCTTTCTTTCCTACAATAAAAACATATTGATTTACCTTTTTTATTACAAATATGTTGTTGTCTAGGTACTGTTCTTTTCAATGTTGTAACATTAGATTGGACCAGGGATTTAAATAGCGGTCCGCTATCAGTATAGCGGCCGTTATATAGCGGTAGCGGCACCGTCCGAAACCGATATTGTTGAAAATAGCGGTGTGAAGTGGAGTCACACCAATAGCGGTGGATCGCAGCCGCAATTTAACGGGTAACGGCCAATTGCGGCGATAACGGGCCGCTATTCCCGTTATTTTACAATAACGGAAAAAAAATTCTGCAGAGAAGGAAATATAGAGCAAAGGTAAGAACGGTAAATGAGAAGTGAAAAAAGGGGTAAATGGGGAAGAAAATAAAGGCTGGTTAGTGGAATTGGGCTACTTTTGTTTTTACTTCATGTTTGGGCTTGTTTTTGTTTTACTTGTTTTGTTCCTTAGGCTTGTTGTGGTATTTGTTTAGCATTCTGCTCTGTGATTGGGTTTGTTCTTGGACTTTTGTTTTTCTGATTTTGCTTAGGCCTTTGTATTGTGTTGGCTTGAACTTTGTTTTGGCCCTGTTTCAATATAATCAATGAATTTTATTCAAAAAAAATATTTGAGACTCATATAAATTAGATTTAAAAAATTTTAAAAAATTAATTTCAATTATAAATTAAAAAATCAATATTTTCATTTACATAGAGTATTTTAACATAAAAATATATATAAATAATAAAAAATATTTTTTATTACCATATCCTACTGTATCATTGTCTTCATTTTTTAAAAATTACAGTGTTATGATGAATATCTCTGGAATGTGTTTCACATTAACAACAAGTTCTAATTTTTTTACTGATATTAAATTGTTAGATTCCTAGCTTTCTGAGTCAGATTATGTTAACTGTATTACTCAAGTTTAATATTCTTTTAACCTTCTAATAAGTATTAGAAAATACTTTAAAAATCATTAAAAGTGACTTTTTATAATTAAAATTAAAATTATTATGTTTTACAATAAGTTGTGTGAATTTTAAAAAAATTCACGACCGCGATACCTGCAGTGACCGCAATAGCTTCCGTTATGTCCGCAACCGCGATAAACGCAACGCGACCGAAAACGCGACCGCAACCGCAATTTAAATCCCTGGATTGGACACTCCTTATAATTTCCCATCTTTGATAATTTATCAACTTGTAACAATAAGATTTAATATCTCCAATCTTTCCACAATGATGACAAATAGGTGTTTGATCCTTCTTTTTTCCTTTCTGAAGAGTAAAAGAATCTTTAGTTTTAACGAAAATTATAGTAGTGATAGGTTCCTTACCTTTATTGATATAACCAAATTCTCTATGGCTTGGTTCAAATTTCTTTTAAGCCAAAATTTCATGAAGCTTCTCATGTTGGCCTCAAAGCTTTTTCACGACAACCTTCGAGTCAGCTAGCTCCTTCTTGGTGATTTTTAAAGCATCATCTTTTTCTTAAACCATGACTTCGAGCCTTTCCTTTTTTCCTTTAAAGGATGACAGCTTCTTCCCTCAAGGAATCATTCGATTAACATAATATTTCCATCCTTTTTATATCCATTAATAGGCATCTTCAATTCAATAATTTGGCTCAACATCATGATTTGAATCCTTATTTGTTCCATAGTCTGTTGGAACATGCATTGGGACAGAGGAAGTAAAAACAACTGTTGATAAAATCTTCATTTGAATCAATAAAATCACTAAACTCTTCATCACTAGCATGTGACTTTTGCTTCTTCTTGATGGTGCTAACACATTCGTATTGAATGTAACAAAAACCTTTGCGTTCATAGCATTGGACTAACTTTTTTTAGCTCAAAATTGTCATCAATCAAATGAATCTTCTTGATGTGGTTGTTGCTTTTTCCATCATTTGAATTCATTCCCCTTCTAGAGAATTTTATTCATGGCTTTGCCGAAGTTCTTCAATTGCTCCTTAATTTCATCAATGGATTCCATTGTTACAAACTGAAAATACAATTATCTTCACATGTGTTTGAAGCTTGCTCTGGTACCAATAGAAAAACTCTCAATTTGCTAGATATCCGTATTCAATGTTCCAATTGATGTAGGAACAGAATTTGAAACAGGACAATTTAACAAATAGATTATAAAAGGAAAGTAAAGCAAGGACAGAAATCAACACATGGTATTTGTTATCGCAGTTCGGATTCACCAATCCGAATCTACAGAGCCTTGTTTAGTGAATGATTTTATTTAACTATGGATTCAGAAACATATTGGCTAAAGTCCAATATACCTTTACAACAAGAAACAATTACAACCCCAATAGAAATTCCCAACTGTTACAATCAATCACCCACAAGACACCTTACAATAATAGAACTCTCTCCAACAAATACCTAAAGAGTGTTGAAAATTATCAGCTATAATAACAAAACAATGACTCAATAAGACACTCAAAACTGCTATCAGTGTGCAGCAATCAACCTTTTTGTAGGGTCTTTTCAAGTAAACATCATGCTGATCTGATAAGACCTTATCTTCACTTTAAATGGCTGGATTTTATCGACATAATCTTGAATAATTATCCCATGAAACCCTTCATAAGCAAGTCTTTTAGTAGCTTCAAATACTCTTAAAAGATAAGGATAAGTATAGCCTCTCCAAGCATTTCAAACTTCTCTTCTTCTTCCATTTGAAAATGAAGCCCCCACCAATTAACATTAATCCAAGCTATAAACCAGAGATAATTTGTTGATAGCAAGTCAAACGTACTACACTTTAATTGTCCCAACTTGCCTTCCCACATGATGTCCTAACTTGTTGTCTCAAGTGCTGGTCGAACAAGGAATGGAACAATGGCATCCTAGAAGTTGTCCTAACTTGTTGTCCCAAGTGATGTTCAAACAAGAAATGAAACAATAGTATCCCAGAGAGTTAAAGTCTCAACAATAGTATTATGTTTATATGTATAAAAGTAAATATGATTATATATATACCGGTGGTTTAATCTAACTATTTTAAATAATTGTATTTTCGGAAGCAACCAAAGCAAACTAAATTTATTACTTTGAAGAAAAAAAAGGCTAGTTTAAAGGGCCACAAAAGCTAACTACATGCTCTTGTGACTTATCTAGAATCTTCTTCTTGTCTTTTAAGTCATCCTTAAAATTGTTTCTATGACCAAAGGCATAAAGGTTTTGCACAAATCAAGAATTTGCCCTTTTTATTTTGTCTGAAATCAGTGAAGAAAGGCTAAAAGAAGGGTGAGGTGCCAAAAAATAAAAAATAAAAAATAAACTAGGGTTACAATGAAGATGGTTTCAAATTGGTTTAGTCTTCATTGTTTTTTTTTCCCTGTTTTTCTTGTCATTGATCCTCTCTCTTTATCTTCTGAGACCAAAGTGCTTCCCTCTTATACCTCGTTTTTTTGGTCAGTTTTTTATTTTTATTTTTTGGAAGTTCAACTAGCCTTGTAACCTATCATCTCATCAATTCTGTCAACTTGAAGATGACAATAAGATTCTTAACATGCCACTACAAATATGTGGACTACTTTTTTTACCTTGAAGAGGGCTAATGGTTTTACCTTTTAAGCGGTTCATCTCACATTAAGTTTTGGGTTTTTTGTGACATTATATTTACATCGGGATTCTCTGCTTGTTGTTAATAGGTTTTAGGTTTGATTTTCAATATGTTATCTGATCCAAGATACGTTTGTTCTTGTCTATTACCCCATGCGAGGTTGTTCACATAGGCCCTTGTTGAGCCACATATTAAGGGAGTTTTAAGTTGTGTTATCCTTCATCTATTAGATCTTCGATTTCTTGTGGTCTTATATTCAAGTCGGGCCCTTCTAATTATTGTCAAACGTCAATTAATTTTAGGTTAATGCTTAATATTCTTAATTTGGGAAATTCATATCAACTAGGTAAGATGGACTCAGGTGTTCATATTGGCATGTGTCCATGTGTCCATGTGTCCATGTGTCTGACTCGTCTTTTGCTTAAAGTTTTTAGACTCGCAGGCTCAGCTAAAAGGGATCCAGAAATTAGATATGCATATATTGATGTCTTAATAACAATATTTTGAATAAATATATATAAATGCAAAAAGTGTAATACCATATATAAATATGTGTATTTACTTTTTAATATATCCATATAATTTATATCAATTATTCATGCTTAAATGTTTTTTGCTTGATTTAATTAATTTTACTAAGATATTTTTTATATCTTTGCATTCATATTTAAATAAAACCATTTGTTTCAATGAAATCTTTTTGGCAGAAATACTCAATCTTTAATAAGTTCAATCTGGACGCTAATAGCAACTAGTAGAATTTTGCCTACTGTTTCAAGCAACTTTACATCCTGATTTCTATTTACCACACTTCAGTTTAAACAATATAGAGAACTGATGGTGTTGCTCTAGAGAAGTTGGGTATTATGGAAACAAAGATTAGAAGAGGAAAGTCAAAGTGGATAAGACAGTAAATTTATGAATCTAAATGCATAAATTGTAGACTAAACCTTTTTCTCCTCCAATTTTTGTAGTCATAAAGCCTGTGCCAACTTTTGTGGTGAAGTGTCACTTTTATAATGAAGTTTGAGACGTACATTTTGTGTTCTATCCTACAGATGAAGACTAAACTAATTTGCTTACTCTGCTTGTTGAAATTTTGGGTGAATTAGATACCCCTATGATGACATATTCAAACTAGATACCCTTATGAGTCCATGTCACATAAGTTACTAGGTTATTTTTCAAGTTAACTTCCTCATTTCATTCTTAATTATCATTTACTGAATTTATATGGTAGAGAACTTTATCTTGCGCACTCATTTTGAAGCTTTCATGTTGTTTAAATTATATGTTCATTTGTAGATTGTTACTGGTTTGACTTACTTATATTTTCATTTCTATTTACCAAGAAAACACTTTGATTATCCATTATCCATTTCACATATTCATTCTGGTCTAAGGTCGCCTTTAGTTCTTGTCAGTTTGCCTTCCTTGAAATATGCTCATTAATTCTATGGTGCATGTGGGTAATTTGCATTGAGAGTTTACCTACTGTGTGCTGATGTGCTTTTATGGTGTTGCTAGCTTTATTCTTTTGCTACTGATATTGATTTCTATTTTTGCATTTTAACAGGGAGAACCTCTATGCATTTTCTATTCTAGATATGGAATTTGCAAGTTTGGTCCAAGTTGCAAGTTTAACCATCCTATGGGAGTTTTCACATTCAATTACTCTGCATCTTCTCCATTTGAAGCCCCAGTTCACCGTTTGTTGGGGTCTTCATCAGGAAGTGGTGGGATAAACCTTTCGTCAGAAGGGCTTGTTGAAGCAGGCTCTACAAAGCCCAGACGACTTTCACTGTCAGAGAACAGACAATTGTCTTCCAGTGATGACAGTATTGATACAGAGGGATAAACACTGAAACAAGATGCGCTAATTATAGTTGACAATCTTTTGGTGGATGAGGAAGAGTCATCTGTAAATTCATTTCCCATTGTTGGGGATGTACAGAGTTCATGTCAAGTTGATTCTGTTCTTTTAAAATATATGCAATTCAGTCGACAGTTGCATCTTCTGAATTTCATATTCCTGCATTTGTATAAATCTGAAACTGATGTCACTTTTGGTAAACCCAATGTGAACAATTCATCTGTCCCAAAGCTGTGTTATGTTTCTTTCACAGTATGTTATACAAGGCATTTCTTTTGCAGTTTTTAAGCCTCTGATTTAAGATTTCCAGTCTGAACCCAGGTTTTCAATTCTAATACTGGTTGAGCAATTTTCTGCCATCCTGCTTTGGTTGTACACCATCGCTTCACCATCCATATCACACTTTTTTTCCCTTTTGTTTCCTTTTCTTCTTTGACCTCACATTTGCAGACATTTCTTTAAGTATCAGCCTTGTTGCATGAGGTAGCAGTTACTGTATTCCTCAATATTGAACAATCTTGAGTGATTTTTTAAGTTGTTTCTTGCATTGAGATATATATATATATATATTCTTCCTAATTATACATGAGTGAAATTGTCAAGCAGAAGTACAAATCAGTACACATTTCATGCTCTTGCATAAAGAAGTGGGACATGTTATCTATATATTATTGTAAGATGAATTCTTCTAACTCTTCACTCCTGGAGATTTTTCTTCATGTTAAATGAATTAGTAAGTCGCTCTTAACAGAATCTTATGTTTTGTTGGATTAGTTTGTACTGACCAAGCACCATACTCTTGTCCTTGCAGGAGGCTTTTGAGAATGATAGAGCATCTTCAGAATATTGCTCAATAAAATATTCCAGGTTTCTATTAAATATCATTGATAAAGACGATATCAGGTACAATAATTTCAAATATGAAAACTTGTGCTTTCATTCTTTTTATTATATATATTTAGCGAGAAATAAGATGTGTAAATATTGGATAGTTTAAGATGTAAGAAGGTCTCACTTGCTACCTACATGTTTTGGGCTGCCAGTTGTTGTGGTTAATAATTCCAGTTTTAGATGATTCCTATGCCTTTTGGCATTCATGAACAAATGATTCAATGCGATAACGTGTGCAGTTGGATCTCTCTGGAAAGATATGATTGGCTTGTTCTTGAACTATGGCATTGCTTAATGCATAAAGAACTTATGAGGGTTAGGGAGTAGGGACCTTGCATTTGATGATGATGAGGTTGTAGGGGCTTGTTATCTGTTTCATGATTCATCAATACTGCCACTTTGTTATCTTAAGTTTGTTTGTATGCATGTGCTAAATTTGTAATAAAAGCTTATGATCTCATGAGGAACAGCTATTGGTAATGTTTGCTTTCTTTGTTTTTTTCTTATGATTCTTATGCTTGTGGTTGTTGAGTGGATAAGTGTTTGGTCTTCTTTCATGCTGCCTACAAACCCATCTTTTTCCCTTAAAACAAATCTTTTACATGTCTAATTATCTTCCAACTCCACCCACATTGAAGATATGCTATCATTTATTTCAAACTTTAATGGCGTCTTTGAAACAGAATTGGATTTCAAATTTTAATTCCTTCAATTGGATAACAAATAAAAATTTATCTCTGAATTTGGGCAAATTCTAAGTCCATGTTGATCATATCTATTAAAGATTTTGATCATATCTATTTTTTGTGACACAACGTTCATGCCAATCAAACTAAGATTCAATCGACAATGAAAGTTGGAACTTAAATGTAATATAGAATTGTAAAATGAAATTAGGAAAAAGAAGTTACAAAATATGAACATTAAATTTGAAAGAAAGTAATGTTTTAAGTGTTTAATGCTGGCAGTAGGAGTGTAACAAAAAACTACAGACTAATGTCTAGTTTGGTGACTAATGTAATAAAATAAAGAAAAGACAGCAGAAATTTAAACTTGAAATTAGAAAAATGACTAAAAATTCTTGTAAAAAATAAGACCTCTTCAAAATAAGATAATTTTTCATTCTCTTTGTTAAAAATAAGTCATGGGTGTGACTTAGTATTTCTAATTGAATTAGTTTATTGCTAATTCATATACTAAAACATGTGTAAAAAACAATACTCCTACAAAATAAGAAGATTTAATATGGAAGAAAGTAATGTCTTTTGTGTATAAACTAAGTGTTTAATATTATAATAAAAAGGTCATAATAAAAGGGTAATCGCCAAGTTGCTCAAAGTATGAAATTCATTTCTATTGAATATGGTAAGAAGGTATAAAATAAGTGTTTCATATTGTAAGCTTTTCTTAAAGCAACCTTTGTAAAACCAGATACACACAAGAAAAAACCCTAAATCACAAGCTGCTAAAATAAGAAGATACACAAAAAATTGATAAGTTGTTTGTCGTACCACGTGTGTCTTGTATAGCCAAATACATATGGTGAACAGACAAAAAACAGTGAAGTGACTAACTACATAAAAGTAAAGATCCTTTAATCAGTCCTTGGCCTTTTTCATACCATGTGTGTCTTTTGTAGCAGCGTTGGAAACACTATTTCCTTGACTTAGCATTCATCGAAAAGTAAAACGAATGGCTATAATGTTAGCTGTTGATGGATTGGGAGTGGCTGTTGCTGCCTTTTTGCTTGCTTCCTCCATATAGGTAACTTTGGAAATGCCTTAAAGGTTACTACTGCCTTGGAAGTTGTAATAGGGATCGAGGTTGCTACTTCTTTTTGCAATATTGGCTTCCCTTGTGATAGATGTGGCACTTCTAACTATACATAGAAAGCGAAGTTAGTATACAAAACCTTAGAAAATATGAAAATTGAAATGTTATGAACAAGAAAATAAAAGCAAAGTCACAACCTGGTTCAATCCAACCTTTCCCTTCTAGGTCCTCATATTCTGCCCTTTATTTTCCACACTTGGTGCAGTATGCTAGAGGATTCGATTGTTTCAATTTTGTTTGAGGTTGCTCCAGATAACCAAGGTGGCATTGTGTATCTGGTCGACTTTCAAGTCGAGTTTAGAGTATACATCACTAATGTTATTGTGATGATGCTTTTGTTTTTTCATATTTTCATATAATCTTTAAATAAAAAAATTAAATACAACATATTCAAATATCAAACACGTGTTTAATAAATTAAAAATAATTTTTCATCATTGCACCAATAATCATTATTAAGAAAATTTTAAAAGAAGATATTTGTTTACACAAAATATTTTCTTTCACCTACATCATGGGTGAGAAAATTTATTATATATTATGGGGTTGATTGAGTTGGTATCACCTATCAACAAAGTCCTAACTCAATTAAGAAATTACAAAAAGTCTATTTCTTTTATAAAGCAACAAATATTATTCTGATGGTATTTATGTATTTTTATATTTTGATAAGTGTAGAAAAATAGCTACACATAATAGGAATCGTGAGATTTGAATCTAAGACAACATCTTTTCACCATATCAACTTTTTATAAATTTGTCACATGAAAATTTTCACCTATATTGTGGTGTGTGCCATAATTTAGTATTATTTAAATTTGGTTAGAATATGCCATAGGCCACTTCTTTACAAATTTAGAATTTAATCAGTTTACTTTTATTTTCAAGAATTTAGTCTCGCTATCTTTTAGATTTTAAAATTTAGGTCCAATTGTTAACACTTTTGTGACATTTTGAAATAAAAAATTATGCATACGATAGCAATGTAACTAAAAAAGAGAGAGTTTATAATGAACTTGAATTTAACAAAATAATTTTAACAGTTAAACTTGAATTTTGAAATTTAACTGAATTTTGAAATTTAAAAAATAGACTAAATTCATCGAAAAATGTATAGAGACTAAAATTCAATTTAAAAAAAATATAAAAACTTAAAACATATTTTAATTTTTCGTTTATAGATAGTTTAAGATTTATATAAGAAAAATTACCCCATCGTTTAAAAATTGTTATCATCTTAAAAGTTATTTTTAAAAAATTAGTATATATATCACCTAAGGTTTTTATTTTTTCATTCACAAGGTGGGTATCACCTAATCTAGCTTAACACAGAGAAATTATTTTATGGACCCTTTTCACCACCTCATATTAAAAGGATTAAAATAATTCCCACCTTATATTTAATTTTATTTAATTTTTTTTCTTTTCATTTGATGTGATTTTTCCCTCCCTCTCACCGTCTCTTCACTATTAAAAGAAGATGATTTAGGGTTTTGGTGATTTTCTTGATTTTTTTTCTTTCTTCATCATCTCTTCACTGTTAGAAAAAAAAATAATTTATGGTGTTGGGCAATTCAAAATCAGGAATGAAAGAATTACAACTGACCAAAAAAATAGAGGGATTGCAGAATTAGGTTCGTTCTTATTTCTAATGATTAAAATCAATGATTTTCCATCTTTTCGTTCAACTATAAAATAGTTATTGAATTTAGTTCATAACAATTTTTTATTTTTTTATTTATTAAAAACAAAAAAAAAGAAGAAGTAAAATTGAAATAAAAATGTGAGGAGTAACCCTTTTGAAATTTCTGTCAATACCTATGCAGTTTCAGAGAGAAAAGAGGAGGGACTAGTCCCCACGTCAAATGAAAAGAAAAGAAAAGAAAAATTGAACAAAATTAAATATGACATGGAAATTGTTTTAATCTCTTTAATTTGAGTTGAAAAAAGTTATTGACGTGGTATTAAATAATTGGATAGGATCATATACGAAATCATGAGAAGAATTCATGGAATAATTTCTCGTTAATACATGCAACAAATTAATTATAATGAAAGAATTTTTTGTTAATTTAAAGGTTTTTTTTAATAAAAAAAATTTAAAGGATATTATAGAAAAATAAGAAAGAAGTGTAGTTGAAGTGTTAATTGGGACAAGCAGTGGACCACAATCATTGTTATCCAACATTTCTCCCACAATAACAGTTTTTTTTTTTTTTGTCTCTTTCCAGCTAGCATGCAAGCATGAAACTCGTGATTTTGGCTCTTCTTTTACAATATACTTCTTTAGTATAACACAAGTCGCCATTTAAGAATGAGGTTTTCTGTTTTGTTATTATTTTTTTTTTGTGCTAATTTACAAAGTTTGATAATTAAAATATGTTCTAATTTTTTTTATCAATTTTATATATTTAGAATTTAGATTTTTTATTTTTTATTTTCATGATATTATATTCTACTTTTTTAGATTTAAAAATTAAACTTGAATGTCGACTGAGTCTTAGTTTAATTGGTATGAGTATTGTTGTTAATGAAGGAGTACGTGGGTTCAAATGCACTAAATTGCATTATGCTCCTATTTATGGGTTGGGAAGATGATACGGGTAGTTTTAGATATTGTGTTAAAAAGAATAAATATGATCAGAATTTAAAAAAGATTATTCAATAAAAAAATAAATTTCAAGTCCGTTACTATTGTTACAATTCTTCTATTGAAATTTCTAGTGCGATATTTTGAAATTAAAAAAAAAGTCATTTAATAGTCATGTAACAATAAAAATAGCTTTAAAAATATTGATTAAGATTTTTTTTTCTTAAAAACAATTATTCAAAATTATCATGATAAAATATAATTTTTCGGTTGGAATAGTTTTCTTAAGAAAAATTACTATTTAGACTAATTAATGACATGATAAAAGTAGAACCAAATTATATCAAAATTAAAGTATATAGATAAAATCTCAAATTTCAGCATTGTCTAGGGGTCAAAATTGAAATTTGACCATTGTCTTATAATGTAAAAAAAAAAGTGATAGTGTAACACCCCTAACCTGAATCCGAACGCCGGATTAAGGCTAAGAGGTATTACCGAACTAAACATTTAATTATCTCATTCACTGTGTCAATAAATATAAACAGAGATCGAGCTGAAATACATACTAATATTTAAGTTATACGCCATTTTCGTATAGCCAAAATATTTATAATTTCAAAACATAGTTATCATCAGCCTAACCTATACATGTCATATCGAGTCCAAAATATAACTATACCAAAAAGATCGATAGTGTGATGAACTGCTGACGATCCCCGAGGCGGTGACCAAAATCAACAATCTATAAAACAAAGAAATAAAGAACAGAGTAAGCTTTCAAAGCTTAGTAAGTTTTAAGCATCACAAACAATTAAAGACTTATCGAAAATCAAAACATTCATTCACACTTAAGTATCATTCTTTAGTACTAATAATTCACAAAAATCATTGACTGAATGTACATGAGTACATAAAGAAATTTTAACATATAATTCATATACAAATATACCATCACCGATTAAATCATTCTCATATTCACAAATATAACCATCAATCATATTTATATATATATTCTTCTTTGATGCTAATGATTCAATTCGAAATCAATTCACCGATGAGTAAGTAATACGTACCTGAACATTTTAAATGTATAGTACTTACTCGACGATAGTTTACTGCGAACATTCAATATCGTAATCTTACTTAACTTACTGGCATTAAGCCTGTTAGGTCTTAGGACTTGAAACCAATTACCAACACAAGCCTGCGGGAATTTAAACCCGGTATAATACCAGCTCGAAGCCTGCGGGACTTTAGCCCGGACATATTTCCAGCACGTAGCCTGCGGGCCTTAAGTCCGGATATAATTCCAGCACATAGCCTGCGGACCCTAAGTCCGGATATAATTCCAGCACATAGCCTGCGGACCCTAAGTCCGGATATACATCACTGAATGTCATGCATACTTATTCGCAAGAAAATTCAATTCACATAACATCTCACAATCATAGTTCATTTATTCCATTCGAATAATAGCATAACATGGGCACCATTCATATAACTTTTGGCTCAATAACATACATAAGAATATATGTCCATTTACTTTCCAAGCTTAACTTCTAATGTCTATTCGGCTTTAAGCCTTAAACATAAATTATTTTTCACTCAACTATATTCAAATAGAATCAATAGATCGCAGTACAGTTATCATACACATATCAAGACATTATCAATTACGTACTAAATGTGACTATTCAAAACTTACCTCGGATATACTTGAACGGTTGCAGAAAGGCTACTCAATTACTTTCTCTTTTCCCCTATCCAACTTCGACCCTCTTTGCTCTTGAGCTTGATTTAAGCCTATGGTAACCGAATGAAGTTTTCTCCCCTTTCCTCTCTTACATTTCGGCCTAGAAGAACAAAGGTGAAGCTTTGTTTTCATCACCCATTTTCTTTTTATTAATTCATTACTAAATTAAAATTATAAAGCCATTATAATTAAATAATACATATATTCCATATAACATATCATCATTGCCGGCCACTGTCTAAATAAAATGAATATTTGACATGCAAGTCCATCCTCTTTGTCACATGCATTAATAGGCCACTTAAGATTAACCTATCACATTTCAGAATTTTCTCACATAAGTCCTATTTAATAATTTCACATACAATTGACCAAATTAAAACATGAAGCTTTCACACGTGCATGTACACATACAGTAAGCATAGATTATAACGGTTAATTATTTTTATGATTCGGTTTTGTGGTCCCGAAACCACTTTTCAACTAGGGCCAAATTAGGGCTGTCACAACTCTCCCCCACTTAAGGAATTTTCGTCCCCGAAAATCTTACCAGTGAATAGATTTGGGTATCGTTCTTTCATAGATTTTTCGGTTTCCCATGTAGCTTCTTCGATCCCGTGTTTGAGCCATAACACCTTTACTAACGGAACCTTTTTGTTTCGCAACTCTTTCACCTCGTGAGCTAGGATACGAATCGGTTCTTCTTCATAACTCAAACCAGATTGAATTTCAACCTCTGATGGGTTAATTATGTATGATGGATTGGATCTATAACGTCGAAGCATCGAGACATGAAAAACGTTGTGAATCTTTTCAAGTTCAGGGGGTAAAATCAATCTGTATGCGACTGGCCCAATTCCTTCGGATATCTCATACTGCCCGATGAACCTCGGACTCAATTTGCCTTTACGGCTAAATCTGAGCACCTTTTTCCAAGGTGAAACTTTAAGAAATACTTTGTCTCCAACCTGATATTCAATGTCTTTTCGTTTTAAATCCGCAAACGACTTCTGACGATCCGAAGTTGCTTCAGACTTTCACGGATTACTTTTACTTTTTGCTCAGCATCTTTAATCAAATCGACCCCGAAGATTTTATTTTCACTAAGCTCGGTCCAAAATAACGGTGTACGACATTACGACCTTACAAAGCCTCATAAGGTGCCATCCTAATGCTTGATTGAAAACTATTGTTGTACGCGAATTCAATCAAAGGTAAATACCGTTCCCATGAACCACTAAACTCAAGGATGCAACATCTCAACATATCCTCGAGTATCTGAATTATCCGCTCTGATTGACCATCAGTCTGAGGATGAAAAGCGGTGCTAAAATGCAACTTGGTACCCAATGCTTCTTGCAATTTCTTCCAAAATCGCGATGTGAATCTCAGATCTCTATCCGACACAATAGAAATAGGTACCCCGTGTAACCTTACAATCTGAGAAACGTACAATTCAGCTAGTTTGTCCAGTGAATAATCCGTACATACGAAAATAAAATGAGCCGACTTAGTCAGTCTACCAACAACAACCCAAATCGCATCTTTCTTACTTGACGACAATGGCAACCCAGATACAAAATCCATCGTGACTCGATCCCATTTCCATTCGGGTATCATGATCGGTTGAAGTAACCCTGAAGGCACTTGATGTTCCGCTTTCACTTGTTGACATATCAAACACTTCGAAACAAAATCAGAAATGTCTCGTTTCATACCGGGCTACCAAAATTGACGTTTCAGATCGTTGTACATTTTTGTACTCCCCGGGTGAATTGACATTCGGCTACTATGAGCCTCATTCAAAATTACCGAAATAAGTTCTAAATTTATTAGAACACACAATCGACTTTTGAACCTTAAACAATTTTCGTCATCAATTTGAAATTCTGATTCCAAATTTGAAACACATTCAGCTCGATTAGCAACCAATTTATCATCGACTTTCTGAGCTTCACGTATTTGATGAATCAATAATGGTTTGGCCTTTAATTCTTCTACTAACACATTATTAGATGAAACAGACAGGTGTACATTCATCGCTCGTAAAGCAAATAGTGATTTATGACTTAAAGCATCAGCAACCACGTTAGCCTTTCCCGGGTGATAGTCGATGACAAGCTCATAATCTTTCAACAACTCAAGCCAACGTCTTTGTCGCAGATTCAAATCTCTTTGAGTCATCAAATATTTGAGGCTTTTGTGATCCGAATATACATGGCACCTCTCTCCAAACAAGTAGTGTCGCCATATTTTCAAAGCGAATACGATGGCAGCTAACTCAAGATCATAGGTCGGATAGTTTTTCTCATGCGGCTTCAATTACCTCGATGCGTAAGCTACAACTCGACCTTCTTGCATCAACACACAACCCAGCCTAAGTAAAGATGCATCACTGTAAATGACAAACTCTTTACCGGATTCGGGCTGCACTAGTACTGGAGCTTCAGTCAAATACGTTTTCAACTGATCGAAGCTCTTCTGACATTTTTCTGACCATTCAAACTTAACATCTTTCTGCAGTAGCATCGTCATTGGTGTGGCTATCATCAAAAAACCCTTTACAAACCGTCTGTAGTAACCGGCAAGTCTTAAAAAGCTCTGAACTTCAGTAATATTTCTTAGAGGCTTCCAGTTAAGTACGGTCAAAATTTTGCTCGGATCAACTCGAATACCCGATGCGGATACCACATGACCCAAAAACCTAACTTCTCTCAACCAAAACTCACATTTACTGAATTTAGCATATAACTGCTTATCCCGTAAAATCTGCAACACTAATCTCAGGTGCTCGGCGTGTACAGTTTCATCATGTGAATAAATTAAGATGTCATCTATAAACACAATTACAAACTGATCCAAACACTATCTGAAAATTCGGTTCATCAAATCCATAAATATTGCAGGGGCATTAGTGAGCCCAAACAGCATCACTAAGAACTCGTAGTGACTGTATCTCGTTCTGAAAGCAGTTTTAGGTATATCTGAGTCTCGAACTCGCAACTGATAATAACCCGATCTCAAATCTATTTTTGAAAACACCGAGGCTCCCTTCAGTTGATCAAACAAATCATCAATACGCGGTAACGAATATTTATTCTTTATTGTCACTTTATTCAACTGACGATAGAAGATGCACAACCTCATGGTTCCGTCCTTCTTTTTCACAAACAACACTGGTGCACCCCAAGGTAAGAAACTCGGTCTAACGAAACCTCTATCCGTAAACTCTTACAACTGAGCTTTCAATTCCTTTAATTCGGTTGGTGCCATACGATATGGAGCTATCAAAATTGGTGTAGTCCCAGGTACAAGTTTAATGCCAAACTCTACTTCCCGATCAGGTGGTAACCCCGGTAATTCTTCGGGAAAAACATCCAGATATTCACAAACCACTAGCACTGATTCAAGCTTCTTTTCTGATTCTTTACTATCAAGTACATATGCAAGATACACTTCACACCCCTTTCTCACATATTTTTGAGCTAACATCGAGGATATTATTATTGCTGGCAATCCGTTCCAATCAGTAGACTCAACTCGGATTATCTCATTATTTGCACATCTCAAATCAATGGTTTTACTTTTGCAATTCACAACTGCATCATGTACGGTCAACCAATCCATACCGAGGATAACATCAAATTCATTAAATGGTAAAAGCATCAAATCGGCCGGAAAGCAGTAATCTCGGACTACTAGGGGGCATTTCTTACACACCTTATCAACAAGCACATAACGACCCAAGGGATTCGACACTCGAATAACAAACTCAGTAGACTCAACAGATAAAGTCTTACTGGATGCTAAAGTCTCACATACATATGAATGAGTAGAACCAGGGTCAATCAACGCAATCACATCAGTATCAAAAAGAGTAAAAGTACCGGTAATAACATCTGGTGATGAAGCATCCTCGCGTGCGCGTATAGCATAAGCTCTAGCAAGAGCACGAGCCTCGGATCTGGTTGTAACATCTCTAGACCCTCTCTGACCGCCGTTAGCATTCCCCGTATTCCTAGGTGGTCTACTTCGTGCTGTAGTATTACTCGGTTTCCCACTCTGATTCACATTTTGTTTGGATAATCTCGGGCAATTTTTGATAAAGTGGTCGGCTGACCCGCATTTATAACAGGAGCGATCATGAAATCTACAACTCCCCGAATGCCATTTACCACAATACTTGCACTCGGTTCTGTCCCGACGTTCGTTTTCAACACTGGCAACTGAAATGGCTCGTGTACTCACAGGGGGTCGATCGTGGTCTCGTCTGGAAAAACCCGAAATATTCTTTGATCGGCCTGAATCATCTCGAAATTTCTTCGATGATTGCTGAAAAGACTTTCCTGAAGATCTTTTACGAAATTCTCCAGCTTCGACATCAGCTTTCTTTTTTTTCTTTACCAAGTTCTTCGGTTTTGCAAGCTCGTTCGACAAGTACTACGAACTCTCGTATTTCAAGAATGCCAACAAACATCTTTATATCTTCATTCAGCCCATCTTCAAAATGTTTACACATAATAGCCTCAGACGATACACATTCCCGAGCATATCTACTGAGTCTGACAAACTTCCGTTCATAATCAGTAATTGACATGAAACCCTGTTTAAGCTCAAGAAATTCTTTTCATTTTTGATCAATGAACCTCTGACTGATATATTTTTTTCGAAATTCAATCTGGAAGAATTCCCACGTCACCCGTTCTTTGGGCACAACAGAAACCAATGTATTCCACCAATAATAAGCAAAATCACGTAGCAGAGATATGGCACATTTCAGGCATTCATCAGGTGTGCAAGATAGTTCATCGAATACTCAGATAGTATTGTCCAACCAAAATTCAGCTTGCTCAGCATCATCGCTATCTGTAGCCTTAAATTCAGTAGCCCTGTACTTTCAGATTCTGTCTACCGGAGACTTATTTAGCCTCGTCTGATCAGTTACCGGAGGTATCGTAGGTGCAGGAGGTGTATTATTCGGGAGTGGGGGTTGTAGAGCAGCCGTATTAGTTCGAATGTATTGGTTGAACCAATCATTCATCACACTATAAAAAGCCTATCTAGCCTCATCGTTCTGATTGCTTGCAATAGGTTGAGAGTTCATCGGCACTGTCCCATGCGCGGGAACAGGCGCTACACTCTCAATATCATCGGCTACCACTCGATTGGGATCGGGATCCATTACTATACGAAAACACATTTTTAACTGTCAGAATTCATCATACTACCGTATTAATACTATATGGATGTATAGCTAGACTCAAACACTCAACTTTAGTCCTAGAATCGACTAAATCGTAGCTCTGATACCAATAAAATGTAACACCCTTAACTTGAATTCGAACGCCGGATTAAGGCTAAGAGGTATTACCGAACTAAACATTTAATTATCTCATTCACAGTGTCAATAAACATAAACAGAGATTGAGCTGAAATACATACTAATATTTAAGTTATACGCCATTTTCGTATAGCCAAAATATTTATAATTTCAAAACATAGTTATCATCAGCCTAACCTATACATGTCATATCGAGTCCAAAATATAACTATACCAAAAAGATCGATAGTGTGATGAACTGCTGACGATCCCCGAGTCGGTGGCCAAAATCAACAATCTATAAAACAGAGAAATAAAGAACAGAGTAAGCTTTCAAAGCTTAGTAAGTTTTAAGCATCACAAATAATTAAAGACTTATCGAAAATCAAAACATTCATTCACACTTAAGTATCATTCTTTAGTACTAATAATTCACAAAAATCATTGACTGAATGTACATGAGTACATAAAGAAATTTTAACATATAATTCATATACAAATATACCATGACCGATTAAATCATTCTCATATTCACAAATATAACCATCAATCATATTTATATATATATTCTTCTTTGATGCTAATGATTCACTTCGAAATCAATTCACCGATGAGTAAGTAATACGTACCTGAACATTTTAAATGTATAGTACTTACTCGACGATGGTTTACTGCGAACATTCAATATCGTAATCTTACTTAACTTACTGGCATTAAGCCTGTTAGGTCTTAGGACTTGAAACCAATTACCAGCACAAGCCTGCGGGAATTTAAACCCGGTATAATACCAGCTCGAAGCCTGCGGGACTTTAGCCCGGACATATTTCCAGCACGTAGCCTGTGGGCCTTAAGTCCGGATATAATTCCAGCACATAGCCTGCGGACCCTAAGTCCGGATATAATTCCAGCACATAGCTTGCGGACCCTAAGTCCGGATATACATCACTGAATGTCATGCATACTTATTCGCAAGAAAATTCAATTCACATAACATCTCACAATCATAGTTCATTTATTCCATTCGAATAATAGCATAACATGGGCACCATTCATATAACTTTTGGCTCAATAACATACATAAGAATATATGTCCATTTACTTTCCAAGCTTAACTTCTAATGTCTATTCGGCTTTAAGCCTTAAACATAAATTATTTGTCACTCAACTATATTCAAATAGAATCAATAGATCGCAGTACGTTTATCATACACATATCAAGACATTATCAATTACGTACTAAATGTGACTATTCAAAACTTACCTCGGATATACTTGAACGGTTGCAGAAAGGCTACTCAATTACTTTCTCTTTTCCCCTATCCAACTTCGACCCTCTTTGCTCTTGAGCTTGATTTAAGCCTATGGTAACCAAATGAAGTTTTCTCCCCTTTCCTCTCTTACATTTCGGCCCAAAAGAACAAAGGTGAAGCTTTGTTTTCATCACCCATTTTCTTTTTATTAATTCATTACTAAATTAAAATTATAAAACCATTATAATTAAATAATACATATATTCCATATAACATATCATCATTGCCGGCCACTACCTAAATAAAATGAATATTGGACATGCAAGTCCATCCTCTTTGTCACATACATTAATAATAGGCCACTTAAGATTAACCTATCACATTTCAGAATTTTCTCACATAAGTCCTATTTAATAATTTCACATACAATTGACCAAATTAAAACATGAAGCTTTCACACGTGCATGTACACATACAGTAAGCATAGATTATAACGGTTAATTATTTTTATGACTCGGTTTTGTGGTCCCGAAACCACTTTTCGACTAGGGCCAAATTAGGGCTGTCACAGACAGCAAACCTAACAGAAATGGGAAATCATTTGTTAGTAGGGTGAGCGTTTGATCGAATCGAGCCAAATCGAGTGAAAAAGTTTTGAGTTAGTCAAGTTGATGAGTCTTATTTTATCATCCTAACTTTACTTGAAAATTTTCTAATTGAGCCAGGTGAAATGAAATTCTAGTCGAGTCGAATAAATTTGTTTAAGTTTAAAAAAATTAAACCGACCATATTGTAATCTTATTAACAATATAACTAAATTTTGAGTTTTAAAAAACTTAAATATCACACACACACAGACATATATATATATAGATACTCATTTCATAATTTACTTGTTAAGTCCTCAAACTTTTTATATATTTTAAAAAAATTAATTTTTTTAACTTGTGGAGTTTGTATATATTTTTATAAAATTTTAAAGTTTAGAAGATTATTTGAATTTTTAAAGTTTTTGAGAATGACCAACATACACATTTTGAAAATTTCCAATGATCTAAGGGTATTTATATCAACTTGTTATTTGATTTATTCAAATTATTCGAATTATTCAAGTTGAAAAATTCAACTCAACTCAAACTCGAAAACCCAAATTACTTATCGGGTTGGTTCAAAAAAAATCAAATAACTCAATTCAATGAATTCGAAATTTAAAAAAAGAAGAAGATTTTTTGAATTGAATTAAGTTTTTCCCATCCCTACCTATCAATCTATAAGACTCTTAGGGTATTCAAATTATACATAACCATCTAATGTTTTAATTGAAAAGTTAACGATATTAATTATTTGGGCTAATTAATAGCATTATAAATTATACTATAAACTAAAGTATAGAGATTAAATCTCAAATTTAAATATATTATAAGGACCAAAACTAAAATTTAACCATATTCCTAAATGTAAAAAAAAAAGCATTGTGAGGTGCCACATGTCAACTAAAGAAAAATGTCATAGAAAAATGTCATTCCTTTTATATATAAGTAAATAGATATTGATATTTGAGTTCTGAGTCGAAATTTGAAAGAGATATTAAATTGTAACTGAAAACAAAAAGGAAATAGTAAATGTTGATCTCTTAATATATATTAAAAAATAATATTAGCATAATACACTGTTATAAATAATATATTTTCGCTCAATTACAATTAAAATCAATTTAGTATAAATCATAATTGAATTGAAAATTAGAATAAATTCGAACAAAACTCATATTTAGTGAGATCGAAATTTAGAATAAACCGGGATAAAACCTACATATAATATTAACACATGATGGGGGTTGAATCTGGATACTCAAAATTTCAATGTCAACATCGTCAAAGTCTCGTAAGCAAAATATGTATTTTTAAGATACATTAAAAGGAAACTAGAATTTCTCTTGCAATGAGTTAAAATAATAATTTATACATAAATTTTAACTAAGTTCACTTTTTTTTGTTCAGTTTGCATACTTAAACTTGACAATTAAGTCCATTTTGGCCTCTAAACTTGGATTCCATCTGAATTTGATGACATGGAACTATCTCAAAGTGCCACACAAACGTTTATATTTTCCAAATGTAAAGATCAAAATAAACATAATTATCAAATTCAAATACTAAAATAAACAAATATATATATATATTAAACCTAAGTACCAAATTTAAAAACCATGAGACCTCCTATTTGCAATTTTGTTGAATAAGATGGGGACTAGGTAGAATATAAAGGGTCCTGGTTTTGAGGTGTGAAGCAAGAATATGATGCAAAAGTTTTAAAAGTAAATAATTAACATAAAAGCAAAAGAAAGGAAAAAAAGAGCAATATCTCAAGTTCCAAGTTTTAATTTCATCAATGATACAAATTCTTGATCCGACTCAAAGAATAATCAACTTTATCTTTGCTATGTCAGATAGATATATATATATATGCTTTTCGTATGAGTTTAATTTACTTGACCAAAAATATTCCTTCAAATAAACCAACATCTTTAGTCATCAAATATAATATGGGTAGATGCCATTTGTTTGTACAAATTTAATACTTTTATTTCTCAACTTTACTTCCTACTTTTCGAATTTTAAAATTTTAGTTCTGATCAAAATAATAATTGTTAAATTTGTTTAATTAAATTCAATCAGGTCCTATCTTAGGGTTGTTTGAGAAGGTAATCGCCCATGGCCCAAGGCCGGAAGGGGCCCAAAAAATATTTTTTTAGTTTTTAATATGGGAAAATAATTTTAGACTAAAACAAATTAATTAAATGCCTAGAGCTTTTAATTTTTTACCATAAATGCTTTATCTATTAGGGCTCCAAACCTTTTCTAGCTTTTATTGTATTATATTTTTTTAATTTTTTTTAAAAAAAAGAGTCCAATTTATTATTTCACCTAAGGCCCCAAAAATATAAAAAAACGAACTTCATTTAATTACTAGTCATGTACTATGAGTATGTTTATAGATTTAATCTATCTTCTCCGATTAGGTCATTCTACGTTCCTAGACTTTTGAAATTCCAGTCTTGATGCAAATGAAAATCACTAATCCATTAACTGGATTTTTAGTGAGTAATATGTGAAAATAATAAACTAACATGGTATTATATATATATGATAATATGTTTGCTGCATTATATTTTAAAAATAGAGTAACTTAATAAATTTAACTGTTATCGTTTAGTGAGAATAGAAATTTTCGAAAATTACAAGTATTAATAAGTATAATTGAATTTAAAATCTAAAAAACCTAAAAACTAAGTATTAAATGTAGGAAAAGTATAGTTGTTGGAGCATGTTTTAACTATACAATTTTCTAAAGAATATGAAAGCTAACTTTTTCTTTAAATGATGATGATGATGTCACATATCTGACATGATTGGTCAAATATGCAATGATGTTGTCCATATATGGTATATAATAGTCCGAATGCATCTGCCACTTGAATCTTGACCTACCACCTTCACCTTCCGAGCTACCAATGGCTGCTGAAGCTAAAACATCTCATCCTTCTCGTTACTACTCCTTCGACAAGTTATCACAACAGACTCAGATGACTAATAAAACTAATTCCCTTCAAACTCTTGAACCTGATGTTCGCCGACATCTACTCGACCTCGTCGAAAGCATTTTCAAATTTGTTGTTGATTCCAAGGTTACTTGCTTTATAAAATTTCATTTGCGTTATTTTACTTTGCTCTACTCCAAAAATAAGTTTGTTCAGCAAGTAATTAGCTCGGTTGGTTCAGCACTCAGCCTGATCCAACATCTAGTCAAGCTCATTAAGTCAAAATGGGTTATCTTTGTTGGTAACTCCACTTAAATGCTTTTTATTTGCTGCAGGATACTGATCAATCTGCAGAGTTCGACAACATGATCAGCAGCCTGGAGAGAATTCAAGGCATGCGTCAAGTATTGAATGATATACGAGATATCTCCTGTGAGGTTGTTGTCTCAAAATTATTATTACACCAACCACTGCATGCATGTTTTGATTAATTTATGAATTTACTAATCAAACGCATTGTACTTGCACCATTGTAGATGTCATGCAATCTTTTAGCAGCAGGAAGCGGGAATCTGGAGAAAACCAGAACAGCAGTGCTGGAAAGGCTTCGCAGTTATTCATGGAGCGCCAAAGTGGTGATAGCTATCGCAGCTTTTGCTTCCAGTATCGGGGAGTTGTCGATGCTGGTGAAGCATCGTGATGACGACCTGATGGCTAAGCTTTTAGTTAAAATCCTGAAAGGCCACTCGCCCAAACTCGATTTGAACGCTCTTGCGGGAGCAGGGCTTACCGACGGTATGTTGGAAGTGGTACGCACCAATTTGAAATTCTCCGACAGCCTAAAAGTACAGGAATCCATGAAGGAGGCGATGCTGGAGTTTTACCTCAACGCTACAAAAAACATCTTCGACATTGTTTTACAAATTTCAGCCGTTTTAAGCAAAAGGGAGTAAGCCCCTTCCATCCTCAACTCCAAACTTAATTAATTATTGGTGCTTCTCAAATTTTATTTTTTTTTGGTGATAATAAAAAACAAAAACTAATTACAAAATAGTATTATTAAGAGAAAAAACATTTGTAATTTTATCCAAATCCACTAAAGTGTGCGTCATCATTCGAGGATCATCGAACACTTGTAAATTATCAGATTCAGACAAGGCTTGTTTAGCAAGACAGTCTGCAATTTGATTTTGATCTCTCGGAATGTACCGCAAGCACCACCGTTTCTCTTGAGATAAAATGCTTTGGATGCGCCTAATTAACGCTGAATTTGCCTCTCAATTTTGATATTAGTAAATTAGTACCTTTAAAAAAATCGGAGTAATTTAATACCTGTTAATTTCGAAAGTGAGAAACTAATGATAATTAATCGCCGTGTTAATATTTTTTGTTAATTTTACATGAATTTAATTCATATAATAACAATTTTAACTCTTATAAGTTATAAATGTTGAGGCTAAATTTGTTAAATTTTTAGAATAAAGATCAGATTTAAAAAATATGTAAACTTTAAATGGTAAAATTATTATATTAATCAAAATTAAGTATAATTAATGAAATACGTTGACACCGTGATTAATTAAAATTGGCAGAGATTAAAGTTCTAGAAATTTAAAAACTCCTCCTACCTTAATTATTTATATGTTTATTTATTTCTACTTTTCATCTATTTTAGGGATGTTCATGTTGAATTAAAATCGTTTTCAGCACAATTAAGGGATATAAGTATTCAACTTCAAGACAACATGAAGTATATTGGTAAGTTTTTTTTCCTCACCGAAGTTACAACTTACGATTATATTAATAATTACAATAAAAATTAATTATTATAAATATACAATTGAATAAATCATTTTCATATATTTTTGTACGATTTATATTTTAACAAATCAATTACTAAATTTATCGATATAATTATAATTATCATAATTGTAAAATTTTAAACCGAAATCATATTATATACTAAAACTTCAATAATGCACAGACCATAATGATGCATCATATTTGTTATTTGCAATTTTATTATTTCAATCAAAGCTTTGTTTTGATTATTTTATATTTTATTGTTTATTGGATGCTATTTTTAAACCAACACCTATGTTTTAAATGCGTGGTTTCTACGTGCTACGTGAACACGTATGTCATCGAATTACTAATTATTATAATGTTATGCTTGATTGAATTGAGGTCACACATTAATCATTTCGGGAGTGTTTATATATTTTTATATTTTGATAAATTTAAAAAATACATATATTTCAGACATGTTTACCATTTCAACGTCAATTTTTAATAAATTTATATAAGAAATTTTCTCGTGGTGTCTGGTAATGGAGTAAATGTAATTTATATTTTACGTGTGATCACAGGCGCAGAGAAAATTTCTCCACTTGAGTATGAGGAAGTGTCCGAAATCAGTACTTCGGAACTGATAGCAAAAATCAAGAAATGTATTGAGGTTGGTTCAAATTACACACCACTGCAGATTATTGTGGGATTCATTGTTTCAAAATCTGGGGTTTTGAGGTTTGATTTGTTTGGGGGTACAGGTACAGGATTCTGAAAAACTGAGAAACAAGCATGTGTTATTTCTGATATCGGATCTCAACATCTCCATAGAAGAAATTAAGGTTCTCGAGAGATTGTACGAAGAGAATGAGGGCAAGTATGAAATCGTGTGGCTCCCAATCGTGGGATCGTTGGCATACGATGACAAAGCAGAGGCAAGGTTTTTGGAGCTGAGACAAATGATGAAATGGATTGCGGTTTTTCCACCCAGGATTAAAGAAGTCATTCAGTACATCAAGAGGGATTGGCACTTTATAAAGGAAGCGATTGCTGTGTCGGTGACTGAAGGAGGGGAAATAACATGCCTAAATGCTCTCCCTATGTTGTGGACATGGGGTAAGCGGGCCTTCCCTTTCACTGATGAGGAGTGGAAGAAATTGGACGAGCGAAAGACTTGGACGCTCGACTCGCTGTTTGATCAACTTATCCTTCCCGGTGACAGTGGCATAGACATAGAATCATGGGTATTTTTTTTTTCATCTCTAAATTTCTGTATTTATTTTTGGTTCAGTTTTTGGGGTGCTTAATGGCTACTCTGATTCATTAGACAAAGAGCGAGGCGACACTTGTATGCTTGTTTGGTGGTGGGGATATATCATGGAACCAGGAGTTCATCCAGAAAGTGAATAATGCTGCACAAAGTGCCGGTGTTTTCTTAAAACTTGTGTACTTGGGAGTGGGGAAGAACAAAGGCAAAGGCCTAACGAGGAACCAGCTGGGTCGAGACATTCTGGTTATTCAATCTGAATCACAGTGGCAGTTTTGGAGTCGACTGGAGAGCATATTGTACGCCAAAATCCGATTTGGCAAGAAGGATGAGGTAATGCAGGAGGCGTTGAAAGTGGTTGGGTACGGCGGGAATGGGGAAGAATGGGCCATGTTCTCCATGGGACAAGGTGCCATGGTCACAACCAGCGGAAAAACAGCTCTAACTATCATGGAACACTACCAGCAGATGGAGAGAAGCGGCATGATCGGGGTTCATTTCCTTGAAGGAATAAAAAAGTACAAGAAATTAATAACCAGAGATGTGCATAGCTGCATCAACCTTCACCTGCCGGCTATGGGTCAGATTCCGGGGATAATGATCTGCCCTGAGTGTTCCAAAGTGATGGACGTGTTTTACACTTATCGCTGCTGTCCTGAGTAATGCACAAATAATACACACACACACACACTATATATATATATAATGCATGTTTGAGCATTGAAAAAAAGAAGAGGAAATAGATATAAGTGTATTGCCCCTAAGGCTCTACCATGTTACTATGTTATTACTAAGCATATGCCATGGAATAATAATAATATCTGAGGCTCAGCCACTTATTCACCAACTCTGGCTGGTGAAGAAAGAGTCCAGGACTTGTTTAAGTTGTGTTGTAATTATCTCTCTATCAGCTGAAAACAACAAGAAATATCTTGTTTTTCTTCTTACAACTTGAAATACTAAAATACTAAAATGTGCCAACTTGTACATACGTCCACCCAAACAGTAATTAAGCAACTCACGCAAGGAAATGCCCAACAAGCTTAGGAGTGCACTGCATTATTGTTGCATGTCCCATATTCGTTTTTACGTAAGTAGATTTTCTTTTATATACTAGGATGAGGTAGTACGGTTCGAGTTTACACGAGTACTTAACAAAAAATTTAATCACCATTCAATTCAAATCAAGACAAATTAAACACATCAATTAGTGTATTCATATGTAAATATGAATTATATTTAGACCCTAGTTAAAGTAAAATTAAAATCTCATCTTATGTGTTATTCATTATCGTTTCAATTCTATTATATTTAGAATGCTATATATTTAAAAATAAAAATATATAAAAAAAATTTTCCCAAAAATTCAAAAATAAAAAAGTGTTATTTACTTAGAGTTATCCATAGGCCAAGCCTAGTTGGGTTATTGCCAAGGTCAAAAAAAAAATTTTCAAAATTCAAACCCGTTTTTGGTTCACCCCACTCAATCCTATTTCATTTTTAAAAATAATAAAATATTTAAAATATATTTTTATATTATTTTTTATAATAAAATTTAATTTTAAACATGTTTTTTAATATTTAAATTAAATTAAGGTCGGCTCACCATAAGACATAAAAAGAAATTTATCCAAACTCATTCCAAGTCGAGCCTATTCAAAGTTTGTATCATTATTTAAAAATTATTTTATAGTAATATTTTACATGTTTTATAATTAAATTTATATAAAATAGTTTTGATATATAATTAATCTAATTGAAAATTTAAAAAAAATATTCAAATTTGATTTAATATGGACCAAATGAATAGCTGAAAGTTCGGAAAGATCTTATTACCATTCATGGAGAAATTTAAAAGACATGCCTATGGGTCGGGCAACTTGCACATCCAGGCTCAAGCTCAATTTATATAATAAAAATATTTTTAAATTAAATTAAATTATAAAATACTAATATAAAACATATTTTTAATATTTTATTACTTTTTGAATAGGCGGGACCAAAAATAATTTGGACTTGAAATCTTTTTCGGACCCAAGCCACGGCCCAACCATTAATAGGTCTAAGTAAATGACATTATTTTTATTTTTTAAAATTTTTAAAGAGTTTTAATTTTTCACAAATTTTTAAATATTTTCTAATATTTTTATTGAAAATACAAATAACTTTTAACTTTTGAAACATTTTTTTAATTGTTTATATACAAAAGAGAGTAAGGACCAAATTGACACAAAATTATAAATAATGAGGGTTAAAAAAGTTATTTACCTTTTATTATAACAATCAACTTAACCATTCTGACAACAAAATTGATGATGGAGGGATAAAGATTTTCAAATAAAAAAAATAAAAAAAAAACATAGGGACTTAATGTCTCAAAACTAAAGTATATAGACTATATTTTAAAATTTAAAAAAGTATAGGAACCTTTCGCATATTTAAATAAAAAAAATATACATATATTAAAGACAAAATGGTTTGTAGAAATGGAAAAAGTTGTATGACATATATTAAGGATAGGATAGTCATTTGGTACAATGCGACGGAAAATTTTAATCCACAAGTGAAATTAAAATTTTGTCATATATTTTTAAATTTATTTAAAAATAAAAATAAATAAATAAAAGAGAAGGGATTGATTTACGTAATGTAAGACTCATTAGTTTTACCTCATATTTTGGTAATTAGATCAAATTAAATTTATGGCTGAGATTAAAATATAATTTTTTTCATTTTCCTAATTTTATAAATAAAAATCTATAAATAATTTTTACATAATGTAAATGGATCTCTTTCCTAAGTAAAAAATGTGATAAAATCTCAACTGACTTATAAAATAAAAACTTTCAATCACCTGTATACCAAATGATAATAGCAAATTGGCTGATATTGTTTTCTGAAAATCGATAATTTCCAAGTTTTAGGCTTTGTTTAATAATTTATTCAAAAAATTAAGTCAACTAAAATTTAAAATTTTAAAAAAAATACTCAACTCGTATTATTATTAATTGAATTAATCAAAATTTTAAAGCTGTTAACCGAATTGAATTTTTTAAAAACTTGTTAATTAATTAAAATAAATTTAGTTAATTTAGGCCAATCGAAATTAACCAAAATTTTTACATATTATTTCTTTTATTTTTACTTTTTACTTTTTTTTAATTTTATTTTTAAATTTTCAAGTAATTTTAGTTTTCATGATGCTTTTTTATGCCATTATAAGAATATATATATCTATTAACTTTATATTTTGGGCTATTTAACCTATTGGATTTATCTAATATATTGGGTCTACAATATATTATTATTAATTTTGATTAATAAGTTAATTCGATTCGAAATTCAATTTTAAATTGAATTAATCATTAACTAAAATTTCAAAAAATCTTTAATTAAATTATATTTGGTTACCAACCAATTACTTGAACTAATTTGATTTGTTCGGTTAAATCGAAAGGTGCATACCCCTACAATCAAGTATATATTAATTTAATTAAATAAAAATAATTCTTTGAAATTTAAAGACATAATAATAAATTTAGCGCTTAATGTTTACATCTTTTATCAATTTGGTTTTTATTCTTTTTTTTAGTTAAATTTGACCATCAATTTTTTAAAAAAAATTGAATTTACCCACCACTCTTTCAAAAAGAGTCGAATTGTTACTTTTTTAACGACATTACTGATTATTAAATTTTTAAACATAGTAGCTTGCATAACAATCTATGTGTTATATAAAATAAATAATGTCATGTCAACATGAAATACACATGGACTGCTATACAGGTTGTCATGTAAAAATCATTAAAAAAATAATGCTTCAATTAACATTTTCATTTTAAAAAGTGATTTAACTTTTTTTTGAAAGTTTAATTTAAAAAAATAAATTGACAAAAAATATGTGTTGAAGACTAAATTTATCATTACCCCAAATTTAAATAAGATAAAAGTACTATTTAAGAATTCAAATTAATTAAAATAAAATAATTATTAAATTTTAATTTCAATTCAAAGACATTTCTTTAATATCTAAGCCTAAACAAAAAATAAATTTATCATATTTTCACCAACAATTGTTGAGTGCAATGGTAAAATATATTACACCTTACAAAAATAACACATATTTAAACCTTAAAATGATATTACTAAAAAAAGATAATCATAAATACAAATATAAATCGTAAAATCGATATAAATAATATCAAAAAAAAATTCATACGACTCTTCCTTGGTCACACTCACACCTAACAAATCCATTTATTTCAACTGTTAAGTAGGTAACGAGATATAACGTATCACGTGTAGCTCATACTAATATAACATTTTTTCACGTGAACGGATATTTAAAAAATAATAATAATTATTTGAAAAATAAATAAAAAAGTGATATAGACATGGACACTTATTCTAAAATCTAACAAGCAGTTCCACAGGAAACTAAAATTTTCCACTTCTACAGCTAAATCCATTTAAGATGCACTCCATTTAGCACCACCCAAAGCTGTTCAAATCTTTTTCATTTATGATTTACACCAAAAAGAAAAACTACTTCAACCAAATAAATACTACTACTTTTCATCCCCCCAAAAAAGAAAACCTACTCATCTTTACTTACATAAGAAAAAGAAAGAAAGAAAGAAATAAAACCAGTTGAACAAACATGAAGTCTGCTTATGGGGTCCCTCTCTTTCTCCTTTTTCTGTTCTTTTCATCTTGTTTCTTCAATTACAATGAGGCTGCAACTATGGGTCAAGTAAGTCAAAATCCTTGCTTCTCTTTGATTTTCACGTCAAAGATTTGAGTGTTTTCATTGTTTATGGATTTGAAGGTAAATGGGTCATCTGAAATGGTTCCAATTATGGAAGAAAAGATGGTGAAGATGCTGATGTTGTTTAATGAAAGCAAAAGGAATTTAAGGAGATTTCAGATATGTGCGGTTTGTACTTGTTGTGGTGGAGCTAGAGGTGTTTGTTTGCCATCTCCTTGCTGTTATGCCATCAATTGCAACATTCCAAACAGACCTTTTGGTTTCTGCTCTTTCACTCCCAAGACCTGTAATTGCTTTGGTTGCCATCTCTAAATTCTTTCTGTTAGCTATCTCCGGTGGGATTTGTTCATTTTTTTCCAAGATATATGCTAAGCACTGTTTTATTATTTCTTTTTTTCAAAGATTTGTGATAAAATATATTGCATGTTTTAATAATGAGAATATTATTTATGGTATAAATTAATATTAGTGGTTAGTAGGGTGGAAATGTTTGTTTCTATTCATCACAATGATTAATTATTTTATTATTCTTTTCTTTACTTTCTCATTATGTATTAATGGGTGAAATAGTGAACAATGCAACTTGGAACAATCCAAGACATTCATCTTGTTTCGATTTCAATTAATTTGAAAAATTTTCACACAATTCAGTTCGATTCACCCCGATCCTATATATATAATGTATATACATTTCAAATGCTTTAGCTTCATGTTCAACAATATCTTAACTAGGGACATAGCCTTTTTTTTTTTAGAGGAGAATTTGTCAAAACAAGTCTCAACAATGGATGAGCTAGGGAGGAAAAGGTGATGGTCCAAAAGGGAATTGATTCACCAAAACAGCAATGAGTCGGAGAAGGATAAGAGGAGAAAGAAGTAGGTTGTGAATGTTATGGAGGTTGGTTGCAGGGATGAGTAATTGAGGATTGCTTTAGGGGAAGAATATCCTTTTCTTATTGATCATTTGGAGGGTATTCATAGGGGAAGTCCTCGTCTTGTAGTGGTGACGTGACAAGCTAGTTATCATCATGGAGTATGTGAGGGATGTATGCAGTGAGACCCATTTTGTTATGCTTTATGAAAGAGTACAATATTGTTATACTCAAATGGACCCTAATGATTTTTGAGGAAAATATTCACACTAAAAAACTGTAGCCAAATCATGGTGAGCAGGTAGCCTAATGAAAGGAGATGTTATCCTCTATTAGTGGGTGGTACATTCAAGAGATTGAGTAGTTAAGGACGATCTGATGGACGGAAGGTAGAGAACCATCTTCAAGTATTCACATGACGCTTTTTAAAAGTATCACATGTCCAGTCCAAGTTGGGGTATAATAGAATTAAAATGTAATTTCACCAATATATTACCTTATATCTTTATAGTTTTTAGAAAGACTAAATCAAAATTTAATAATTTTTAAAAGACTAAACTATAATTTTACCATATACTTTTTAAAATTTTATAAATGTTGAAGGGGTTTAAAGAAAAATTTTCAATTTTAAGGACTATACTTCTAATAAGAGTAAATCATTGTTTATTTAGACACAAATAAAGTACCTATGATTCAAACACAGTAAATGGGTTTTGGGGTAAACATAACATAAAATTGATCTTAACATTATTTAGGTATAATTACCATTCCACCCTCGAATTATAAAAGAAATTTATTTTAGCTCTTAAATTTATTTCCATTTTTTTAACTCTATATATAATGAAAAAGTTAACTTTTCCATTAATTCGCTTGGTTTTTCAACACTAATATTGTAATCTACCGTTAGTAATTAATTAATATTTTTAAAAAATAAAAAAATAAATGTATAAAAATTATATATTTTTTTTAAAAAAAATATTAAATACATGTTCTTCTCTTTTAGAATTTAATATTTTTTTCTTAATTAAACTAAAGTAAAAAATATATTTTATTGTATTTTATTTTCATGTGCAGATCACATTTGTAGGGAAGGTAGGATGAATCCTTTCTTCATTCGTCTCTCTCTCGATAAAAATCCAGAAAAATAAAATGAAAAGCCAATATAATTCACATATAAATGGTTTAGGTGCATAGTTCCATTCAAATCAAAGCAGAAACAAAGAAAGAGAAAACCCTAGATTTTGGGGATCTAGGTCATTTGCGTATTTCATTCTCATTTGAGTATTTGGGGATCTACGTCTGCTCCTCAACAGCGCAGACTGCTCTTCAACGGCTCGTGAACCAAACCATTCTCGTTGCTGTTCTCTGAGTTTGTTTTGTCAGATTTTAAAGTGCTCTATATTTGGGACCTCTTTCCATGAAAGAAAGAGAGAAACAAGGTTGAGAGAATGGAGAAGTGGTTGAAAAGAGATTTAAATGTTGGGCTTGATGTCGAGAATCGTTTATCTGTCAATATTTTATGGCTGTTTTTAAAATTTTTCTCAAAAAAACATGAAAATATGAGTTTTGCATATCTATTTTTCTAATACAGTCTCTAATCCACATATTTCTGTATTAATAATAATATCGTGTATATAATGTGAATCGAGTTAAATCTGGTATATTTCAATCTAAGATTCAAGTTAAATTTATGAATTTTCAGCACCAAAAGTTTAAAAAAGTCATAAAGGCCTACTTGTTGGCAGTACAAAAATGTGTGTTCATTGGCAGAAACAGTGAAAAGGTATTTTAGATGAGAAAAGTGATACCAAAAGTAAAAGCTTTAAAGAGGTGCTTTTTTGGGTTGACAAAAACTATTTTCAATGTATAATTTGTATTTACTTTTATGGCCATTAAAATATTCACATATTTACATATTCATTTTCAATCAAAAGGGCCTATTTCAGAGTTATAAGTTGGTAGTTCTGCTGACTCAAAGTGCTGATGATAACATGAGATGACTTAAAACATATCCACAATCAACAATTGTAGTCCTTGTGCTGCAAGTGTTTTCCGAAATACATTTTCAACACTTGGCTATGTGTCTCTGGTGTGTAGCCAAATTCCGGCAGCTGATGCTTTGAGTCGGGTGGCCCAGTTGTATGAATAGTGGGAGCATATGAAATTATTTAAAAAGATGAGGTTTTGTAGGTGGAAATGCCCTAAATAGCAGAGGATTTAAATAATGGTGAGCTTGGTGGATAAGAGAGTTGTGATACTATTAATGCATATAGATATTTAGGTACAGCCAGCGCAAGTATTATAGGGTAGTTGGTTGTTGGGTGGAGGCAATTAAGCCCTTAGCTACAATTGTGAGTTGTAAGGTGGTGTTTTTAATATTTGTAGACTCATTAATGTCTGTTTGTAAAGCATGAAATCCCCATAAGAAACTGTAGGTTGACTCTCTTCTTTTACCAAGGAAAAAGGAACTCTTGTTGAGGGATAAGAGGATTTAGAGACACATTGTGTATTTGTTGCCTTTATAGGAGTGATCTGCTAATTTCATTCACCATCCAACAACATGATGGTAACAGCTTGGTGCACAAGTTGTAATGTTGAAATTCTTGTTATACCTTCACACAATCTGTCTTACTCTATGGAGATGGAGATTTTTTACAAAGATTTAATCAGTTTTTATTGAGGATAATTCATCAATACAATGTATTTTATTAATCATTATCTAATGAATAATGAAAGTAACTAAGTTTTCTTGTCAATTAAAAAATATAAAACTTCTAAACAACCTAAATTCTCGAAAATATCTTAAAAATAGGAATAAATAAATAACAAAACTAGAAAATTTAATAAACACAATATTGGTCTTATATATAATCAAAATTAAGTCTTATAATTCTCGTAATAATATCGTTCAAAAAATTCTGTTCACGCAGTCTTCACTAAAATGACCATTAACTTGAGTTTTCTAACTCAAGATCAAGTCATTCAAATTGCGTTTCTAAGTTAAGAGATAGCTCTTTCATCAATTCAAAGACATCTTGACTTAGAAATGCCTGGATTCTACCAAAAAATGCATCTCAAGTCAACCGAATTTGTAAACTTGAAAATTGATAGTTTCAGTGAATTGAATATAATAAATTTCATCACATTCGTGCATGTACCAATCCAAGTGATATTTGCTGAACAAAATGAAAATAATATACAAAATTTTTTGGTGGTTGATGAGAATATATTTAAACATTTTCAAAGATAATTTCCCAAGTAAATTTTGATGACTATTGTAAATAAATTGTGCATTGCTAGATAACTCAAAGAGATCAAGATTCATCCTTGCAAAACCAAAAATTGTCCCACTATGTGATAAGCTTTAGATGTTCTATAAATAAAGGGCATTAAAGTGAGAACTATAGGAGTTTTGAGAGAGTTTAGAATGCACAATTGAGTTCAATTAGTGAGTAACAATTTACCTTAGCAAGAAAGTTGAGTGGGGGAGAGTTTATACTAAATGTATTTGGATAAGGCTACAATTATCAATAGTTCGGATAGATTTGACTTAAATCAGTGCTTGTACCCTAATATTTGCTATAGTGGAATTCTTCTCCAAGCATGGCCCCACAGATGTAGGTTAGGTCCAAGCTGCATAACAACTTGTGTTCAATCTTTTATTCTTTTTGTGTTTTATTTATAGGTGTATTGCTTGTTGTACAAAACGGTGTAACCATATGGCTTGGTTCACCTCACTACCATGACTTCAAATTTTCAATTGGCATTAGAGTCACACGCCTAAAGGATTTGGTGATATCATGTTAGCTTTGATGTCTCAAGTTTTTGATATAACAATATTTAAGATAAATTTTTATTAATTAAGTCATTTAGTGATTAAATATTTTCAAAGCATTTCAAAGACTTGCAAAGCACTCAAACATATGTTTTGAATGTGGTTTAATTTGTCCAAATGTTTTTAAGTAAATACCAAACTATTCTAAGGTTTTTAAGGCACTTTGGTAGTAAAGTCTCGAGACATATGGCTCTAAGTCTTGAGACAAGCAAGTCGGTAGCCAAACTTTGTTCCAAAGGTGCAAAGTCTTGAGACATAGATTGCATGGGCATGTCTTACATTTTTATTTTATTTTGTTTTAGATTTTAATTTAGTGCGGTGACATTTTTCTATTTCTTATCAGAATTTATCGTCAGAGATGACTCAAAAATTTGCACTTGAATTGATATTTACATGCTTGTTTTTATATATTTCATTTATCCAATTACTTAATACATTATTTGTATGAAATTTTGAATGAATTATGTACTATATTATTCTTAATGGTTGATTAATTATTTAATTGTTTGATGAACTATTACCTATATTTGATTGATTCATTTTTATTCGATTTTAATCAAATTGTTCATAATACTATAATTGGCGACTCTAGTAAAATATTTAGGCAAACAAGACAGAAAGGAAAGTTTGTCGTGTAATAATTTAGTAGGATCGTGCTGAACAGTGAGACCGAAAATAATTATATGTCTAAGTGAGATCGAGAAAAGAGATTAGATGATAACTTTTAATTCGAATTAAGAGTATAGGCAATTCAATGGAAATTATGTGTTCACTTAATAACAATTAGTAATTAACTTTCATTTTATGGTGTTGCATCGTTTTAGCAAGTAGAAAGTTGGTTTTATGCTTGTACAGCCTTAGCCTTGATCTAACACAATATCATCATGATAGTCAACTTCCAACCAGTACAACTTCTCATATTGATGTCCAAATGAATAGGGCTCGTCATAATTGTAGCAAAACCCTTGGCCCTTCAACTAGCCATCTTCTCATGACTCTACTTTTCAATAAAAAGAAAGATTTTTCCCTACTTGAGTTTGAATCGACCAATGTCATTCCACCACTTCCAGAGAATGGAAAAGGAAGTTGTTGTAGATATACCTCTAACATTAGAGCCCACATTGTTGCCAAGGCCCTTTCCATAGGTTTGACCTGTTAATCTTCCTGAAAGCTTTGTCCAAGCTCATATCTTTCACAAGGTAGGTGGGTTGATGCATCTCTACAACTAAATGAATGGAGCTGACCAATCCAGTCGTGAATAAAATCTACTTGTTGGTCTCTACAGACAAAAAATGCATTTCATGTAATTATGGAGAGTGGATGGAAGATGACTATAAGTTATGAAAAGACATTTTTATAAATACACCAACATATCTTAAACTGATACTTGGTAACCGTTATAACATGAAATCAGTAAACAAAACAAAGGCACCTTATTTCTGAACTGTTTCTATATACATAATCTCTTTATTGCGACTAAAAAATGGAGCGACTTCAATTCTGGACCTGTATCGAATATAAACAAATGAACTGAACTTGGCAACCATAGGAGGAAAAAAGCTATCCAATCAAATCAGGTTCTCATGGCCAGTGGAGAGAACCGATTATAGTACCAGCTCAGTCTCTTCTGTTTTGCAACACCTTTAAATGCACAATGATGTATATATTTTACATGGCTTTAGCTGTTGCCGATGAACCACACGGCGATGCACTCATTTATTTGCTATTGATATGGATCGGCCCAGCATTTATCGTTCTTGACAGCTTTTTCCCATCGTTTTCTGAAGATATCCAACTCGATATATGACTGTCTCCTTACCTAAATAGATCAAATTCATACTCCAATAAGGAAAACATGGTGTTCTACAAACTTATATGACTACAAGGGAGTCGATGCCTAACCAAAGGAAAAAAGAAAAGGTGTTCCATCTGTTTTTGTCATCTTGTAATAATGAAACATTCAAAATTAGCAGTTTCGTTTCATTTGGTTGAAACTAAAACAGAAGCACCTAAATTTATCACACGTACGTATTTTGCATCATGGTGATACTAGATGGTTTTTTATTTTAGAACAGCATGATGAATATAATATGCATCTAACAAGAATAAGAATTCATAATGCAGGAGTCTCAAAAACATGGATAAAGATCGAATAAAAGGTAAGTTCAACTAGTTAAGGGAGCGGGACAACAGAACGCAATATACCCAGATACTTACTTCTACTCTAGGATCTTTTCCACGTCGATGAGAATATGTCTGCGATAAAGAAACAATCAATATGGTTAGCAAAGACAAAATACCTAAGTACCATAATATATTTGGAATAGAATAACAATGAACATAAATTTAATATAGTTTCATTTTCATATTTATGGATGGGCACATCAGCTAGTGCAAGCTAACCTGCACTGCTGAATTAGTTCACATTATAACTAATACAAAACTGGGCCAGTTTCTTATATTGATCCAGCCAGAAAAATACTGGGTTCAGGATGAAAAGTTCCTTTATGGTCCAAAAGTTGCCAAGGTCCTTTCTTCCCTTTTAAGTACCCATATAATACAGATCTCAGGCACCTGAAGACGTAAATGGGTGCTATAATTCCTATTAATGAGGAAAATAAAGGAAAAGTTCATTGGTCCAATATCGAACAGAAATCCTTAACTTCATTCATAATTGAGTCTAAGCAAGAAAGATTTCTCCATTCAGCTACACTTTCTACAATGATTGATATTATGTCCTAAACAAATGTGTTCCATATTATGTTTGTTAATTCTAACGAGCACAAGGGAGGGAGGGAGGGATTATATTGACACAACAGTAGCATTAAAGTACTAGAATGAACCAGGACTTGAGATGCAACAATCTCCAAATTGCTTAGAACCATATCCAAGGATCATATTGCTTAAATACAGAAAATAATGCACCATTAATATCTCATTGATAAATCTGTTAAATATCTAACCTTGTTTCCACCTTCAACAGTAGAGTGATTCTTTTCAACTGTGCCCCCTAGTGTAGGGCGATTGTAGTGGACTATGTACTCAGCATCAACAACCCCAATATTTTTAGTTCGATCACCCTATTAAAGAAAACAAGTTATGCAACATTCATTTTGGCTTAACAAATAGAAGGGAAACCCGTTTAAAAGTAGCTTGCCTGTGCACAATAGCCAAGTTGCATATCTAAGCCCCATGCATGAATCAAGTCATTCTGGAAAACCAAATAAATAAAGGAGAGGTAAATAACAAACCAAGGATGTGACTTTAAAAAATAACGGATGTAGGAGACAATTTTAAAAACATTTAAATAACAGCATTAAGGGACATTCACCATCTTGCAAAACCAGAGATGTTTAGTCAATTTTGCTCCATAATAAAGATGTATCATCTTGTATTCTGCGCTAAACAGTATGCTAGCGAATGTATATATAGCAATTGACCTCCCTACCCCTCCCAGAAAAAGGAAAAAAAATAAGGAAAAAAGAGTAAGGAAGGCAAACCTGAATCATGTACCATACACAACGCCAGGCAGCTCTTGAGAAAACAGGGGCCATCATTTCTATCCATCTGTAACATTCTCTTCTTAATTCATAAGTAGAACCAGCATTTGAGAAATACTTCCAAACTGAATAATTTTGTCAAATTGCACTGTAATTGCTGAAGAAAAGCATAAATTCTTTTGGAAGTATCAATAGAAAAGATACCCTTGACAACAACAGAAATAGAGAGAAAAATATTTAGTAATTTCACAACATAAAACTTTACCCTGTGCATGGAGGTGCCTTACTATGGCCATCACAACTTGTCCTGTTAGCACCATGTTTAAAAGTTCTCCTGCAAATAGAAACCATACACACTGATGCAATGTAAGAAACTAATTTAAATACACTGCATTTTAAACAATGCCTGTGTGGTTTGGAAAATACAATGAATTCATAACGGAAGTAGCATTCAGAATAGATACAAGAAATAAATGAATAGAAGAACCTGTGCACTATTGATTTCCTTCCACGTGCAGTAATTTGATGGTGTACCTCTGATTTAGCAGTATCAAGAGCAGGCTGTGATATTTCTAACCCTTCGCGCTCAACAATTGACACATATCTGACAATACCAAATTAACTTCTATTTCAGTTTCAAGTACTTAGTAAATAGATCATCAGTAGAAATTATATAAAAGATGTGGCCCAAACACTTTCTCAGTTCTTTTTAATAAAGATGATAGCAAAAGTTAGCAGACATAGGAAACAATTTCTTAAGCTTTAAAGTAACTATCACAATTTCATCAACATATCACCAGCTTAACCAATGCTCTCTGTCAGCTCTGCAGTCATTCTCGACTCTTATGAGCAAACTAAGAGTAGCCTATAGCTATAAGTACTACAAGCTAGAACAAGAATTCTTGAATAAAAGCCATCATAAACTTCCTCATCCTGCAACTTTCATTTGTTATCATGCAGCAGATGCTTATTAGAAATATTTTTATACTTGGATAGTAATGGTATTTCTTTTCATAAAGCAACGGGAATGAGCAAACTTCTGTCAAATTTATGTTATAGTTCAAATTTCAATTTACTTTTTCGGGTGAAAATCTTCAACTCCAAGGTCCTCATCCCAAAGGAAAATGTAGCTATAATCCCAAACAATATCAGGGTGTAAGAAACGCTTTGCAAACCACCTAGTCACCAAGAAACAAAATCCAGAATGAGATTTAGAATAATGCTACTTCCAATATAAGCTGCTATTGGTTTGGAAGCCTAAGATGTCTTACCATTTAGTTTGATTGCGTGCAGAAACATGTATGACTTGATCACTCCATGCAAAATCCTTCCATTCATCAACAATACCATCATAGTGGAAAAGCATTACAACAAAACCACTAGATAGAAACTGTACAATTATAAACAAAGAGCAATCAAATTCAAATATATATATATAGAAGCAAAAATTATATGTACTGATCAAAGGAATTGTATTTTACCTTTTTGACCATTTTATGGACAATATCTTTTTGCTTTATTCCAACAGCAACTGCAAATAAGCTAGTGGAGACCTTCTCCTTCTTTACAAACAATGTGTGCACATCATCAGAACAGAGTTCAATATTAAAAGTCTGATAGCGGAGACATGATAACTTTGATTGAAATTTCCGTCAGTCATTTCATAAACTTTTACCTTTGGGAAGCCCCATAAAGGTCTCATTTGCAAGTTAGATGTATTTGTGATGATGCCTTCAGGCAATGGTTCACTTCCAAGGGGCTTGCATTGGCTCTAAGGATATATACAAACATAAGAAACTACAGTCAGAATGTTGATTGCTAGAACAGAAAAATTTTCAGAAATAAGGAATGCGATTAAGTAAAACCTTCAAAGACTCATAAACAGACCTTGCACTTGTTTGAGCTTTGCAAAAAGTCAGTCACTCCCCACATAGACATCTTCTGCATGAATGAAACAATTATTATTCTCCAACAAATCTATTGCTTTCTATTTTATCTGTGACACCAACTTCCAAATAAATTGATAGTAACTTAAACTGTACACTGATAACACAAGTAAAAAGAATGGGATCCATAGACTATTAATCTGCGGAATGATAATGAATTAAACTAGGTTTTTTTTTGTGAAAAACACACAAAAAGATGCTCATTCACAAATATAGAAAGTGAAATACGTGGATTTACAGTCATATGATATGATTACAGAAACAAAAAATGGCACATATACCTCTTTATTTGCTGGTGCGACATATGAACTCCCAAGGAAGTAAATTATACAAAGCAGAGCAGTAGCTGGAATAAGGCTACATAGACATGAGCTACAACTTTTCCGTTCAGTAACCAGAGGTATCTGTCAAGAAAAAGGACATAAAGGCACAATAATTTAACTATCTAAAGAAATGGAGGCAAAAGCCAACAAGCAGATTAGAGGGCACAAATCTCGCAATAAAAAAACATTATAAAGTATAGACCCGCAAAATATAAACACCGACACAGCTTTATATGGCAATTTGGGTCAGGTGATTAGTGCTTGATGCCTCTTCCCCGCCCCAACAAGCTTCATTGAAGTGTGAGGGTGAAGCAGTTAATTAATAAGTTTCATAGCATAACATCAGGCAACAAATGCATCACTGAATATATGTTTTTTGTGCATTTAATCTTTTACCGCCAATCACTACAAACGCTAATATCGAAAGAAATTCAAATTTTTTTTTTTAAAGATGAAAATTTTACTCTACTCACAAAATCCAGTAACAGTAGGAGTTCTCATAGAACTATAAATCAAAACATGGCTTTATAGAAAGCAGAAACAAGCTAAAATTTCTAGTAAAGGGAGAAAACAAAAAGATTTAGAACTGGAAAGCTGGAAAGTAACTTTTGCAGTGCATAACATGATTATGATTATGATTATGATTATGATTAGATTAAAAAAAAAACCAAAAGAACTTACACAATCTCTTGACTTCATATCAATGAAACATAAAAGAACTTCCACTCTTTGGCTTTAAGCTAAAAAAAAAAAAATAGGCTGCTGCATTTATTTTTGTTTTCCCATAAACTTGAGTGTTTTTTCACAGACAAATAAATAATGATTGGAGAGAGAGATTAAAAAATAATAATAAAGAGTTTGAATTTCTTTATTAAAATTTTTTTAAAATAAATTTTTTATTTTTCTGATTTAAAATTTTCAGTTAAAAATAAATATATCAAATCCATCAATTTTAATAAAAACCACTGATTAAATTACAAATATTAATTAACCTATAAAAAGAAAAAATAAATATTAATAAAAAAGCACGAAGCCGAAGAACACGGTGAAGTGGAAGACATGGCAGAGATTCGTTTCGTATCCCACGCGCCCAGGATTTTCAGTTTAGATTTTTATTTTGTCCTTATTCACTATTTAGCCCCAGAACTATACTTATTTTCACATTGATACTTTTTGGTATCAACCAATCAAAATATGCCATGTGTCCTTCGTTGACCGTTGATGTAGTTGTTGACCGATGATGATTGTTTATTAACGTTGATCGAAGAAAAAAAATTTAAAAATATAAATTTTATTAAAATTATAAAAATCTATTTAAAAATATATATAATTGTAAAATAATGTTTTACAATTTTTTCAATTATTATTATTATTTTGATAATTTAAATTTTTTATAATTTTAATAAAAATTATATTTTTAATATTTTTTGTTCAGTCAAGGAGGACCAAAAAGTATACCAGAACTATAATTCAGATATTAAATTAGGAAAAAAAATGTTTTAAGTATCAATGTGGAAAAATAAAGCCTTTTATTTTTTATTTTTTGTGACTACCACATTTGGCTTGAGAGTGAAAACGACATAATTAGGTTTGGGGTTTTCCATTTAGACTGACCTAAAACACGGTTTTCCTATTTCATAGACTTGTCTTTTTTCCCATTTTACACATTAATTTGATTCCTTTATTTTCTTAAATAGTTATTTTAATATGATATCTAGAAATTTTATCACACGTGTATATGTGTAAAAATTACCATTTAGAATGTGAAGATGTGTTTAAAAATAGGATAAATTACATAAATAGTCACTCAACTGTTAAAATTTTTTATTTTAAGCAGTCAAAATAAAATGTTTACAATTTAAGCATTTATTTTACATAATTCATTCATTTTGGTTACTCCTGTTAAAATAACAGGTAACAAGTTAATATGGTAGTTTAAAAAATCAGTATAATAATAAATTTAGCCCTCAACTTTTACATATTATATCAATTCATAATTTTTAAAAAATAACTCTCAAAATTTACAAATATTCTCAAGTTTATATTAATTCTAAAAAATAAAAAAAAAATTCAATTTTATATTAATATTAAATAAATATAATAAATTAAGCTTCCTCCAAATTTCTTCCAATCAAGTTATTTTAATGAGATTTTAATGATTTTTTTATCTAACTAAATTTAATTTTTTATACCCAATTTTTAAACTACTAAATAGGTTCCTACAGCACTATTTGCATAATTAAACTATATTGAAACAAAAGGAGGGAGTTGCTTACATTAATGTTAACATTAAATGATTAATTTTTTATACGATTAATAATTTAACTGTTGAATTTATCAAGATATCTGTACTTATCATGCATGTAAATATTTAAATCGATTCGATATCTCTATCATCGATCTAAAATATTGTCTATATAAATATATATTCAACAATTAAAAGTTTTTTTTTTACATTGAAGTATAGAGTGCGCAAAGTCTGGAAAGAAAAAACACTTAAAACATTTTACATAAAAAGCAAAGTATTTTCCATCGATTTAGTATATTTTACACAATTAAACACCGAAAAATGAGAAAAATATTTTCCGTACAGAAACAAACATAAATTAGATTTTTTTAAAGTACAAAAATTAATCTACAAATATTGAAATTTGAACTCATATCATTAAAACCAATATAACCGCAATTTCACCATCACAATTAATATAAATTATATCCCTTTTTTTATTAACAAAGAAATTTATTTTAAAAAATCCACCAAATAATTTTATTTTTATTTTTTATTACTTTCACTCACATTGTGGGTGTACAAATTTCTTATTAATAATGACGTTGATTGAATTGGTGTCGCAAGTTAATTTGATACTAATTCAAGATTGATGAAAGATTTTTTTTAAAAAAAAAATTAAGTTACCACTCTATACATAATTCAATTGTTCAATAAACCTTTTATAACTATATTTTTAATGTTAAATTTCCGTTTCACCAACATGATAACACTTCGGCATTTTGATAACATGTTAAATAATACTACTTAACATGATGACAATTCAATGTGTTGTGAAAATTTGACAATACGAGCTAGAAAACAATTGGAGTGCATTTAATTTTCTTAATCACATATATATATTGACATATTTAAATATATTTTTGAACATTAAATTGTCTCAAGAAAAGTATGCCAAGAATCTTGTCAAAAGGTTTGGTTTAAAATCTGCAAGGGCTACCAGGATACCTATGTCAACTAGTGTGAAATTTAGTTTGGATGCTGAAGGAGTGCCCACGGAACCAAGCACATTTCGAAGTATGATTGGAAGCTTATTGTATTTGACAGCAAGCAGGCCTGACATTAGCTTTGCTATGAATGTGTGTGCTTGGTTCTAATCCAATCCAAAGGAATCCCATGTCAAAGCTGTCAAAAAGGTGATCAAGTATGTGAGTGAAGCTTTAGACTATGTCATTTGTTTATCTAAAGATAGTGTTATGTCCTTGGTAGACTACAATGATACAGATTGGGCTGGAAACGTGGATGATCGAAAAAGCTCCTTTGATAGTTGCTTCTATCTTTGGTATTAACTTCGTTTCCCGGTATAGCAAGAAGCAAACTTCCATCTCACTTTCCATAGTTGAGAGTTGAGGCAGAGTATATAACAGCTGAAATCTACCATGCACAACTTATCTGGATGAAGCAAATGCTTGCTGACTATGGTGTGGCAACTTCAACCTCTGTTTTATGTGACAACACGAGTGCAATTAACATATCAAACAATCCTGTTCAACACTCGATATGTCTCCTCTTTATCAAAGAACTTGTTGAAGAAGGAAAAATTGAGCTAGAGTATGTGAAAATAGGGAACCAATTGGCTAACTTCTTCACTAAGCCAATTAGACGATTAAACTTTGTCAATGAAATACTTTTAGTGTAAGATTTTTTTCAGAACATAGGAAAAATATATGAGTTTTAATAGGTTTATATATGACATAAGTTTCTACATTCTTTTAAAATTTAAAATTTAGTCCTAATATTTTAATTTTGAAACATCGAATTCATATACCTTTTTTATTTAAAAATCTTGACCACTTCGTCCAATTTTCCTCTTCAATTTTCCTCTTTGTGTTCTTAACGTGTCAATTATAAAAAAGAAAAATAAAATTTTCATCCCTCAATATTTATAGTTTTATCAATTTGATCCTTATTATTTAAAATTACACAAAATTTATTTACGAAATTCAAAAATTCATTTTTTTTCCATATTTTCAATAAAACAAATTTTTTTTATATTTCCAAAAGTTATGGAAAATAAAAACTTTTTTAAAATTCAAAAATGAAAATTGAAAAATAAATTAAATAATTCATTTAAGAAAATTCAAAAAATTAAAGATATAAAAAGCTCCAAAATTAGAAAAGAAATGTTATTTTCTCATTGAATTGTAATAATATCTCTTCGAAATTTGAGCTATTTTGTTTAGTTCGTACAAATAATATTTATGCTTAATAATTATATTTAACATTTATTTCTTAAAATAAAATATTTTATATTTAATTTTAACCCTTAAATATTTTTTATTTTACATCGATAATAATATATCATTTTATTATTATTTAACATAAAAAAAAAGAAAAGAAAATAGTGACAAGAATGGCAAATGAGAAATTATGCTCGATTAGCTACACATCCTCAATTTTTTTTTTCTTTTTTTCTTTTTTGTTCATGAAGGATATGCTTTGAATATTTGATTTTCATCTTAATTTAATTTCTATAAACTAAATATAATTTAGAGTTACAGTTGATCATCAAAAGCAAGATGTTAAACATAAGGAAAAAGAGGGGAAAATGGAAGAGCTGAAGTCCTTGAATCCTTGATGGAGGGACTGGGAGAGAGATTAATTAATGAACTCTAGAATTGCATAATAAGCAACTAACACTGGTAGGGAAACAATGGTGCCAAAGATCACTCTGCAAAACAGAGAAAAAGGGATTGTGTAAAATATACCATAAGATAGTTGGAAAGTAGGAAGAAATGAGATCTTACGCAGTACTAAGAACTTCAGCGTGTATTCCATATTCCTTGGCGAAGATGAAGGAGGTAATCGATTGTGGCAATGCTGCCTGCATTTTTAACATTGTTTATATATGAGCAAAAAGAAAAACCCAAGCTGAAACATGTCATTTGGGTGAGTAATGTGGCAATACTGAAATCATGAGTCATCAAGTGCGAGAACTACGAAATCTCCATTAAGTCTATAAATTAATTAAATTAGTAGTGCATGAATGATTAGCACATCGAGAATAAAAGGCAAAAGCAACCTGAATGATGGCGACACGTAAGACATCACCATGCAAACCCACAGCAATGGCGCCGATAGCCATTGCCGCTGGTCCCGCTATGAACCTCAAGACCATCCCAAATATTGTCAAACTGGTGCCGCATGCTATTATTTTCTCTTGTAGAGCCATGAATGTTCCTGCGTTCCATTCAACCAAACTCATTACATTATTAACCATAGCAATGCGCCTGTATCTAGTATTTACATCTGTCCTAGGATTGATTACATTATTTCTCCATTTTTGAAGGTTTTTTTTTTATATATATTTAAGAGAAATTTAAAAACAAATTTGATGAAAATGATGGGTTTTTCTTTTAAAGAAGAATGAGTCCTTTGTAAAAAGGATGGATATCTTTTAAGAGAGAACAATAATATTCCTTTTAAGGATTAAATTTGGAGGATTTGTATATGTGGGGGCATAAAATAATATTTTACATGGTCAGGTGTAGTTTGGGATATAAAATTCTGTCCACAGTTTTTACTTAAATAAAATTTATATTATTCTCTTTTTTTTTTTAATTTATATAATCTCACCCATGCTAAACATGGCAGTGCCAGTTCCAGCCTTGGACATAATCAATATTGATCCCTCCATAACGCTTGGCATCTCAAAATGCCACCTACAAAATTAGCATAATTTAGCAATGAATCAAAATGAAAACAACAATATCCCAAAGATTAAGGAAAAGGAAATAAATGAGTCAAGTAACCTGTTTGCAACAAAAGCCCAAGCAAGGCCGATAACACAAGCATAGGAGTTAGGGTTGCTAGCCAGTTTCATCCCCACAACTTTCAAGAGATACCAGAAAGAAGGCCTGCTGCTTACCCCACCATCACCATTTGTGTTCCCTTCCACATCTTTCTCCTGTTCTCCGCCATCTTTTGTAGCTGCTGCTGATGCAATGGAGACTCCCGACCTCCGAAACTCCAACACGAACAGCAAAAACGTCAGCCAGATGATGGCTTGAATAACAGATGACTGGACAACAAGATCCACCCCTGTTTCCCCATACATGGCTCTCATCAAAGGCACCCCTACAACCAAAGCATTAGTTAAAGTCGACAAAGAGAAGCTCGTGATGGACCAGCAATAGCTTCCTTTGCTACTACACTTGGCCCATAGGGCTAGAACCCCCACGATAACAAGCTTGGATATGGTGTCAGCTCCGATAAACCGATAATTCATTTCGAAAGGGTCGATATGACTAGTGAATTCGACCGCGAAAAGCGGGAGGGTGAAGTAGCAGACGAGGCGGTTTATAGCATCGCACTGCTCCGGGGTGAATATCCCCCACCACTTCACTGAACCGTACCCTAACATCAGTGCAACATAAAGAGGCACCATAGCTACAACCACCTTGTAAACGTCTTCCCACCCTATCATTTTTATTTGGCTTCTAAGTTGTACTAAAAACAAGGGTCTCCTAGTGCAATTGACAGAATGATATATGTTTGACAAAGTATCGTATGGGGTGTTTATTTATATGGATTTCATGCATGTAAAGACAAAGAACATATATATTATTTTAGTAGAAAATAACAATAAATATTGTAGAGTTCATTGGTGGTGTATTTGAATGATTCTATACCGTGGATTCTTTAAGTTGTATGTGACTTGATGTTTTAATTTCCTTTGGCATGTGACTGAGTGCATTAAAGTGTAATGTTGCTGTCTACAAATGGGTTTATTGTGCCATGATCAGCATTTTTTCTTTGCAGAATAAGGAATGAGGTCCAGCGATTATTCCACCCACTATTGCCGAGAGAGTTTCTGATCTTGTGTAATTATTTATTTATTCGAATAATATTTGATGCAATTTTATGCATTATCAGTCAAAAATAACTCTTCAAATTAGAATATTGAATTTAAAGATTTTATTTAGGATTTAACATTTTATTTATAAATAATTATTATTTAATTATATTTAAATAAATTTATCAATATTTATTTATAAATTTTTTATCATTTTTTATTTTAAATAATGATAATGTATCATATTATTATCCAAAGATAATATATAAAACTCATGTGGAAACCTGCATCAAATATTCTCATGTATTTATTTATTCTCATCATCAATATTATATGCCAAAGTGGGCCATCCAGTGATAGGGGGCAAATTCAATATAATGACTATTAAGTGACTTATGAAAGTTGAAACATTAAAGGCCAAATAAAAGGCATCCATCATTGCTTAGAAAAATGAATAAATAAATAATTAGTTTAGGAGTTCCAAAGTAGAAGCAAAATTTGGGTTGAACTTTAGCATGAAAGCCAAACCTTGTGCTAATTTTAAGCATCCTAATTGCTTTACAACGTTTGAGATAGTCGACTGTAAAACAACAGCATGACTCTTTTGTATCACTGGTTTTGAAAGGTGCTAGCTTTTTACATAGTGGGGGAGGGGTTTGACTCACTTATTGTTGGCCTACTGGATTTGTAAAATATTGTGTACTTGGGGTCATTAAATCTCATATAGTTTTATTCTTATGAGAGACAAGCTTAAGATGATATGAGTATTTATATCTTAAGACTAATTCTAATATACAATTGAGGTAGGATTGGTAGCATTGCTCTTGAACAGTGACACATTGCATGAGAATTTCAAGAACTCGATGGCTGGTAAGAGAGCATCATGGGAAATCCTTATAATTAAGAAGGATAAGAATATAGAATAAGTTCCATTTTTTGTTGATTATATCATATATGCTGCCCAATAATATCAGATCCTGTGTTAACCACATATATCCATCACTGCACTATCTAGCTTGCCATTCTGTGCACTAAAATCCACTTATTATATTCTTCTTCATAGTTGTTGATGGAACTGCGAAAAGAAACTGCAGAAAATTCATGGGAAGGAATGGTTTCAATGGTGCAAGTTAGTTGATGGGTTTATTTCTTTCATTAAGAATCCAACCTTTGTAGTAAATGAATATGCCTCATTTGGTTACGAAAAGCTTAATTATTATATAAATTTAAAAATGGATTATCATAATATTAAAAAAAAGAACTTACAATGAGAAGGATGCACAATACTCTAGTAAAAAATATTGTAATACCCTCGACCCGGCCTAGGAGTTTTGGCTAAGTCGAAAGCGCTACATTCGATCACCAAGGTGATCCTGTAAAGCCTTTCTTTTACTTGCGATGATTTGTTTGAAAAAAAATGATCTTTTGTTTTTAGGAAAACATTCATTTGATTTAAACCGGCTTTACTTAATAATTCAATTATAATATTATTAATGTAAATATTTTAAAAAATACGGTAAGGTTTTTAAGAAAGGACTTAACAAAACATTTTAAGAATTTTATAAACAAGCGGAAAACATTATTTAATGGAGTTCTAGATGGAAAAGCAAAACATGTAAATATTAAAGTATTATTTAAGTGCCATACCTTAGAATGAATAAGCTAAATAACTTCACCCTAGATATAAAAGTGAGAAATAATTAATAACTACAATATCGGAAACGATTAAAGAAAACTTTAATAAAAATTTAAAATAATAATAACGAAAAACAAGCTCCTAATCTAAAGTTTCTTCGATGCCTTTCTGAGTTTTAGTTCTCTGTGCTACCTGATAGGGAAAGAAAATAGAAAGGGAAAATGAACTTACAACGATTAAATGTGAGACTAAATTCTAAATCATTACATATAATTGACAACTATAACGCATATAAAAGTCAGTAGAAATTAAAGCATTCCTCATGAAACATACAATAAATCAATGAATAACAATTATATATGATGCAACATATGTTTTAAGTTTCCACCTGTCCATCCTATCCGCCCTCGAGCGTTGCTCGACACTCCAAAAACCCACTACAATAATTGGCCATCCTGGTTTGATTTCCAGTGACGATGGTCGCTCACTTGTTGCCTGTGATGGTGACTTTACTAGAATAACTTACCATCTCAGTTTTTCTACTGATTTCTATTAAAGAGAGAATTTCGATTTCCCACTAAAAGTAAATGGAATATTTCTATTAAAGCAGTTCGTGGTACGAGAATAGCAGTAAAGGTCGTTTGGTTGGAAGCTAGGAACCATAAGTATCTGTCTAGCTGAAAACACATGTGCTATTGCGGTAAAGGGTTTATTGCTATAAATATCACAAACCGACTTAGTTTTCAAATTTTTAATTTTCCTCTATGCAAGAAAACCATTTTCGAATTAGATTTTTCCCAACACACACATATGCTACTGTTGGCCTCCCTATCACAATTTCTCCTCACCATTTTGACTTAATGGAAAATAAAAAGAAACACTAAAAAAAAGAAGTAACAAAACTTACTAAGAAACTCACATAGATGCTTATCACAAACTGCAAGAAGGACAACTTAATCAAAGGGGAATCTTTTTGAAAATTTATCAACTCCGATAAAAAGAAGTATTGCTTGAAGTTCAGGGATTTATATGCACTTCAATGTACAAGAAGCTTCTCGAAGAAGACAAGCACAATTATTAACCGTCAATGAGAATGCTACTTTTGGATATTTCAAACGTTCAAATGACAAGTAATAATTCCGACAATGCATTATAATGCAAAACCATTAATGTGCATACATGTATAGGCGTGCCCTGAAGCAACATACACTGCACATATATCCCACGCGCAGGCCTTGTCGTTTCAAATTTTAATTGTTTCATATTAACTACTACATGAAACCTCAGAGCATTGAACACTTAGCAACATCCTGAGGGAGGCAACTATATAGCTCCCCCTTGATTAGGGGCAACTGGTATGCCCTAACTGCTTGGACTAGGCAATGACCTCGCAAACAATACCATCACACCTTTGTAGACACCCTACAACATACCCTTTGAAAGTAACCCTTAGAAGACACCTCCAAGCTTGCTGATAGGAGGGCCCCACTTATTAAATGGCAGGTCACACTGTAACCACCACATCCCATTTGAGAGGACCGAAGGCACGTCATAATCCCACCCTACCTAGACATATAATAACAAACACTTGGCCACTTGCCTATGACCTCCCTATGTAGGTCTAACATGTAGCACCTCGAGACTTGAGCTAAGGGTATATAAGGCTCGAACATCCAACAAATTCTCCTTCTCTTTCTTTGTCTCATTTCTCGACTCTCCTCCTTATTCCTTACTACAACCACCTTGAGTGGCGGCTCTCTACCATCTACCAAACGAGGTGAACTACCTATCCATCACCTTCGCCCTTGCTCGATCAGCATATCAATATACTTTTACCACTATATTTCTATAATATAAAACACTAATAACGCTAAAAAGGAGTGAAGCTAAAGTTAAAAACTTCGAAATTTAAACCCAAATCCTAATTCTCAAAACCAATTTAATTAATTATAATTCTTTATTCTTAACATTAAATTCAAATAGTTAAGGATTGAATGAAAATATTTTCTTAGGGGACAAGCCAGGCATTACTGAAGTGAGTATTTGTTCTGCTAGCAACTTGGTTGTATAAGGCTGAGCCTTCTCTTTTCTTACCCCCAAAAAAGTAAAAAATGGTTGGAGCATAAATGACAAACAAAAAGCTTGGTCTTAGCCTTCATTGTACATGTTTTCTTATACTCATTTCGAATAACATAACCATATTGAATGGTTACCACATATTTTGGTTTGTTGAATTCAAATGTGCTTGGGAATTATAGCCTAAAGGTGATAGAAAATATATAATTAATATTTTCCCATTTAGGGGGGCAATTTTTTTTGTATTAGAATTTATTCACTACTCCATTCTTGTCCATCAATTATTCTTGTCTGCATGAGTAGGACAAAAGAAATTGTTGGAGAAACAAGAATAACCAAGTTTACGTATTTGGGTGGTAATTTTGTACTGACGGTCATGGAATTATAGAGATTTTCCCTATATTTTACGGGAGTGAATAATATCTGCCAAAAATATATACCTTCAAAAGTTATTTTTTCGAAGGAATATCTCGAAATTTATGTTCTTCATTAATACAAAAAGAACTTGACACCCGTCAATGTTCTTCATTAACCCTAATATGTACATTCAATGGAGCATAACACTTGCGGTGTTGAGTTCCTTTTTTTTATTTGAATTTTTCTCATTTACCATAAATCTAATGCTAATAAATGCATTAACTGAATGTTGACATCCTTGGCTGTCAAACTTTTTTTTGTTTTACCATGCTTATAAATACTCCCTCCCCTCATTAGCTTTTTGGTTCATACAAGCCAGAGTCGTCTCCCATTGTTGTCAAGCTCCTAAGCCAAAATCTCTTATATCCGTTGTATTATCTTAAATTCCAACTTTTAAACCCTAGTATGGCTCTTTTGTGGAAAGAGAATTATATTGCTCTAGCTGTTACCGATATGGTATTTTTTATTTAATTTTTTATTTAAACTAGCACTTTTGTTGTTAATATTTAATTTCAATATTAAATTTTTAAGGTAAATTATATTATTAGTCATTCACCTATACGCATTATTTTTGTCACTAAATTAAAAAAAAAAGTTATAATTTAATCACTAAGGTTTTCAAGAATTTTTTTGTCACTAATTATTAACTAATGGAATAATGACGTCACACTTTTTTTATTGATACAATAATAAATTTAGTCTTAACTTTTATTTTCTTTTTTAAGTTTGATCTTGATTCTATAAAAAATTATATAAAAGAATTCTTTTAAAAATAGAAATTAATTTATAAAAATTATAAAACTATGCAAAATTATAAATATATATACATAATTCAATGACTAACATTCATGGTAGGATTTTAGAATGTTCCGTGAGTACCTTTTTTTTTTTAAACAATCTCATTATTAGTTTTGATTATATCTATTCTTTTTCTGACATGATGCCTAGAACTATCCATAGCCTCCCTCTCCAATCTATAAATAGGACAATAATGCACTTCAGCATACTCAAACCCACATCCTCCTACATTGATGATAATGGTCATATTCATTGAGTTAAGACTTAATCAACCATGAAAGCTGATTTCTTAAAAACGAAAATAAGCTGAAGCTTTTTTTTTTTAGCAAAGAAATGGGGTAACTCACAGGTGAAATTATAAGTTGAAACAAAAAAGTCTTTTGAAGGAAAAAACTTACCGAGATTGGATGTTAACTTTATGGTAAAATTGTTGTTAATGAGATTTATCCGCACGAGATACTGATTCGAAGCCAAAACTTCAGGGATTTCTCCGGTGAAATAGTTGTGATTGAGATCAAAGACGGCTTTGTAGTGATTTTCTTTGGTAATTCTCTGGTGAGATTGTTCTGTTAAACATTGAGTCGAAGCAAAGTTGTCAACTCAGCCAAACTCTCACCGATTAACTAGTCTTGATAAAGCTCAACTTCCATCATATTATTTAACATTGATAAGCTTTTTGGATTTTACCGCCAAGAAAATTAAATGATAAATCGAGGTTCTTTAATGAAATGAGATTCGCAATCGAAATTGAAATTTTGCCCACAAGATTTGAGTTGGTCAACCATAAAACCTTGAGCTTTGACAAGTGTTCCATCTCATTCAACAACAGAGTCACTTTAAAAGGATTGTAACCAAGTTTAAAGTGAGTTTACTTGGTAAGATAACCTAGAAACAAAGTAATCTTTCCGTCGAGTAAGTTCCCATCAAGTCAAACAGCTTTAAGAGATTGCATTCTTCCGAAGCTTAGTGGATATCACTAGTGAAATTATGTTAGATGATGAACTTCTAAATTCTCTAATAAGAAATCTAGTAACTTACTAGTGAATAAGTTATTCCAGAGGTAAATCTTATGGATAAAATCCAGTTTGAAAATATTTTTTTTCATAATAAAAAAAAATAAAAATTTGAAAACTGAATTGATTTGTGATATTTATAATTATAATTTTTTTTTCGAAATCGCAACTATCTTTTGGGCTAAATGGATCCTTATCGTTACTGGCTTTCAGTCGAACGGTCTTCTCCATTATTATTGTATCACGAACTGCTTTAAATGTGGACTCGAATACTTTCGAATCAAACATAGAACTAGAAATTATTTCTTTTACTTTTAGTGGGAAAGTAAAACTTTTTCTCAAATAGAAACTGAAAAAACTATTATTCCCGAAAAATAAAATTTATATGTAGAAATAAATTCTCACCATTTCTGGGTAGAAGACCAATATCTCAAAGTTATTTATAATTTATTGTGTATTTAACCCTATCAGTGTTTTCTATTTATACGGGAAAGAAGTAAAACCTTAGTTGAATTAGTAGAAGCACTTGATGTCTATTTAATAGAAAAACAATCCTCTAATTGAACTAGGAGAGAAGGCTGATAGGGTGTGTCTCCCCTCATATGTATTATGATGGAGATTCAAGTCTCTCTTGTATTTGGTTTTATACGTGCTTATTAAACTTTTAACCTGACACTTTATAATTCAATTCAACCCAATACATGTTTTTTTTATTTCTCAAAATAAAATAAATATTATAAATGAATTTTAATTAATTAATTTTTCCTTTAATAATTTTCTCAACCCGAATCTGATTCCGTTAAAATCATGACAATTTACATAAAAGAATCTATAAGAAAATATATTTAATTTTTTACTTTACCATAAAAGTATCTATAAGAAAATATATTTAATTTTTTTCTACATTCAATGGATTCAAAATGATCAATTAATTTAATTTTATTTTTGAAATTCAATTAATTAATTAATTAAAAAATCATAAATTAATTCTCATTTCATTTCCATACTTAGTGAGAAAACCACATTCACTTTTAAATGTTACATATTTCTCTAAATTTATCATTTCTATCCATTTCTGTAACCTCCCAAACCTGACTTATACGTTGGCCCGAATTTGGGAGATTACATCAACCACCAAGATGGCTTAGTATGTTTGGAATTTTTAAAACAGTCAATATTAAAATATTTTTATCTTTAGAAGAGACTTGGTCTATTTTTAGAAAAATCCATGAGCTATCAAAAATCAAATTAGCTTAACTTTCCTATGTGACGGTGATTACCTTTTCAGAAAACTTGGTTAATTTCTCATTTGTTTGTCACTCAAAATTTTAATTATATTTTTAGCAGTGGAAAAAAGTGATATCTTAGTTTTAATAAAAACTAAAGTTCATGTGTAATTAAATAACATCCCAAATTCAATAACCTAAAACCAAATAAGATGTCATGCATGCTATATAAGAAGAAATCAAATCCTAAATCCCATGTCACAGTTCAAAATTAAAATAATGCACTCTCTAAATAAGAATATCAAATGAGAAATTTAAGATATTTTATAAAAACAAACAATTTCGTTGAGTCCCTTTGGATGTCGTGCCCATGTCCTAACCTAGTGGGTTATCTGTAAGGATGAAAAAAAAAGGGGGGAATGAGCTTTGAAGCTAAATTAATGTAAACAATTGATAAAACATACTAGATAACAAGTCATAGAAGAAGCACTATCAATTATCAATTCAGAGTTCGTAGTTTATGTATGCATGTGTTTATATATTGCAATGCAATTTCAATATATAAAAAAAAGGTCATACCCAACTCTACTACACACAACAATAGGAGTTCTCCCTGAACTCTAACAACCTTATACACCAGGTTATGGTTTAACCACCAATAGTTTGCAGATGAGAGCTGCCATTGGTTGTGGATACACAACAAAAAAAATACAAATAAAAAATCTACCACTGGCTGTAGATACACAACATTTTTGGAGGTAATAACTTTCAATGGGTTGTAGATGCACAACATCTTTTCAGTTAATAGGATAAAAACTGCCATTGGTTGTAGGTGTACAGCAAGTTTGTAGATAGATTGTCGATGTTTGTGGTTTGCATAATAAATATTTGCAGATAAACTGTCAATCTTCCTTCGTACATATTGTCCCACCCGATGCAATGTAATATGGCATGCTTATAACATATCAATATGGTAGCAATTGATATGCTCATAACAGTTCCATACAGTAGCAAATAATATGCTTATAACGGTTAATATGACGACAATTAATATACTGATAACAAATCAATACCCTAGCAAAAGACATGCTTATCATGTTTTCGGATTATCGATTGCAAATTTTCAAGTCATTTCATAACATTTAGGGACACCAATTGCATAGCATAAGAATCATGATTCAATTGCAAAGATAACAAAACATGCCAAACCTACATATGACTCATTGACACTGTACATACTATTTCGTGTTTTCATGTCAATTTTCCTATTCTAACATATCATACACAGATCATAGAAACCATGCTTAGTTATATTAAAACATACATTAACACACTTTAATAATCATGCATATTCAAGCTTAAATCTAATCAATCAATCAATCACAAACTCAATTCTTCTAACCCTAATTTTGGGATGTGACAATTTATGTTCATTTAATTCAAAAAACAATTCATTTATGGTTTCAACGAGCTAATGGAGAGATAGATTGGACATATGTGATTAGGGCTCCAATGATTTATACTTAAGTTCTAATTTTTCACCTATTAATTATAAACTCATTTTGTCACGAAGTCATTTTACTATAGTATCGTGACTGACTTCTCCCCAATTACATACCATTACGAAAGCTACTCGATCAGTGCCCGTCTAGTGATCTTGTCATAAGTGTGTTTCCCTCATAGGATAATTTTAATTTCTTTGGGATTAGTCCGTTCTCCCAATATGATCCTATTGTATCTCATGGAAACCATTACATCTTCCTTCATAAAAAGTTAATTACTATCATATAGTAATTAAGTCATTCATCACAAAAACAAACGACCCATGACCTTGTTTAGTTTTCATCTATCATGTAATGCCAATAAGAGGATATCATTTACCCATGTCTTGGGCTATGAATTCCACTATTGTGAATGTCGCTACATACTACAAAATTCGTATACCTAACGCACCAGCTTTCAATTCTTTATCTATTGAAACTCAGACTTTTACTTACATCAAAGTATACGAGTCACATATACATCGTCCATCATTCGCTCATGATTAAGGTATGTTACACTATGAATTTCATAAGTGAATAAATCCACAAACGGATTTAGGATCTATTTTTCTTGGGTTCTGTCAGATGTACTATTGTCCAATCAGTCACATTTATGTCTCTATCTTCTAGGAGTCATCCGCTCTGATGCCAAGACAAAACATCTCCCTAATTGGACTTAATAGATGACATATTAGTCTTTCAATCAGTTTGCTACTTTCCAATTAGACTAAATACATGTTTAGGTTCGTCTACTTATATAAGTTTTTTTTTCGTATTACGATCCAACCATGTAATACAACATAGTATTAGTTAAACATTAGACAACTAGTGAACTAATATTTGTTTTTATTTTGCTTTACATGCAAAAACCACGTAAGGACAATATACAAAGGGTATATACTACATTTAAGGCAAAAACGAATATACTACACTTAAGGCACTAGATTCAACAAAACCTCTTAAAGTCAAAAACATGGAAAGATAGCCTAAGAAGATAGTCAATCATTGAGGAAATTATTGATGAGAGAGAGAGAAAGAGTTCGAAGGGTCTGAATCTAAAAAAACTTAAAGGAAACCATCTAATATTCCAAACCCAAAAAGATAATGAAAATAATAATACGGATTCGAGTTTTGCAACTAATGTTGGTGTAATTACATAGGCCTTGGTCGGGTATCAAAATAACCCAATCATGGTGTTGTCAATTCAGATTGTTAAGCTCAAAATCTTTTACTTGAATTAGGAATTCTGAGTTATCATTAGGTTTTAATGAAAGATGGATTGTGAGCATAATTCGATGTGTTTCAACGATTTTTTTCGTTTAATGGCGTATTGACAGACTTTTTTAGGCCACAATATGGTTAATGGCAAAGGGACCCCTTATTACTTGATCTTTTTCTACTATTTTTGAAAGGTCTATCAACATTGCTTGCTAAGGCAAAGAACAAGGGGTTTATTAAAGGAATTAGAGCTAACTAAAATGGTTTGAGGTAATCCATCTCCTTTTTGCAGATGATAACCTTTTGTTTGTTAGAAATAAGGCATTTAAGGTTAGAATACTGAAAGATTTGTTTGCCTTTTGTGAAAGCTCTTTTAGACAATAGGTAAACTTTGATAAATTGTTAATGTATTTTAGCTCGTATACACGAAATAAACATAGAGTTGCAATCTGTAAGATTTTGAAAGTGAAGGTTGTTGACAAGACAAAAATTTATTTAGAGTTATCATTTGTTATTGGTAGAAATAATTTAATGCTTTTAGAAAGGTGGTTGATAGGCTTCATAGAAGATATAAAGTTGATCCAAATGTTTGTTATCTTAGGGGGTAAAGAGGTATTTATCAAATAAATCCTTCAAACATTGTTTATGTATGCCATGGTGTGTTTCTTTTACGCAATACTATTATTGATATTGCTATAAGTACCATGCGCAGATTTTGGTAGGCATGAAAGATCGAGGTTGGATTATGCTTACTTGGGAGAATCTGAGGATGCCTAAAGTTATGTTACCTTGATTTTAAAGATAGTTCGCTTTTTAACATTGATTTGCTTAGTGGGAAAGTTTGGAGGTTAATTCGTAATACTAACACTCTTTCATTCTATGTGTTTTATGTCACATTCTTAAGCTTTCTTTTGTATGGTAAAGTTTGTTAGCTTTCTCTAAAAGTTTGCTATTAGGCTACTATTGGTAGGTAAGGGATGGTATAAATGTGGAAATATGGGAGGATTAGTGGGGTAAGAATGGTTTGAATAGGGAACACTTAAGTTTTAATTGGAAATTGTCAAGAGATGCAAAGGAAATGACATTATTGCAAATGAATGAGGGAGGATGGAATGAGCCTCTTTTGTGCAATTTGTTTAATGATAAAGAGGTTAATGACCTTCTTAGTTCTTATTGTGCCACCTAGGTTGAGGAATGTATACAGATTGCACAATGTTTTTTGAGATAGATTCAGAAGCTTAGAATATTACCAATAATCAAGTTGTTTGCGTGACAACTTGGACATGAATTGGTTCCAACGACAACTTGAATAGATTCAACATCAATTTTTAATGAATTTCGGTGTAGAAGACATGGTGCACAATTAGAGATACATGCTCTTTGAGATTGTCAGGTATCTCGTAACACTCTTGTTTTAGGTGGCATTAATGGCAGTTGAACTTTGATGCAGATAGTTGTGTATATTGGTTAGAGTTTGCAATAAGTTCCTAGAAAAAGATTCTTTTAGGAGCTTGATAGTCTACCTTTGGAACTTTAGGAATGTGCACAATAATGAAATTATTCTAGGAATAAAAACTCCACCACATATTGCCTTAGATTATGTCAAAGGCCTTTAGATTGTGTTCAAGAGTCATAATATGTTGAATTGACCTATCTTCCCTAAATAGCCATAGTAGGTACTTTGGTAGGCTCCCATGAGCTTTATGATTAAAATTAACACCAACGAGGCCTTTGATGGATTGGGACAACACCCAAGTTTAAAGATGATTGTGCGAGATATGGACAGCCTGATAAGGGTTGGCTTTGCTTGGCATACAATAGTCATGCATATTGCCACATGGGAGAAGGCTTAAGCCACTATTATAACCCTCGAATTTTTGTGAGATGAAGGCTACCAAGACATAATTACAAAACGTGATTCATACTTAGTCATTTCTAAATTTAAGAGCAACTTTAATGATTTAACTTTATTGGGATATTTTTTGAATGAAGCCTGAACACTTGTTTTATGTTTTTCTTCATTTTTTAAGTATGTAGTGTATATAGGCAATAGATTAGCAGACACTCTAAGACGTTTAAGCTTAATTAGAACTAATGATTTTTGGTTTGGGATGGACTATCTTACTGTGCTCCATGATATTGTTTTTTATGATGCTTTTATGCTTTTGTTGATTAATGACAGGGCATTTTATTAAAAAAAAGTATGTAACAATTACAGGTAAAATATGTCACAGTTTTATAGATTGAGTTTTAACTCAGTTCGCATCATTGTTGTTATGTAAAAACCATGAAAACGTGAGTTCAAGTGCACTTAAGCATGTATTATTCTCCGATTTAAAGGTTTGAAGAGTTTATGTATAGTTTAGGAAGTGTATAAAAAAATATGTAACAATTTTTTTCCTGAAAAAAATGTATGTAACAAATTTTATTGAATTAAATTATCATTTTGAACTACTTATACATGCATATATAATACTAAACTCCACATAAAAATGACTAAATACTCAAATTGGAGCTAAATCTTTTACGGTTATACATTTCGTTACCACTTTGTGGAAAATCATTAGATATGAATATGTTAGATACCTGCAACTCGATTAGTGAAGGTGAAATAGTAGCTCTCCTAAAAAAAACATGTTTTTTTACTACCGCACAAAGAAAATATTTTGTTGCGAATGAACAAGATATTGAAGAATTTACCATATGTAAAATCATAATTATTGATACGGGCCTTTTTCACATAAAAAAAGGAATCTTTTGTTACAATAGAAGCAGAAGTGCTATGGATTATTTAAGAATCGAAGTCGATTCGCTTTATAAAAAGAAGATATCAATGAACTTCTATGAAATGGTTTCATGAGATTCAACTAATTGTTTTGATCGTGGGATACTATTGAGAAATAGGAATCCATGTTATCAAAAGATTTTCTACGATTATTTCTAGTACGGAATGAGCCAATCATCCACTTTGGTATCTTATTGACCAAGAATTCTGATTTTTGAGAAGTATTATGATCATCCAATAAGAAAAGGTTTCAATTTTTTTTCAAATAAACAATTTGAAAAACCTATTAATTCTAACAACTGAAAAACCTTTATTACTTGATATTACTTGAATCATGCTATGCTACAATTGAAAAGCCTTTATTCAATAATAATAATAATAATAATAATAATAATAACGACGATGATGATGATTTGTTTGGACATAATTGGTGTTGAAGTTTTCTTAAAATATTAAATGTTTATGGTGATATCTTAATCATGTGATTAGGTATGTATGTTTGTTTAAAAAAAGACAGAACTATGTGCTAGACAAAAGTCAAATCCTACACATAAAGGTGTTGTTTGCAGTTTAAAGAAGAGCTTTTCGCTCAATTAAATAATTTACATCTGCTTGGTAGTCGGTACCAATGGTTCTTCCATCATCTATTCACCACACCCTTTCATCTATAACTTTGATCAATTTTACAAAATTTTCTTTTACAATTCCACTCATATTTAATAATAAAATTGCTTACTAATGAGGCATTCTTAAATTAAGCAAAAGCTGAAATATTGAGTAAATATGGAATAATTATAATCGGTAATTTTTAGTCACTTACTGAATTTGTTATAACAGAAAGAAGGTAATTTTTCCGTTTATTTTGAAGAGGTATTATTTTTTACGAGAGTTTTTACTCATTTTTCTAATTGTATGTTTAAATTTGTCTAAGTTATTTTTTATTTTATGTCTAATTATTTTACAATTTATGTGTTAAATAAGTTTTTTATTCATGTTATCGGGACTAGTAACCAAACGTAGCATTAATGTTTGGTTTAATACATACCTTAGTCCTTGAAGTATATCACTTTTCCCACCTTGGTCCTTAAAGTTTTTTTTGCCTATTTCAGTACCTAATGTTATCAGACGTTCCTAATTTAGCCCCTAATGTTATCAGGTGTTTCCGTTTCATTCATTTGGATGTTAAAAAAATTAGTTAGCCAATCATGTGCTACCACATGTAATATAATGACATCACTATGAGTCATCATCCTAGTAAAATCCTTTAATATTCTTTAAAAAATGTGATAAAATTAAAATTTATTAAAAAATTACAAAATGCTTAAAAAATAAAAATTTATTAAATTTATTAAAAATAAAAATTATATAAAAATATAAAAAATACTAAAATTTGCTAGAAAATTTTAAATAATAGAATTTTAATAGTTTATAAATCACATTTACTAGAGCTTGAACATGAGATCATTGTTTTTTTTTGAGGGTATGATAGTTGTTTTATAATTTAATAAATCAAAATTTATAATCCGTAGACCTTTTTAGGTGATAAATTTGGATAAATTTTTTTTCAAATTATTTAAATAATGAAAAATAATGTTATTTCAATTAAGTAATCATTTAAATAGTAAATAAAATTATTTTCATTATTTAAATAATTTAAAAAAAATTATCCAAAATTTATCACCTTAAAATTCAAAAATATTAAAATTTCTAATTTTTAAAAAAATAATTAATAATTTTTTATTTTTTTAAATTTTGTAATTTTATAAAAATTTTCAATTTTTTAATATTTTTTTATTTTTAAATATCATTTGACACGTGGCAACATATGATTGACTAAATATCCCAACTGTTAGTTTTTAACGTCTAAAGGATTAAACTAAAAATGTCTGATAACATTAGGGACTAAATTGGCCTGGAACAACTTTAAGGACCAACGTGAAAAAAGCGATATACTTCATAGACTAAAATGTGCATTAAGCCTTAATATTTTATGTTTGGTTCTTGTCGGTGTAAATTATGTAGGTGTTATTTTCAAATTTATTCTTATTTAAATTTCATTACGTGTAGGTTCTTCCAATAGTTATTTTAGTTTAACTCTAGATATATTCCAATTAATAGTTTGAAGTTATTCTGTAATACCTGATTTTAATTATAGTTAATTCAAATAAATATTAATTATAATTGTACTTGTAAATTTCAATAATAATATGCTTTTTATTGAGAAAAAATTAACTCAATGTGGCATATTTTATAATAAAACACGATACCTTTTATTTAAATTTAATTGTATATGTATTAGTGTTAAAATATTTTACTATTTTTATAACCAATGAATCGGACTCACCAACCAAATCAGAAGTTAGAATCAAAATTTGAACCAACTCGACATAAAGAAAAGATCTAGCTAACTGTTTAGAATATATTAGCTTCTAATGCCATATGTGTTGCACATGATTACGCATTTGATTTTATTTAAAACATTATTTATTTAATTACTAAGAAATAATATATTCATTATATTTTTATAAATATTATATAATTTTATTTCATATAATTAATGTAAATTAACATTATTCAAAATAATAACTAATAAAGATAATTAAAATACATAAATTATTTTGATAATTCATATATAGTGCCGATGAGAAATTCTTAATATCATTAAATCATTAGTAAAAACTATAAACAAAATTGATATATTTCGAGTTAAACTCTTCACTACTCGATTTTCGTTTCGTTTAATAGTAAATAAATTGATCATAATAGTTAATAGTTAATAGACAATATATATAATTAATATGAGTATAATATATTATATAAATTATATAAATATATTATTTATGAAATTTATAAATGATCTATAAATTTACTTATTAAACAAATTATTAGTTATTTTAAAGGGATAATGTACTATTTGCTCCCCAAAGTTACACCCAATTATTACTTTGATATTTAAAGAATTTTTTTTTGTCAATTTAATACTTAAAGTTTCCAATCTATTCCCAGTTTGCCTAGCCATTAACCGCATTAAAAAAAAATAGAGTGTGATGTGGCATGCTCCCAAACTTTATTTTTTAGAAATAAATTCAAAAGAGAAACGAAAAAAAGGAAAAATAGAAAAAAATATCATAAAAATTCTTAATTTTCTTTTAAAAATCAGAAAAATATATATATATATATATATATATATAGAATTTTAAATTCCCATAACTTGAAAATTATTTACTTTTATTTTTAAAAAATACATAAAACACAAAAAAAGATAAAATATTAAAATTCTATCAAAAAAATTCAGAAAAATCTTAAAATATTTTAACAAATATATATATAGAATGTTATATAAAATTTCCAAAAATTAACAAAATATACTTATCTGTTTAAAAAACACACAACTTTAAAAAAAAGTGTGAAAAAATTCAGAAAAATCTAAAAAAAATAGAAAATTAGAAAAAAAAATATTTTTAAAGATTTTGACTATTTTCCCCAAAAAAACCAAAATCACAGTTTTTTAAAATTATATATTTTAATTCACATGTTTTAAAACTTTCCATAATTTTTTTCTATTTTTCAAAGAAAATTGAGATTTTTCTGAAAATTTTTGACAAACTTTGGAATTTCACTTTTTCACAAAAAGTTTTTTTATTCCCGGAAAATTTATATAACTTTCCATTTTTTTTCGGATTTGTTAAAATTTTTTGAGATTTTCTGAATATGTTTGACCTTTTCTTTGTATTCTCTTTTTTTTTTGTGTTTTATGTTTTTTTGAAAAAGTAAAAATAATATATTTTTTCAGATTTAAAAAAAATTGAGATTTTTTCTTATTTTTATATTTTTCCGATTTTCTCTTCCTTCTGTTTCTTTTTTAATTTATTTCTAGAAAATAAAGTTTGAATGATGTGACGCAGTCTCAATGTGTCATATCACTTTTTTTTTTTGACGCCATTAACGGTTGGGAAAAACTAATAACGAATTGGAAATTTCTATTACCAAATACCAAAGTGATAATTGGATGCATTGGGACAAATAATATATTAACCCTATTTTAAGCTAAAGGAATATGTTTTTCTTTTTTCTTAATGAAAACATAATAATTTAAATATAAAATAATTTAATATAAAATTTAATTTTTTTATTTATTATATAAATATGTTTAATAGAAGTCTTTTAATAAAATCTTTTATCATGTATATTTATTTAAACCAATATTTTTTTAAAAATTTTAAAAAAATTATCTACAAATATGATAAATTTTACAAGTAATAAAAAATATTTAAAATGACAAATATAATAATACAATCAACAACAAATTATATATTAATTAGTTTAAAAATTTTCTAAACTCGTACTTTTATATAAATTAATTTCTAATGGCACATGCATTATATGTAATTTTACATGTTTAATATTTTAATTGGTTTTTAAATATTTTTTAAAATTATTTTAATTAATTTTTAATTTTTTATTCATATTGTTAAATATAACTAAAATATATTAACTTATTTAACAAATCAAAATAAAAAAAAAAGAAAATTTCAAATACCATATAAAAAATTAATATTTTCTAGATAATTTTTTTTAATAATATTAAAAATTTTAAATTTTTACTATTCAATTTTTATTTTTTATTAATACTCAATAAATTGACTATAATAATTTGTAAATAATAAATAATTAATATGTAACGCAAAAATAATATCAATTACGTCGACCTTTACTTCAATTATAATGATTTTAACTAAACTTTTGTAAGTAATAATCGTAAATTAAATTATAATTATTTTTAAATATATAATTATCACAAATTAATTAATATTTTTAAATTATATATTATAATTATAATAATATAATAAAAAATAAAATATATTATGGTGGGTTGAAAAATTTTATATTATAAAAACAACTTTTACATCAAACTTTATTTTATTCTCACTTTTTATATTATAGTGACCAAAGTTTTGAGACAGATTACCTTTCAAATAGATTACATTTGTAGTTAAAGAACAAATTCCACAATGGGTGGTTGCTGAACTGACACGTTTCAAGAGCCGAATTCTTCTGTCCTTAAGGCTAGTATAGGGAAAACCCACTCTAATTTAAGGAAACAATAGTGCTTCCAAACAAGAACAAGTGAAAGATCCACCAATACATGAATTGTTGGGTGCCTGATCTCATTATTTCTTCAATTTGGCCAATCTGAATATTCTAATGCTCTCCAGCAATTGCTCCAAGCTTCCATTGGAAGCTCTAGTAACTTCTCTCACACACAGCCCAGGTGCTCTCCAAGTAGGACATTGTTGTGTAACACATCTCTATATATTGCTGGAAAGTTTTGGCCTCGTGGATGCATATAACATTAAAGATTAAAGACAGTGAAAACAATATACAATCAAATAGTTGGTTCTCCTGGGAATCTTTATGTTGTGATGTACAAGTGTTGCAACGCAGCAAGATGATCTCTAAGACCACGAGAAGTAGTGCAAGATGCACACAGAATGGATGATGGAAAGGTTTCCTATGAATATTACTCAAGATATAGGAACCATATGTATCATAGGGTTTGTTTTTATATTTCCCATAAATGGGAATAATTTGAGAAAATCTGAGTTTGAAAGACTATTTTAGCCTTAGAAAAATAAAATGTTTTAGTTAAAAATAGACCCAAGCAAAGAGTCTGACGAATCAAAATTAATGGAGACGGTGAGTATCACCCTAACACCGAGCAAGGAGAGACCTAGCTCTCCTATTTCATCGCAGCTGGAGAAAGCGACTAAGAAGGTTAAAAATAATGATCCTTCTGGAGAAGCTTGTGGATAACATAGCCGCAAGCGGAGATATGATGCGGCCAAGTTTTGTTGAGTGATGGAGAGGTGACAGTTTATAGAGGACAATATCCAGAGATTTGTTTTTGGGATCGACTGCAACAACTAATATATAAAAGTTTGAAAAAAATTAGATTATTAGGCAGGAGTAGTGGTTTTTGAGCCTTGCCTGGGAGAATACAATTTCTCTGGAAACTGACGGGGAACTTCAGTTGGTTGACTTAGATAATGTTGGCGTTTTTGAGAAAGGGAAGCAGAGAACAACGAAGCAAAACGTGCAGTAATGCTGAGAAAACTGATCTCAACTATATTTCAGCAAGAAAAAATACATTATATGAAGTCATAGCATTACCAAAGACAACCAAACGCTTAACTACTCCCACTAATTATCTTGTAACTAGTAAAACTTTGCTTGCGCGTAAGTTGATCATGTCAATCAGCAACAAATTAAGTTCATTCTTAACTAAATGAAACTATAAAGAACTAAACAAAAGACTAGCATGCAAACTAGACAGAATGTGCATGCATTCTATTGTATTGCTGACCATAGTGCAACACTCCTCCTTGGCCTCTATACAGCAGACACCAATATTATTTCTCAATCTCTCGAACATGGCAATCCCAAGGCGCTTTGTTAAAATGTTTGCAATTTGATCTTCAGAACTGCAATAAACTAGCTTTACTTTATTTTGATTGTTTAGCTTCCCTCACAAAGTGATTCTTAATCTTGAAATGTTTTGTCTTGCCATGGAAGACAGGGTTCATTGCAATTGCAACAACAGATTGGTTATCACAATAAATATTTGTTGCTTCCACTTGGTTCAAGTTCAAAGCATTCAATAGCTTCCTTAGCCAAATGGCTTGGTTGACAGTTGTTGCAGCTGCAACGTACTCTGCTTCAACTGTTGACTCTGCTATTTTATCTTGTTTCTTTGAACTCCAACAAAACACTGTTGAACCAAGTGTGAAGAAGTAGCTAAATATGCTCTTCATGTCATCTGTTGATATAGCTCAGTTAGTGCCTGTGTATCCAACTAGCTTCAAGTTGTCATCCTTAATGAATTTAACTCCAAAGCTTAGAGTTCCTTTAACATATCTTAGGCCTCTTTTTGCTGCCATAAAATGGATCACCTTGCAGCAATACATGAACTTGGATAAAAGACAAACAGCAAACATAATGCCATGCCTCGTTGTTGTTAAAGCAAACATCCAACAAGGCTTCTATAGCCTTTTTCATTTACCATCTCAAAGTCACCCTTGTTGGTGAGCTTTTCTCCTTGAGCAACAGGAGTGCTTCTTGGCTTACAGTTTTCCAGGCAAAACTTGCTCAAAATCTTCAAGGAAAAAGCCTTTTGGCTTATGAAGATGGTCTATTGAGTCTATGAAACTTCCATGCCAAGGAAGTAAGTCATCTCACCTAAGTCAGACATCTTAGACATGTCTTGCATCTTCTTCTTAAACTCAGCAAGCAGATCATTGCTGCTACCAGTTACCAACAAATCATCCATATATAGAGAGACTATTAACAATGTTTCATTCTCATATTTCTTCACATCATGCACATAAATACCTAGATATGTATTTGTAAAATATAAATTTTAATTTATATTTCAACCCCATTAAACATTATCAATTAAGCTTTGAATCATTATGTCATTTGAATATGTTTGTAATGTGTATTTGAGCTAAAATGGGTTTAGAATGTGTTTTTTATGTTTTGAGACTAGTTAAAATGGTATGGAAGTGTGTGGATATGTTTTTAAAGTGTTTTTGAATTGATTTTCCGCTTCAAGGATCAAGGTTCTAGTTCCTATATTATAAGTACCGGAACATGACAAGGAAATAGTTGAAAAGCTACAAGTTTTAGCCCAGGTGCCGATACATAGGCCCTATGTATCAGTACCCTGCCCTATGTATCTGCTCCTAGATGTTATGTGCTAATACATAGTCCTTGAATTTGTGTCACTTCACGGTTTCGAGTTTTTCTAGCTCACTAAAGTTCAGATTTGACTCGAACACTTCCAATCACCCACAAATCTATTCTAAATGATTTTGAATTGCTTTTAAAGCCCTCAAATTATTTTAAATTAAATTGTATAGTTTTATAAAATGTTTTAATATTTGAAATTTTAAATAACCTAAGCTTTTTGATAAGCACATGCTCTACTGACACTTCCCATTCATTCCATTCATCGAGATGGGTGAGGGTGTTACATATTAAGCCTAATTGGGAGATTTCTTATCTTGAGTATTAAAGTGGATGGCTTTCAAAAGATATATACATATGTGTGATTGTTTAGATTGACAATACATCAGATATAACCCATGTTGAATTTATCCTAGACCTGTTCATAGATTTTATCTCTTCTGACATTCAAAGTATGACTTACCTCAACCCGAGTAAATAACTGACTATGTGTGTGTGACTTGTATACTTTGATGTATTAAAAGACTAAATTCAATTAGTAATCGCGTTGAAAGCTGGTACGTTAGGTATACAACTTCTGCATGGTATGGCTTCATTTACAATAGTGAAATTCATAACTCAATAAAGGATAAATGGTATCCCCAGTCTTAGGCATTACATGGTTGATGAAAAAGTAGCGTAGCCAGGAGTCATTTGTTTAGTACGAATGATTTAATTACTATATGTTAGTAATTGACTTTTCCATTAAGGAATACATAATGATTATTATGAGATAAAATAGAATCATACTAAGTGAACAGATTTAAACAAAGAGGTTAAGGATATCTTATGAGGCTAACACACATATGATAAGGTCATTGGACGGGCATAAATAAGTTGGTATATAATAGGGAGAATTTAGTCATGGTACTTTTAATGGATTGACTCCACGACTAAATAATGTTGTACTTAATAGATGAATAATCAAAACTTAATTACGAATTATTTGAACCCTTATTATTTATGTTCAATCGGTCCCTTAGCTAGCTCGACACAACCCTTTATGGATTACATTTGAATCGATACAGTGAATGAATGAAAACGACGAATTAAATAAATAAATTGCATGTATCATTATTTGTATTGAATGCGTTCCCAGATGACTTAGAGATTAAATTAATTTCTTTGATTTGAATTATTATTTAATTGATTTTAATTAAATAATTGAAGTTCGAAGTGAAAATTAAATTAATTAGTCATTGTGGTTTTGTTGAACAAGACAATTAAATCTATTTATTCATAGATCCTAACACGGTAAAGTCATCAAGATTTTAACGACATTACAATTGAGTTGAGAAAATAAATTTAATTGAGTGAATTAATTAAATTTATTTAAAATAAATAATATTTTGATAATAGAAAATTGATTACCGAGTTGGATAAATTTAATTGAGTGAATTAATTACATATAATTGTATCTACATGAGACAAACCCAATAGGCTCATCTAGCATGTGATAGACGACAACCTTATTTCCTAGAAGAGGGTGGTATCGTCCATACTTTGTGTATTTTCTATTAAACTATTACTATTTTGTTATCTCTTGTTCAACTAGAACTCTCGTGTTTGTTCCCTATAAATAGATACCATGTGTTAGGTCGAAATATACCAGAGTAAACGTTGTTGCTATGTCGTTTTATAGTGAGATTTAATTCTACAAATAAATTCTATATTCCGAGAGAGCTCAATCTAGGTTTCTAGCCCACAGAGAGAATTAATTTTCCCCATCGGAAAATAAATAAGTTTTCATTATGTTAATTTAGTTCATGAATTAGAGTCCATTCTCTGAGCAAACCTAGTGTTTGAGAATAATGGAAAAGATCATGCTAACAGAAAGTAAAAAAAAAAATTCTGACTAAGTCGCTTAACCCAAAACACAAATACTAATTTGGTAAATGTTTATTGGTATAAAAAACATAATAATTTGATTTGGTAAATATATTTAAATATTGATGTCAAATATTATAATTTTCAATAATATTAATCATGCATAATTATATTTTATAACATAACAAATTATTAATTTAATAAAATTATTTGATATTATAATTTTATTTTAATAAAAAAATTAACATTACAATATATATTACAATTTATATCTTATTATAATATTTTTAATAGTATAAAAGATAAATATTTTAATAATATAAATAAGAATATTTGTATAAATCTTGTTTAGTTTTATTTATCTTTTTTAATTCTAATGTGCAGCTATTCAGTCTTATATATTTAAATTATTTTTTATTAAATATTAATTATTATTATTATTAAGTTTATATAAAATATAATTATTTTAAAATATTAAATTATTATAAAATAAATTTCTATTATAAAAAAATACATTTATAATATTTTACAACAAATATAATTTTCAAAACTCATTTTGTTTAAATAATTCATTTCCTTATATACTTAGCCCAATTAAACTTGAGAGCAAGCCCACATTTGCCGCCTAAAGTCCAAACTCGTTTCTATCTTTTGGGCTTTTAGTGGTTCACAATAATTAAAAAATACGATTAAAAATATTAATATATTAGTCGATTGAGTTTTAGTTTAATTAGCATGAATATTATTATTAATGTAAAAAGACGTGAGTTCGAGTGTACTGAAATTTATTACCCTTTAATTTATTTACGAGATGAAATAGATCATAAATAATTTTAGATTTTATCTCAAAAATATTATTAAAGAAAAATGATACCATGATGTAATTACTAATGATGTGGACGTCTATGGTAAATAGCAGAATAAATAATAAAGCAAGAGAATGTTTGCATAATTACTAATTATTCCTCCTCCTCTCCCTACTCCCTCACTTCAACATTCCTTCGCTTATCTCTCTGCCAAACTTCTCCACTTTCTCTGGTAAGTCTCTCTTTCTTACATCACCTTATTCATGCTTCTGCCTCTTCAAGCCTTCCAGGTTTCCTCCCTATTTACTTCTTCTACCACTCTGCTTTGCTCTTCTTTACTCTTTTTTGAGTTTTTTTTTTTGTGATTCTTGGCTTCAAACATTTAGCTTCTTCAGAGCATCTACACAAATGGGTTTTGTATTTTAGCTTCTCTCTGTAGATTGTTCACGGTTTAGTTTAGTTTTGAGCTGGTTTCATTCATGGAACTCAAATGGAATGTTCCCGTTTTTCGCCCCTGGATACCCTCAAAATTACCTTCGCTGCCACTCTTGCTAATGCTAGTACTATCTCTGTGTCTCTTTAGCCCTACTAAGTGTCTTGATCTTGACCCTGACGACAAATCCTCACTGTTATGCTTTAATTCATCAGTTCAAGACCCTAACCGGAGCTTAGCAACCTGGGTGGGGTCGAATTGCACGAATTGGACTGGTATTTCTTGTGAAAACCGAACCGGTCGTGTTGTCTCTGTGAACCTGGCTAATATGAGCTTGTCCGGTAAAGTGCTCCCTTGTTTATGTAACCTATCATTTCTTGAATACTTGAATTTATCTGGGAATAATTTCAATGGCACAATTCCAACATGTTTTGGTCAATTGGCTAATCTTAAAACAATTGATCTTAGTTACAATAGCTTTAGTGGGGTTCTACCTGATAATATCACTAGACTTGGCCAATTGAGAGAACTTGTCTTGAATGCAAACCGGCAACTCGGTGGTGATTTGCCGTGGTGGATCGGTAACTTCTCAAGTAATTTGGAAAAACTTGACTTGAGTTCAAATTCATTCAATGGGGAGATGCCTGACAGCTTATTTCATTTGAAGTCTTTGAGGCATTTGGATCTCGGATACAATTATATATCAGGGAATGTTCATGAGTTTTATCAGTCATTGGAGTTTCTCGGTCTTGCTTCAAATAAGTTGTTTGGTACTTTACCTTGTTTTTCTGCTTCTACAAAGAGTCTAACTGTTCTGACATTGGCCAGCAATTCTCTTGTTGGAGGAATACCTACTTGTATTGCCTCATTGGAAGCATTGGCACATCTTAACCTATCATTTAATCACATGAGTTATGGCATATCTCCAAGACTCGTGTTTACAGAAAAGCTGCTTGTATTGGATTTGAGTTTCAATGATTTATCAGGCCCTCTTCCGGGGAAAATTGCTGAGGCAACTGAAAAATCAGGCCTTGTTCTTCTCGACCTCTCTCACAACCGGTTTTCTGGTAAAATCCCATTGAAGATCACCGAGCTGAAAAGCTTGCAAGCATTGTTTCTTTCTCATAATCTTCTTACAGGGGAAATCCCAGCAAGGATTGGAAATTTAACTTATCTCCAAGTGGTCGATCTGTCGCATAACTCCTTATCAGGTTCAATTCCATTAGATATTGTTGGGTGTTTTCAGTTACTTGCATTGATACTCAACAACAACAATCTTTCCGGTGAAATTCAACCTGAGCTCGACGCATTGGATAGCTTGAAGATATTGGATGTAAGCCACAACAAGATATCTGGTGAAATCCCACTAACCTTGGCAGGGTTAAAATCACTGGAGGTTGTAGATTTGAGCTCCAACAACCTGTCTGGAACGTTGAATGACGCGATAACCAAATGGTTGAACCTCAAGTATCTTTCCCTAGCTCATAACAAATTTAGTGGGAATCTACCTAGCTGGTTATTCACATTTGAAGCAATTCAGGTGATCGATTTCTCTGGGAACAAATTCGCGGGCTTCATACCAGATGGTAACTTCAATATTAGCTTCCGCAGTAACAATGGTAACAGTGTTAGAGACCCTAAAGTGCCATTTATTTCAGTTAAAAGTGTTGAGATAAAAGTCTCTGCCATGGTCATTGATACTAGTGAATTAAGCTTCAATTTTAAGGTGTCCTCGATGGTTGGAATTGACTTATCGGATAACTTGTTACGGGGCGAGATTCCAAATGTTCTCTTTGAAGTAGAGGGATTGGAATATCTAAATTTATCATATAACTATCTCGATGGACAGCTTCCGAGTTTGGAGAAAATGTGGAACTTAAGGGCCTTGGATTTGTCACATAATTCCTTATCTGGCCAGATTCCTGGAAATATCTCAACCCTGAAAGATCTGATACTCTTGAATTTGTCATATAACAGTTTCTCTGGATCTGTTCCTGTTAACCAGGGATATCAAAGATTCCCGGGAGCATATGCTGGTAACCCGGACTTATGTGTGGAGTCATCTGGTGAGGGATGTGAAAGAGGCAGCCCCCCTGCAGAGCCTGGGAAGACATTTGAAGAAGTTGAGGGACCAATATTGGTTTGGGTGTTTTGTGTAAGTGCCTTTGTTAGTTTCTATTTAGGTGTTGTGGGACTCTTCTGTTCGGCTCGAGCTAGGAGTTACATCCTTCAGACAAAAGTTTAATGCAGTGAATGGTTGCTTCTATACATTTTTCCATTTCATTGTCTCTACACGTTAGAAGATCCAAATATTGAATCTACCAGTTCTGTATATGATAGCATCCAGCTATTAAGATTGAATGAGTTGGTTTTGAATGATTAGATTGTTATGCCATTCATGAACTTGTTCTACTGCAACAGTTTTGCTAGGAAGAGAAGCCAAAGGGTTTAAATTTAAAACACGTCTTTGTGGTTCTTGTCACTTATGAAAAGTTTACACTTCCTGGTTTCAAATTTCAACATAACATTTCTCATTGAATTGTTAGAAGTGGATTTTGAATATGTTATCCTAATGTTACAGTTTCAAGCTGCTCCTTTTGTCACCTAATTATCTTGGATTTTTGGTGTTTCTATTTTTAGGTTAACCATCTAGTGACTAAAAAAAACAAAATTGAATAGTTGGGTAATTATTTTGTAATTTTTCATTGTTGGGTATCCATAAAAGAAATTTATGAATAATTAAGTGACGATTTTATAACTCCTCATTATTAGGTGATAAAAAAAATAATTGGGTGACTATTGACTACTAATGTAGTACAACCCTATAACTTATTTGTACTTACTATCTACCCTATTATATTAGTTCACTCTGTAGTTACTTTAGGCCATAATAAGCATCATTACCCGGGTCCTATCAAGAACTCTACATATTCACTTCTTAGTTCTTTTAGGGCTCTTTTCTCTTTATCTTTCTCCATCTCTTTCTTCACAAGAAATCCATTTTTCTCCAAACTTCAGCTGCTTATATCATTAACTTTTTGTCCCATCTTAAATAGGGTGAACCAACTAACTCTGCCGTCCACCAACCCTTGCATCAACATAATTGCTTAACGGGTAAAAATACCTCTGTAACACCCCTAATACCATTGTACTATAAAAGTGGTAATAAATTGAGATTATGACCAATTGATTTTTCAATAAAGTAAAATAAAGAAACGAAGGTAATAAAAAGATAAGTATGTTGTGACATGTTAAATTTAAGGTAGGGATTAGATTATAAAAATGTCAAAGTTTTGAGACACAAGCACAATTATTCACGATTCAAAGGGGTTGAGGTGTAAATACAAGAAAAGTTGAAGGACCAAAACTTAAATTAAATCGATTTCTTATGATAGGAAACTAAAAAGTGTGGACCAAATTGAATAAGAGAAGGAAATATGGGGGACTAAATTGCAATTGTTCCAAAAAGTGAGGCACGGCCAGGAAGTAGAAAAATTAGGAAGGTTCAAGGGTAAAATAATCATTTTAAAAAATAGATAATTGTTTGGTATAATGATGATGGATGAAAATTGCTAGAAAATAATTGGTTGATTATTTTAATTAATATTTTATTATAAAATATTTTAATATTTTAATTAATTAAAAATAATGAGATATTTTTGAAGAAATATGTAGAAATTTCTTCCATTTTCTTCATGCTTCTCAAGTTGGCTATATGTATGCAAAGGAGATTTTCATTTCTTTACAATTTGGTCCCTTGCCAGAAAATCTTACTTTTTCTCTCAAATTCTTTGATAATTTTCATAGCCACTTAAAAGGAGAAGTGAAGTAGAGATACAAAGAGTTAGGATATCATCTTGTAAGAAAGAAATTAGATGTGGAAGTGGAGAAAGTTGTGAAAAAAGTGAAGAGATTAGGGAGACAAGGTAAGTACTTCAAGTACTTTAATTTATTTAATTTTAATCCAAGTGTAGAGAATGTTAAATATTTGAATTAATTATGAATGTACAAATATTATGTATTAAATTAGTGCACTAAAGTAGTAAAGAAAGGATTAAATTGTAAAGTAAACAAAATAAGATATGTGGAATGGAATGTTGAAAAGATAATATAAATGAAGTGTGATGATATAGTGATTACATAAAAAGTGAATGTGTGATGACAGTTCCAAGTTACATTGAATTTATGATAGTGGGACTAAATTGTAAAGAGTGAAAAAGTTTGTGATTTAAATAAAGTATGAGAATAAAGGCTTAAAATGGAGTGTTAAGTGTTAGTGAATTGATGTTAGGGTAAAATTATAATAAATAATGAATTTTCATGATGATAGGGATTAAATTGTAAACTCTTGAATATTTATAAATGAAACAATTTAATATGTGAATAAGGATAATATGATGAAAGTTTAATAGATGTGTTATGAGATAATGAAATATGCTTAAAGTATAATAAAAGTGAAATCGTGGAAAAATATGGAATTTTTTTATGATGACAAGGACTAAATTGTCAAATTTGAGATAATATGTAGATAAAATAATAAAAGTGAAATACATAAAAAAATTTGTGCGAAACAAAGATATATTATAATGAATTATTTGATTAAAGTGCTTATGTATTGAAAAATAAATTTCATAACATTAGGGACTAAATTGAAGTAAATACAAAAGTTTAATTCTGAACATAAGTGAAGTTAATTGTAGAATCTGAATACTTTTATTAGTCTTATAAAATTTATTGAAATGAAATGGGTTTATGAAGAAATAACCCAGATTGAATTTTTCTTTAATTTTCTAAACATAAAATCGTTAAATGGTATCGATACTAGGTTAAAGGTATTGATACTTTAAGCCAAATACAAATATTTTATAAAGTATTGATGCTTCGGGCAAATATATTCATCAAAATAGTTTTGGACATCAGTAGTGATTTAACTTTGAAAATTCACCACAAATTATAGAGATCAATTTAAAGGTTGAATTAAATATGGGATTTAAGCTTAATAAATCTAGTTTTGCATAAAAGAAACGGTGTAAGCAATGGAATCGTAGATTATGAGATATATGACTTTGAAAATTATAGGGAATCGAGTTTCCCTATTTTGACTTTGAAAATTTATTATAAATGGTACAAAAACATTTAAAAGATGAAATTTATATTTTTAAAGATTGATGAGTCCATTTTCATGAGAAACAAACGACATTATAATATGAACCTTGTACTGAAAGATAATTAATTTTTAATAGAGAAGGGTCAAAGCTGCCTAGAAGCAAAAGATGGGAAATTTAAAGAATTTACTGTATTAATTGAGTTATGTGGAAATTCTGAAAATTTTATGGTAAAAATTTCATTGAGTCTAATTTCAGAGACAACAAGTAGATCTTAATTCGGAATTCTATAAACCAAGATAATTTATAATTTAGTGATTGTCACTTAAATGGACAACCTTAATAAGAGTGTGTATATGTCATGGGGCTAGAAAAGCCAAAGGAAAATATTGAACACTAAATGTTTGAGTAAATGCTCTCAAATATGCTTAACTATGAATAAAGAGATTACAAATGAAGAGGGGGTCCTCTATTTATAGTTGAGCTCTTCCAGAGTCAACGATATAGATTGAGTTATATCAACCGTCAAGATTAGTTCTCATCTACAATAGGAGAGTCCTAAAGGATTTAAATTCTATACATGTTTATCCTTTAAGATTTTACAATAATTATCTTGGTAAAATACAATTTATTGGAGGGTTTCAACTTAACTACGATTCAAGTAGATGGGATACTGTTTCCATTCCATGAATTGGGCCAGTTTTAGTGGATCGAATGAGCCCCATTTCATCTGTTGACCTCTAGGGATGTTCCGAGAAATCTTAATTGATGTTATATACATAAGCATACTATACTCTAAATCAAATGTACATATACATATGTATACACGTACAAGAAGGATGTGGAATAGAGAAGAGGAGGAAAAATAGTAGAAAAGTGTGATGCTAATCAATTGTAATAAGTGATAGATTTGCTATACATAAGAGTAGTTTAAATGATTTGTTGAAACATTAAGTGAATACTTGTTATCTGGTGTATTAATGGACTTATTTGTAATACTTTAGTAGTTGTGTAATTTTATAATTTGTTTGAGAAATCATATGATATCGAAATTGGAAATAGATGTATATGAATAATATGACATAGTAATTAAATTACAAATAGGCCCTAAATGACTTATAAATCGTTGAAAGAACTAATAAAAGCTCTATTAAAAACTTGGAATGAAAACGAAAATTTTATATTAGATATAAGTTGTTCTACTAACTTGATTAGGAAGGGTAATTGAACTGAATTTCTCTGAAGTTGCTTTGGCAACGAATGTAACATTTCGATGCTTGGACCCGACAAGTGGGTTTAGTATGAGGTGTTACAACCTCTTCAATCCTTCTAAATTTCAATATTAACAAATTTATCCCTAAAAACAAGAGTAATTTAATCACCGCCAACTTAAAAAATGAGCAAGTAAGGGTCCAATGTTAAATGTTTTTCATTTATATAATTTTGATTGGTATAATAATATATTTAGACTTCAAAGTTTACACATTCCATCTATTTTTATATATAGTTTTTGAAGATATAGTCTTTTTTCATTGATTCTTTTTGAATTTTTTAGATATTTTTAATTTTTTTATTTTTTTAGTTAATCTTTTTAGAATCAAAACCAAATTGACAAAATATGTATACATCAATTGCTTAATTTGTTATTATACCAATTAAAATTATACAATTGATAGAAAACATTAATAGCGTGATTAATTGTACCTAATTGCTTTCTTTTGAAATAAAAAAAAATATTAAATTACTTCGATGTTTTTGAGAAAGACTATTTTGCTTTATCAAAATTGAGAGGGGCTTGAGGTGCTTTTACCTTGCTTAATGTACCAAAAGAAATATTTACCTTTTTTTATTCATTCTAGTTGGAGGCCAATTGTGCTGCACATCAAAGGAAATTTTTAGATTTCAAAAGCGACTTGAAGATATGACAAGTGTCACATTTTATTCTTTTACTACATTCTATAATTCACTTAGCAAATTCTTAACTTATAGAGTCTAAAAAACTTCATAATATTTAACTTATTTTGTTAAGTCAATATCAGTTAAGTGAACTTTCTTGTTTAATTTAGTTAAAGATTAAGTTAAAATGGTTAAGTAAATTAGTCATCAGTTATTGAATTCATAATCAAACCAACCTACATTTAACCAACTTAATATGGATAAAATTTCGATACACTCCCAGTAAAGTTTAGATTAAAATTTTGAAGTGTATCATAAGGTGTAATAAAAAAATAAAAAATAATTATATAAATAAATACGATAATTGTCACACTCTCAATCCGCTCATGAAATTTTAAAAAATCTTACCTAGTCCCCTCCTAAAAAGGAATTATCCCTATGATTAAAACAAAAATACTACTAATTAATAATACTATTTGGTACATTGTGGTCAATGGAAAGAAAATATTCCAAAAAAAAGTGATGAACAGCAAACACTCCCCACCAAGACTCTGAAAAAGAATATTGGGAATAAATAAAAGGAAGAAAGAATTTTTGTAATTTTTGCAAGTATGGTAATTAGGATTTATATCTATACAGAAGCTACAGATTGCTAAAGGTAAAAGGGGCACTTACTAATTCATTATTGGCCAGCAAATTCAGTGCCAAAATTTCTACTCTGATGTCAACAACTTTGCATAACAGCTCAAAGGAAGCCAAAATTTGGGTGTGCCATACTAACAACTTCAACAGCAGCAGAACGTTAGTGACCATATTTAATCTTCCACAACCTTCGTATGTGCCCTAATATCTGATTGGACCATCCAAACTCCCACATGCAAACTGTAAAAGGTAACAACAAAGCGCGGCAAAGAAATAGATTGTTTGGAAGTTAGAATACATGTACATTTGCATGCGTTAATTCGTATGTGCACAAAAAGATACCAAACTAACTGCTCTGCATTACAGGCCATGCAAAGACAGACAGAGTGGGTAACCATAAACACAAAAACTAGACCCCTGTTCCACAGATCAGTACGGGAAAAGGGAAAGGAAAACTATAGCTAGCTAATGGAATAAAAGCAAGAACAAGAGCTCAGCAAATTATATGTAGGAATAAACACATTAAGACCTGATAAGCAGATGCCTTCTAAAGTTTCAAAAAGCACAAAGTTGTCAAGTGAATAACACCATATTGTATAATCTAAGAAATGTTCTTTAAAAGTGTTAGGGCAAGCATCCAATGGGGTATGCCCATGCATACACTTGTATTTGTGTGCTTCACTGCTTCTCTGCGTGCATTCTGTAAAAAGGGAGTAGCCTCTTCCATATATATATAATTGTATTAATGTTTTACAATCAACAAATGAAAAAAGTGCGCCAGCTTTTGATTCATTAAATCACTTTTGAAAGCGCTGTGACCAAAATGAAAAATAAATAAAGCTCCACTTATTGTCACTTTTACTACTAATTTCGCTTCCATGAAAGTTACCAAAAACATATGCATGCTGTAAATAGTAATATCATATTTTATAAAACAAGCACACCATTAAAAAATTTAATATGTAACACAATGTTCTGTGTAACAATAAAATCCCAACTGTTGTTATTCAGTTAATTTTCTATTTTCCACTATTTCAAAATTATTATTTAGTTTTACCAAGACACTTTATTTTTGGTTTCCAGGCAGAAAGCAAAAGGCAAATGTAGCTAAAGGAGGCTAAGTATTTTATTGAAAAGAAACCCGAGTTTTCAACTAACTCGCTCATGCAACTAGTTTAGCCATTACCTGTCGAACAATTGGATTGATCGACGTTGTGAATTCTTCAGTCATTCCTTGCCAAACAACCTTCCCCTCATGGAGAAACAATAACCTATAAGCAGATATAAGATTGTTTGAGTAAGGCATCTCACATCATAGCAAAACCAATTACAACATCATAACAAAACCTGTCAACTGCTCTCTTAATGGTACTATGTTGATGAGTAACAACCACATAAGAGGCAATCTTTCCAGGTTCCCCAATGGCATCCTCATCCTTTGTATGGACGGAGCGTATGAGATCTTCAACAACAGTTGATGCGATTGGATCAAGTCCGGCTGTTGGTTCATCATATAAAAGCACCTGTCCAGGATAACAAAAGTTGCTTTTTACAGACCAAAACCAGGACAGACTAGAAATCAATGCATAATAGGCCAAACATTTAATTACCAAGCATGCTTTGACACTAAAGTACTAGCCAGTCCGGTTGGTATAATAAATACAATCAGGAAAACCTAATAGCTTCCACTGCATTACTTGCTGATATATTGAAACTCAAAGAGTTTGCCTACATTATGAGGACTCTTCATTTCCCAAAAGTACCCTTGTCAAACACTTATGTTCAAGACATATTTGGACATGGGCATGGGGGATCCTACCCCCAAATATATAGAGAACCTTAGAAAAAAAATTAAGCATACCTCTGCTGGACCCATGTCTGCATCCAGCAGTCACCCGAATCTAGGAGAGATTTTGTCATGCTCTCCCTTTTGAATATAGACAAGAGCATGATTTTCAAACTGAGGCCTTATTTTATGATATTAACGAAAAAAAATTGCAAAAACTTAAAGAGTGCTAACTAAAAGGGGCTTAACCCTATCTAAAGCAGCTAAACTTAAGTACAAGTACAACTATGATATAAAACAATAAAAGGGGGGGGGGAGAAAGAGTTCAACCAAATTGAAGAGTCACATATAGCCAAGAGTAAGCATGTCTCAAACCCTCATTCTACATTGAAGCAACAATGAAATAGCATAATTATTTTACTACATCAATGTGGATGATGTGAAGCTTGACTGGCACAGCCGCATAAGCCTTCAAGCTACTCAGCTTTGACATTTTCTACCAGCCCAATGGTCAAGATATGACCTACCTTAAGGTAAATTAATAAAAAGAAAAGAAAAATAGATCTCAGAAGCAAAGCAACTAACTCTTCCTCTCCAGTACAGGTTAAATTTTTGCATCATCGGGCCTTTTGAAAGTTCTACTTATCTTAAAAACATCAGTAGTTTTAAGCAACTCTACAAATGACCTTATTGCTTAGGTCAAACCATAACTTTCAAATTTTCAATCTTCCATATAGATCTCTCTAATCTACTCGCAAGAATGCCAGAATAAGAGGCCCAAAGAAACTGCAACGACTCTGAAATAGTAAGATTCTAGACTTACTGCATTCAATTAGAATACAGATATAATCAGATAAATGAGAAAGTTTAAATTTCTAGCTTTGTTCATCTGTTATCTACATTCAAATATAAATAACTTGCAGTCATTGCTAGTTAAATAAATGGCAGATCAAATGAAAACTGATTTTATAAATCATCACCATGGCTGAAGCCAGAGGTGGAGGGTATAAGGAGCCTGAGGAGACCATCCCCCAAATAAGAACTCCAAAATAAATTATTGAAGTTAGGTTTGGATTAAGATGGCAGAAATAACATATATTACATGCAGGTATAATGCAGGCACACAAGATTATTATCAAATTAGATAAATCTGCATGGATTTTGATGAAAAAATGTTAGAACGTATTCCATAGGATTGCAATTTTTCCAGACGATTTAATCTTCAAATTAGCCCCCTCCAAGAAAAACAAATACCAAGAACTGTCACTGGTAGAAGCTATGAAATATCTACACAGACTTCGATAACAGGGGTTGAAATGCAGACAAAATTCCATCTTCTTACGGTTCAGGATTAAAATATGATAGCAAACTAGATCAGCTAGATGCTAGTTGACGTCAACTTTTGTGTGGTTCAACTGATTTGGTTTGCAAGACTGCATATATTTACCTTAAGATCCAAAAAGAGGTAGCTACAAGATGTGCAAACTTTGGTAAAAAAATTATTACGAAGGTATTACAAAAGATCCACCATCCATTAGTTCCCAAGAAATATACCTCTGGCTCAATTGATTCTTTGGTGATATCACAAATTATAGAACGAGCTAAAGCAACTCTTTTCTTCATTCCTCCAGACAACTCAGAAGGTAACCTTTCCTCAACTCCCTGAAAAGAACATCAAGTTCGTTTTTTAGTTCAGCTGGAAACTTAAAGATAAGACATCCACAGTGAAAAAGGAGGTACGGAGATGAAGGTTTTCGCTTGTTACATGATACTGCTATCAGCACTAATAAGTAACAAGCAGAAAGTCTATGATAATTGATATTCAGCAAGGAATCAAATCAGTGATGAAAAACAAATTATTACAGTTCATTATTGCTGTTCAGGCCAAGAAATTTGAAATGCAGGCACACCTTTAAGCCGACATCAGCCAAGTTCTCTGTTACAAGCTTTGAGATTTGATCACTAGACATGCTTGAGTTATCATATCTAAGAATTAATAAACACAATCATTAATCAACTCATCTAATTTCTTATTCTGGAAAAGGGAAAATTGAATCCAAGATAACCCCCTAATTACAAGGAGGAAAAAGGTAATGTATTTCCAAGAATAATTTATACTGTCTCTTACAAAAGGAAACCAACATTTTCACGAACAGTCAAAGAATCAAAAAGTGCTGCACTCTGAAAACCTGTTAAAGAAATGGAAATAAAGATATGGGTCATAACACCAACAAATCATCTCGAAACCCTCCAATACAGTACTTGAAGCTTAAGTAAAATTTTACCAGTCCAATTCGAAGACCAGATATCTCATCATCACCAACCAAGCCCAATCTTTTTCTGCCTCGAATATATACCTCACCCTGCAAATACAAATTATGCATTCTGTATATACCGAACCAAGTAATAACAAATATATATACAACACAGTTATATAACCATGCTCAATATGCATTACTCACCCTGTCTGGAGCAAGAAGTCTAGCAATAATCTTCAGAATGGTAGATTTCCCAGTGCCAGAAGGACCAATAATTCCAACAGCTTCACCATGCCTAATCTATCGAACCAGGGGAAAAGTTAGGAATCAACAGATAAGAGAGAAAGTTTAAGAGAAAAAAACACAACATAAAACTACAAAATGACCTGAAACTTTAAAAGTAAAAAACTTGAGCTATGATCATACTCAAGGAATGATTTTGACCTAGATGGCATACACTGGGATACGAGTATCCAACACAAAATGTCTGCATTTCTGTCTCACCATTTTAGAATTATTAGACATGGGGAATTTGTCAAAAGGGATCCAAATTAGGATATGAGCACATATGCATCATGGAGAAATAGAACAAGATATGCGTATATGACCATAAACTGTAAACATATACTTGGCACAAATATTTAAAGATGTAACAGAGTTATGGTTAACATGATGCTTATATATTCCATTTTCTCTATGGCACAAACTGTTAGGTATAGTTTAGCAGCCTTAAAGTATCCTCATTTCAACGTGTTTTGGCTGTGAGCAAATGATTCTCTTAAAAGGTGCAGGACCCACATCATTAGACACAATTTGTCCAGTCGGATTTGAGATGGACTGATAAAGAGGAGCTTCGGTTCAATATATAACTAGGTACAATCCTGAACCAAGATGGCATATTATATGACATTCTTTTACTCTCTATCCTTCTTGTTGATATCAGAAAACACATGCTATCAGAACATCAAATTTGAAGTGGACCAAATTTCCAGTTTTTCATGTCAAACGTTGAGTGCATACCAACCATGATTGATGGGCAACAACGATCTAGATAACCAAGGACCATTACACCTACTAGACTACCAGCAAGGCAGCCAATGAGTTGTCAATATCTCCAGCCATCAACCATGTTTGACACAGATCCAAAATTCTTGTCAGTATCAAGCTGTCATAGAATTACTCAGCCAAGCATCTCAAGTCTGAGCATCATAGATTAAAACCAATTATTGTAATCATGTCATCGCTTTATACACCGATGAAAGAGGACATTAATAATAAAAACTATGAGGCTGAAAGAAGGGAAGATGGTACTGGAGAGGAAACAGTCCAAACTAATCAAATTTAGAACCAAACAACCAGATAACTGGCCTTTAAGAATCAATGACAGCATGCAGCTTAGCTTCAATCCTTTAATATTGTTCTAAAGAATCTCGAAACCCCAAAACACTAATGAAAAGAGAATATTCAATTGGGGAGTTTGAAGGTGACTAATAACTTGAAATGACCCTCATATAGTCCCCCAAGTACCTCTAGAATAAAAGAAAACATAAAAGCAAAAAATATATATATATATAACCTTGAAGCTCACACCTCGCAAGATGTGCTTTTCTCCAAATGATTTGTACACGTTTCGGCATTCAATGAGAACATCAGAATCATCTTCATGCTTCACTTCCTTGCTCCAATTCCCAGATTTAGATGATTCCTACAAACATATCCATGCAAATCACCATGGTGAGACTAGAAAACTATATATATATATATCTAAAATCAAGTCTTTAAGGTCCTAAGGCTTTTTTACTTGAAACAAAAAAATATATATAATATATGTTAGAAAAGATATTGCGATTTAGTTATTTGTTCATTTGTAATATACTGGTTAGGCTTTCCAATTTTGCAACTTTGCTTTATCCTTTTAGCAATTCTTTTTAAGCAAAAGCAAATAGCAAGAAGCAAACAGAGCCGAAATCCCCAAATGTAAAACAGGAAGGATATTTATGCGGTTCACTTTGCAGAAAGAAAAATTAAGCATAAAATTGGAAGTAAATGTTATCATGAAATGACACAGACGTCTAGCAGAAAATGGTAAACATAATTACATAAACAACTTGGAAACAAAAAAAAGAAATTACAAGTAATAGCAAGACAGATAATATGTGCAAAGACAGTTTTAGCAAAGAAACACAATCAACACAATCAACTCAATCAAACTGCACAAATTTCAAGCAACCTAAAGAAATTGCCAGAAATATCATTCTCAACTAAAATACCGAAAAATGAAGAAACTAACAAATGGGGTTAGCAGAAATATACTTACAGTGAATTCAGTTCCAGGGAATCCATCATGTCCCAAGTTCCTAGTAGGTGCCATAAAAGCACGGATAATATTTCTTTGCTCGTTCCTCCACTTTATTTGACAACAAAATTTGCTTCTTTTTATACCCAAATCACAATTTTTAGTTAATGTTGTTTTAATAGGAGATAACCCCAATGAACTTGACAAAAGAACAGTATTCGTCATTTTTTTTAAGAAAACGAAAAGGTTGAAGATTACTTTGAAACCCTCAAAAAGTAATAGAATATCATTATTTTGAAGCCGAAGTTGCGAAGAGAGTTAAAATTGGAGTTCTGGGTACTGGAAATAGTGATTTAGAGAAGACCCAGAGGGGTCAATTCATCAAACAAAAAGATCTTCGATGTAGAACTAGTAAAGGGGTTTTGAATAAAGCGAGTTATAAATCTAACCTTAATTTTCAACGAAGGAAACAGAAGGAAATAAATGGAAAATATTTCCTTCCAATAATTTGGGCCTCTTTAACCAAAATATTCATATGGGTCAAATTTGATGATGGGATTATGCTTCTCACTTTACCAGGGAGTTTGCTTAAGCATAGGTTTAACTTTTAATCATAAGTTCGGAATAAGGATCTCAGACATTAGCCCATAGCTTAATTCACCCAATTATCATCCACTCAACAATTTTTTTGCTAGGATAGTTTTTTTTATTAAGTAATTTATCAATTGTTTACTGAACTTTATGTATGTCAACCATATCACTCTCCTATTAATTTAGAAGAGAATCCTTTTTTCTTATTTACGATATTGTTGAAAAAGCAATTTCGAGATAGAAATAAATGATATGGGTTGGAAAAGGGAGAAAAGGTATACAAAATCAGTTAAAATCAGTTAAAGTCTATGAATAGGTAGAGAAGCTCACAGAGAAAGTTGTCTTGACCTCACTTTACCTACTGACAAAATTTCTACCATCCCAACAACAACACAAATCCCAACCAAATATGCAGTATGCCAATATCTCATTCATACCAATTTCATATTTACTAACAAAAATTGAAATACATGGAACTTATGAGAGAGATGGGTTTTGTAGCCATGCCTTTAGTTTTCTATAGAGTATTAATGGAGATGATTGCCATTTCTTAATTCTATTGAGTGCAATTCTGAGTGAATTCAATATTTTTTAGCTTATACTAATGTGTTAAATTTTTTAAGAAATTATAAAATATCTTAAAAGGGTATGTTTGTTTCACAGAAAATGACTTATAAAAAATATTTTTTATATTTTTTTTGTTGTTTCGTAGAAAACAATTTGGTTAAAGAAAAATGACTTACAGGTCAATAAAAAATAAGCCTTTTTTTTAAAAAAAAGAGCTCCAGAAATTAACTTAAATCAAGTTTAATATTATTATATTAATGATATTTTTTATTTTCATTTTTTAAATGATTTAAAATTATTAAAATATTAATATAAAATATTATAATTTTTAATAGTATTAAACATGCATATTTAATTATTTATATTTAATCATATAATAATTTATTAATATAATTAATATACTTTATTATTTTAATAAATTATTTAATATTTTAATTTTATTTTAATAATAAATTTTAAAAATAATAAATTTAAATAATATTCTTAAATATTCAATATTAATATTTTAACAATAAATCTTTATTACATTTATAAATATATTAATAAAAAATATTTTATAGTATAAATGTTAAAATATGACACAAGTGTTGGATCTAGTACCCTAATTGTAATATTTTTATCCAAGTACATTTATATTTTTTTCAAATAGATAGGTAAATAAAATCATTCATAAATCACATTAATATTTTTTATAATTATCCCTGTGATAGCCCTAAATTGACCCTAGTCGGAAAGTGGTTTCGGGACTGCTAAACCGAGTCACCGAAGTATTTGAATATAATATTTATTGTCTAAAATATGTGTTTATGCATGTGAATTTTTAAATATGTTAGTTGTTGCAAATTGATATGAAATTTATTGAAATGGACTTGTGTGAAAATTTTAAGAATGTGTTAGGTAAATTTTGAAATGACTTTGTATTAAGTGGCTTCAAAACCTAAGGACTTGCATGTCAAATTGACATTTTTAGTAAGTAGTGGCCGGCCAAGTGGAGTGACCATTGAAGTGTATGTAATTTATACATATATTTATATTATAATATAATTAAAATAATATATGTTATTAGTGTTATAATAAAAATAATGAAATAAAAGAGTGAAAGTGGGGGTGAAGAAAAACAAAGCTTCATCTTTGTCTTCTTGGCCGAATTGAAAGAAAGAATTGGGGCAAAAACATTCGGTCACTTGAAGCTTGAGAAGGTTAGTAAATTTTGTTAGTTTTTGAAATTTTAAGCTTAGTTTAAGTCAATTAGTTAGTTCCATATTTAGCCCATTTGAAAATTTGGAATTTTAGATGTTGGTTTGAGCTTTCGGTTGTGGTTGTCAAGGGTGGAAATGAGATTTTGTTTGTCTTCAACAATTGATTGGTATATAAGTGTTAAATGTGAGAAAATTTCGTTTGGGTAATTGAAATAAATAATTAGAGGCTTAATTATCAAAAGGTTCGGCTATGTATATGATTTTTTTAGGTATAATTTTGAATATTATAAGTAATGTTATGCATAGGTTTCGGTTTTGATATTATTTTTATAAGCATAATTAGTTCAATTTGATAATAAGGTATGAGGTGATAAGTAAAATTTTCATGGTGGTTTAGGTTTAATGACATTCGGCTATGGATTATAAGTGTTAGCTAATTCGGCATAAGAGTATAAATGTTAATTACTTTATATTTGAAGCCTTGAAGAATAGGTTGTGGAATATTAAAGTGTTGAAGGTTAAATCTTTAAGCTTGGTTAATTTGGACATTCGGCAATTCTTATGACATTAGATATAAGTGTATGAAAGGTTAAGTCTAAGTGGTTGGGAGTTAAAATGTTGGTGATTTAGGTACGGTCTTTGCATGAAAATATACTTATGGAAATGGTTATTATATTTTTTTTCTAAAATGTCACTAAATGCCTTTATGTTAAGGAATATTCAGCTATGTTATATATACATATATATATAAGTTTAATTTATTCATGGTAACTTGGCATGTGGATTGGATATATGTTAGTTAATACATGCATTTGGAGGTGATGTGTTTAATAATTAGGTATACGGTTTGGTTTCATTATTGAGTATAAGGGTTAAGTGTTTTAAATTGCCTTTGATGTATACGTGTTTATATTGAAATATTAAGGCTATGTTAGGCAATTGAGGGTTTCGGCCAAAATATTAAAATAAATTGTGTGAATGTTTGAGTGATGAATTTGACTCTTGTGTCGAGTTGGGATGATATGTGTATTTTTATAAAACTAAATGATGCTAAATAAATTCGATTATGCATGGTATTAAGCTAGTATTATGTTCGTTAGTACATGAGTAGAGCATATGTATGATGTTTAATATCTAGTTAATAACATCATTTGTACTTAATTGTATGGTATACATGTATTAAATCGAATCGCTAAATTGATAAGTTATTTAATAAAATCTATTTATTGAATCAAGCTCAAGAGCCAAGAGGGTCAAAATCAGATAAAGGAAAAGAAAAAGCGATCGAGTAGTCTATCCACAACTATTCAAAATATCCGAGGTAAGTCTTTGAGTAACGGAACTTAGCTTGTGATTTTATAGGTATCATATAAAAGCATAGTAGATAAGTTGTGATCTTATGGTTCTATATAAATTACATAGTGAAACCAATGATTTTTATTTTGTATGACTTGGAGTCGAATGGTTGAAGAATTCATGTGGAATAATGAAATGAAATCGTATTACGTGTATGTAGCTATTGAGCCGTAAGAGTAAGGGTTGATAAGCATGTCAAACTTGTTTTCTAGTAAAGCGATGGAAATGCTAATAGGTCATGATATATATATGTGCATAGTATTCGTGCGGGTTATTGTAACCGGGTTAAGTCTCGAAGGCATTCGTGCGGGTTATTATAACCGGGGTAAGTCCCGAAGGCATTCGTGCGGGTTATTATAACCGGGCTAAGTCCCGAAGGCATTCGTGCGGGTTATTATAACCGGGTTAAGTCCCGAAGGCATTCGTGCTGGTTATTACATCTGAGCCAAATTCCGAAAGTATATATGTTTGGAAAGGTGCGATTCTGTCGTAACAATTCCGATTAATGTGCTCATAATCCCTAATATGACCAGGTATGGATCGTATATACATTGAAAAAAAAAATTGGTACAGTATAAGTTGTGATTATGAAATCGAATAAGGTTCTCCCGACCATTCCTTAGGGTTATATGAAGTCTAAAGCTCACTCGAGTTACATGAAATTGAATCAAATGAAATTTAGTTAAGTTTGATTTCGAATGTGTAAACATATTGATAGAAGTGTAAATTAAAATGAATATGTGATCTTGTGCATAGACATTTATTTATCCTTATGAATGCTATTTCTTTTGTGTTTTTGTTTCAAATGATTTCCTTACTTATAAGCTTACTAAGCATCGAAACGCTTACTCTGTTGCTTAAATTCTCTGTATTATAGATTTTGTTCGTCAGCTATCGGACTCGGAAGTGTCAAAGTCGAAGTCATCCACACTATCTAAGCCCCTTTTTGGTACTCTTTCAGTCGAACTTTGATAATGGCATGTATAGGACTGACCTTTGTTGTTAATTAAGTATCTTTTGGTAATGTATATTCGTATAGCCATGCGAAAATGGCTTGTATATTTTGAGTATGGCGTTATAATCATTTTGTATATATGGTCTTATGATATGATTATTGAGTGGTATGGAATTGTTTGGTAATGATTAGCCATTGGAATGGCTAATCATGATCATATTTGATGCCATGTATGTCAAATTGCTAGCTAATCCATGGAAACCATGAAATAGGTAAAATTTACCACGAAATATTTTTCAGACAGCAGTAGTGAAGTGAGTCTGAAAAATCACTAAAAATAGAAGAAATGGAATTAAATAATGAATAAATTATGGAATCGAAGCTTGATGAGTATATTTTCATATGGAAGAAGCAAAACAGGTATATGAGTTATATTTTATGAGATGTTTAAATTTTTGTAAAACAGGGCCAGAACGACTTCTGGATCCCCTGTTATAACTTTGGAAATTCACCATAAATTTTAAAAAGATAATTATAAGTCATGATTTATATGTACAGATTCATTATTGAGTCTAGTTTTATTAGAGACAAACGGCATAGTCATTGAAGCTCTGTACAGGGAGATATCTGATTCGTAATACACAGAGGTCAGAGTAGTCGAAACCCGAAACAGGGGAGACTTTAACTAATAAACTGTACTAATTGGCCCAACCAAAAATTCTAGAAAAAAATTTGTAGATAGATATATGAGTCTAGTTTCAGGAAAAATTTACGGAATTGAATTTCGAGTTTTGGAACTCGATATATGATTTTTAAAGTGACTGTGATGCAGTTAGCCAGCTTGTCTGGAAATTTTAAAATGAATTGTATGAGTTGTGTAAGTAATGAATTAAGTCCGTTAACACCTCGTGTTCGACTCCGGAAACGGTCTCGGGTACGGGGCGTTACAATCCCCATATAATTGTTTGCATGCAAAGCAAAATTTAGCTAAAAGTACGAAGTATAAAAAAATTTGACTTCAAAATTTTTTTCAAAGTTCAAAAATTCACGCATCCTTGTTTCTCCGAGCATGAGCCGTGAGCACGCCTTATTCTTTGACTTTTTCTTCTGAGTCCACAAAATACCCAAACTTTATTTTGTCCATAAAACCTCCATATGGCTTTCAAATGATTCCAACTCTCTTTTTATCCTACAAAATACAAAATTCAACCAAAAGATAGTTTACAAGCACATTAAGTCATCAAAACATATTGGAAAGTTCTTAAAATATATGCAAACTACACTCCAACAAAGCTCTTTGATATGATGGAAGGATGTTTGCACTATCTTATAGTTTATCATTTTAGTGCTATTGGTGTGGTGGAGAAGTCTCGTGTCTCTAAGTCAATTTTATTAGAGTTTATTATGAGAAAAAATGAGTTAAATGTTATTAATAAACTTGAAATGTTTACTATAGATGGCTAAAAGCAAAAGTAAGTGTCATGAACTAAATATCTTATAACTTAAAAGAGATGAAAATAAGGTAAATGCATTAGTAAGCAAAAAAGAATTTCACATGATAATAAACTTTAATAGTGTGTGGCTTAGTGAACTTACCTTAAACAATATTAAGGAAATTGATGATTTAAGCATGCTATAGTTCAAAGAAATGAAAATGATGTATATGAATCACTTAAAGATTAACAACTGTAAATGGGAAATGGGAAATGGGAAATGTGAAATGTGAAATGTGAAATGTGAAATAACATATCAATATATTATGGACTCTACTTAAGAGTCTTGAAATAGATATTTTCATTAAATGAATTGGTTAACAAACTGTTAATAGGTAAGTTGAGCCCTTACACTTTAATAAATCAAAATGAAACAACGAATAGTACTAAAATGTAGCTTGAATGAAACTAGCATGAAATCCATAGAATGAGCTCAACACTAATAAGGATTAAGATATAAGTAAGTTTATCCCTGGCTACTTACTGAGCTTTTTAAGCTCATGCATTAGTTGTTTAAAACGCATAGGTTTGGACTTATCAAGAAGTCATGGTGTTGGCTTGAGAGCATCGCATCATGCATCGAGCTTTTAAGGTTGTAAATTCAAGTGTTTAAATATCATTTGTATTGGATTATTGGCATGTATAGAAAGACTTAGAATACTCTAGCAATTGTAAAGTTAAATGATGAACTTGAGCCTCTTTTGTGTTTCTCAAAAACAAATATGTATCTTTTGTTTTGGATGTGTCCATGCCAAGCTTTTAAGCTTAAATGAGTTTAAGATTTGATTTACAATGACAAGATTTATGTTGAAATGATATGGTGATGTTTGGGATATGTTTTGGAGTGATTTTAAGTGTTTTGGGCAAACTCAGTGAGTCATGTTGTGACCACAGAGTTGCAACATCGCGAATTTGATGTCTGACATCACAACTTCTCTTTTCTCATGTCGTGACCTCATTAACATAGTCAGTCACGTCACGCTGTCAAATGTTCCTCATCACAACATCGCACCTATTTCAGCACTACACTAATTAAAGTCATTTTGACCTTTCGGAGGTCGTTTTAAGTTCTGATCACCTCCGATTAACTTCAAATAAATCCTAAATGATTTTAAATTATTTTTAAAACTTTAAATATTGTCTAAAACATATTTTAATTGTTTTAGAAAAATGTTTTAAATTTTTAACTCTTAAATAAATCCAAGATTTCTTACCTGTACATTCTTTGGTGGCATCTCCCATCCGTACCAGTTGTCTGAAACGGGTGAGGGTTGTTACAAATTTACTCACTTAGCTAGGCTCTAGACATAGGGGACCAAACTGCGTATACAACTTGTTGTGTTTTAGTTTTCTTTAATCTTATCACATTGCTCCTGTTAGTGGCAATTGCAACCATCACTTCCATATAAACACTCTATTTTTCTAAACAATTATCAACTGTTCGTTTCAACAATTGGTATTAGAGCTTCTCACTTAACGTAGCTAGTGATGTTTCCTAGTGTTGGTAATTTCCAGATATGGAAGGATCTTCGATTGTTTGTCCTCCTAGGTTCGAGGGTTCTAATTGTGCTTATTGGAAGACATGAATGAAATCCCTTATCAAGTCAACAGATGAGAAAGCATGATGCTTTGTCCTCACTAGTTGAGAATCACCTATGATTGAGACAGAAGCAAAAAGAACTCAAAAGTCTAAGTTGGCTTGGACCATTGATGAAAAACAACTTGCAAACACCAGTTCTAAAGCTCTTTAAGCTATCTTCTATGATGTCGATGCATAAGAATTTAAGAGCACTTCAAAGTGGACAACTGCTAACGAGGCATGAGACATCCTTGAAACTGCTCATGAAGGCACAAGCATAGTAAAGCAATCTAAGATGTAGATTTTAACCACTAAATTTGAAACATTGAGAATGTAGGATTCAAAAACTATTGGTGATTTTTATGCAAAGCTTTGTAATCTGTCTAATCAAGCTTTTGCACTTGGAGAATAATATCTCACTCAAAACTGGTTAGAAAAGTATTGAGGTCATTGTTTAAAAGATTTGCCATCAATGTCACTACCACTGAAGGAGCAAAAATTCTAAACATCATGAAGATTGATGAACGAATCAGATTTCTATAAACCATTGAGATAACCCTAGATGAACCCAAATCAAGCAAAGCCAAGGGGGAAAGGAGAATTGCTTTGCAAGTGACAAATAAAGTGACCGGTTTTGTCTCAACTGCGATTGAAGATCTTCAAGAACAAATTGCTTTGCTTACTCAGAATTTTGGTAAAGCTTTCAAGAAACAGTCCAAAAGATTCAATGTATAATTTGATTCGGTAAACTCAACTTTATAATTTCTTCTTTCCTTTTGAAATTACAATTATAAACCACTTAAAAGTAATCTAAATTATGCTACTAACAAATGAGAATACACTTGAATAACTTCAATATTACTAATACTATGAAACCCAAACATGGTGAAAACCTAAAGTTTTCAAGACTTTTCTTTCCCATTAACTCAGATTTTATTATTTAATATCTACATTGCATTCACAGTTCATACATCTATATATAAATAATTATATGTATTTCTTTTTAAAAGTTTTTAATGAGATGATTTCATGTAAATAATTGAATATGTATATGTATGTAGCTGTTGTGAAGGTTCTTTTTTCTTATTTTTTGTGGAGTAGTTGGCTTTCATCCTATGATTCTCCATTACTGCTGCGAGAATTGTTAGTAACCTTCTTAGATTGCCTACGGTTCTTACTGCTATTTCCATGCACCGATTTGCTGCTTTTGCGGCTTGATAACTTTGTTGATTTCCTTCTATCTTCCTCACTTGAACCCTGCGACCCTTGGCTGTAGTCCTGGCTTATTGAAGGCTTTGATTTTCTGCGGTTCTCTCGTCTTGAAGACACATTTCCTCCATGGCTGCTGATTTCTTCTCTTGAACGGGAACTTCCATGATATCTTCTACTATAATCACGACTCACACGACTTTCTCCATAACTATTCATACTTCTACTTCTAATGCTACTGCTACGGCTATGGCTACGGCTACTGCGGTCATCGTCATCGTCATCGTCTTCGTCGTCATCGTCATCCTGATCTGATTCGTTATCTGATTCACTATCTTGTTTGTTCAGCTTCTCATCATCAACACACTCCTGGGATTGCGGCTTAGATGAAACAGGTGGAATACAACTCTCTGGTTTGGCCATGGAAAGAAAACTCAAGGCTGTCACCACATCACTCATCAAAGGACGGGCTGTAGCTTCATCTTGCAAACACATGGCTGCTATCCCAACAGCTTGATTCAAGTCCCTTTCAGGGAATCGCTTCTTAAGCAAAGGATCCGCCATTTCTGGAAACCTTTTTGGTTCCCTGAATATTGGTTGTGCCTGTTTCAAACAAAGAACCAGCAGATGGTCAATTATTAAAAGTTGCATGGTACGAGAAAATTGGGAAGCTATCAGTATCACTGAAGCAAATCTACATACCCAGGCAACTAAGTTTTGCTCATCAACAGGTTTGGTAGTGTCCATGACTCTTCTCCCTGTGATAAGTTCTAGTAGAACGACTCCAAAACTGTATACATCTGAAATAGGCGTGAGTCTACCTGATCTTGAATACTCAGGAGCACTGTAACCATAAGTTCCCATCGACCTTGACTGCAAAGGCATCTTGTCTGTTGAAGGATCAAGCTTGTCTAGTCCAATATCAGACAGTTTTGGGTTCAAATGTTCATCCAACAAAACGTTTGAGGACTTGAAATCACGATATATAATTGGAGGATTGGTCTTATCATGCAAATACTCTAGACCTTGAGCTGCACCGTATGCTATTTTCATCCTGGGAATCCACTCTAATGGCTTTTCTTGAGCCTTTTTGCCTGAAATTACATTTCTCAAAAGGAGAAACATTTATGAAAATGAAGAGATAAAACGAGAAGTTTATATATATATATACCTTGTAGATGATCTTTTACAGAACCCTCCTGCATGAATTCATAAATCAGAAGCCTCTGGTCTCCATCAGCACAATATCCAATGAGACTCACCAAATTAGGATGTTGTAAGTGACTGAGTTTGGCAACCTCAGCAAGAAAATCTTTGTCTCCTAGCACTGCATTCCTGTCAAGTTGTTTCACAGCAACAACCTGTCTCCAAATTCCAACCGAGGGTGAATCAAACATTGTGGCAGGTATAAAAATGAAATGCAATCTAAAGAAGGTTACTATAAATGTTTATGGGATTTATCAATTTTTTCTTTGCAATAAAATAAAGAAAGAAAAGAGAGCACCTGGCCAGTACCCTGAAGGGTCCCCTTGTAAACTTTACCGAAACCACCTTCACCCAACACACATTCTTGACGGAAATTCTTAGTGGCGGCGGCTAGCTCACGGAATGTAAATGCTTGAGCCTCTACGTTTCCATGTTCTGCCTCCAAGTTTTCCTTCTTGGGTTCTTAATTCACACGTAACCAACAATAACTTTATTCTTTAAAATTAAACATCTCAAATTTACGATATAAACAAAGGAACTTAAATCATTAATTAATTTATTTAGGTTTCAAAGTTATTGTTTTAGAAAATTTAAAATTTTTAACTTTTTTTATAATATTTAAAAAAAATATAAATTTTGAAATTTTTATAAATATTTTAAAATTTAATTTTTTTAATTTATTTTTGTAATTTTTGTTGGGAGAGACTAATTTGTTTATTTTTAAATTTAACAAAAAAGTATTTACACCAACATGTTATTCGAATTATTCAAGTTATAAAATTTAATTCGACTCAAACTCAAATTACTTATTCAAGTTGACTCAAATAACTCAATTCGATTAACTCGAAATTTAAATTTTTTATTATTATTTTGAATTGAACATACACCCTAATTCCCTTTTATATCAAAATCTTACTTTTAAGAAGCATCCAATTTTAACAAATGTTGATAGCTGTTATTCATCTCTAGACAAGTTTATATTATGATATCAATTATGAAAGAATTTCATTGTTAAAAGAAAAGGAATTCAAAGTGTTGATATGCTTCAATTCTGTCAAGACATTAATTAATAATGAAAACTAATTGCAGGTTTGAGTTCTTTCAAAAGTTATTAATTTTTATTATTTCTCACATAAATTATGAAATCTTATATAATCCAAAAGTTTTAAAGGAAAAAAAAAAGCTAACACAAGTCATACCTGGTGCTTTTGACTGAATGGGTTCACCAGATAAAGATTTGTGACTGGGATTCCCTCTGCTACTGGATTCCTTCTTGCTTTTTTGTGATGAGAAACAAGGGAAACAACTCATTTTGTGCGATAGATATCAACTACGAGTGGCTTTCAACACCAACAAATTAACGATGAATAAAGTTGTAATCAATGTCGTCAGAGACAATATGTGCAAAATGGTGAGAGGAGCCTTCAAGAGATTGAAGGGCTCTTAAAAGGAGGAACAAGGGAAAAACCATTAAACATTAATAAGAGATCTTGAGAACCCATGTTTTTGGAAAAAAACCAAAACAAAAACCAAAGAAACAAAAATGTTTCAAGTTTTTTGTTTTGTTTTGTTCTCCTTGGCTTTGAGCTTTAGGAGAAAAAAGTGGGAGATTTGAGTGGACAATTCGTTTGGGAAAATGGATTTCTAAAAAAAGAAATATTTATATGAGACGTAGAGGTTATCCGTACAAATATTATGGAGGTCTTTGTATTACAAGATTTTTGCATTTTGCCTTTATTAAAGAAATGGGCAAATTAATTCCTTCACGTTAAATCAATGAGCAAATTGATCAATTTATTAAAAAATTTATCCAATTTTATGAATAAACATCGATCTCTATACGTCAGCAAGTGGTACACATGACGTGCTACATGTTACTGTCTAGTTATTATGTTAGCTACACAAAATTTTAATAGGATGCAACGACTTGAAAATCAGTGGTGTCGAAAAATACGATTTTAGGACCTTGTTTCCCTAAACCTTACCCGTAAATATTTAATAAAAATATTTATGAAGTTATATTATAGAGGAATTGAATTTTAAATAGGTAATTTCACTGAATTAATTAATTAAGATATAATGATTAAATTGTAAAAGTTATAAAATTTTAATTACTGCAAATTTTTATTAATTAGAAATAGATTAAGGACTAGAGTGGAAATTATACCACTTTAGAAATGATAATGGATGGTAGTGAAGGTTAAAATGGTAAATTAATAAAAATATAAAATGTAATGATAATAAAAACACTCAAGGTGGATGGAAAGAGAACATTCTTGAATGCATTTTTTATCTTGCTCTTATTAATTATTGAATTATAGAAATACCACTGAGTTGATTACTCAGCCATTGGTTTATTTTTCGTACACATGTTAGGTTTCGATCGTGATCCTCTTATTGACGTCAACATCCAACCGTAATTCCGGACTCCTTAAAGTTGGTGAAATTATTTGTTAGCTTTATGGCATGTACCTAGGAGAGTCCTTTATATTTTGCTAACTTGAAGGTTAATTTTAGAGGTTGATAAACCTTGTATGAATGTTAATGTTAGGTTGATAATGGTATGAAACATAAGTGTATAAATAAATGTTTTGGCAATATAATGAATCATATTTGTGAGTCTTCATGAATGATAGTTGATGGTACAATGGTATGCTTTGAGCCTAGGGATAGCAAATTTTGATTTATTGATTGAATGGTGTGAATGCATGGAAAAGTAGTTGTGTTCTAATATGTTGTTTGATGTGTTTTTGGTGCCAAATTAAGGCAAGTTGATTTGGTTGTTTATGAAAGAGGTTGAATGATGAAATGGTTGCATTTTGGCTAGTTTTATGAATCTTTTAAGTGTGTCTAAGGTCATATTTTAAATCAAGATTGGTTTAGGTATGAAATGAGCACAAAATGAAAGTTCTAGACCATTTTGGTACTAAAGTATCGATACCTTGATAAAGGTATCAGTACTTAACATTTTAGTGCAATTTGATTTTTAAACAAAATGTAAAAATGGTATCGGTACCATTACTATATCAAGGTACCGATGCTTCAAAATGGTATCGATACATTTGGCTTTGATTAACTATTACAAAAGAAACAGATTTGTAAAATGCTATCGATACTATAAATTGGTATCGATGCGTTTACATTAGTATCGGTACCTTATGCCAAGTATAGATACTTGTGTTTTAAAGATGAATTTTTCAAACATCGAAGCAAGATTTGGTATTGGTACCTACCAGATGTATCGATACCTATCCCAAAATTTTGAAAGTTTACAAACTAGCACTATTTCATGTTCGGATCAACAATTAAGTTCCCAGAAGTTCGATTGAATCTCGAATAGTCTCCTCGTTAAATAATAATTATAATTAGGTATTGCTTGATGGTTTATGTAAAGTATTCACTATGTTTTCGGTGTAATTGCCTGGTAATGGCGGTAGCATTCTGTAACTCGGACCCGGCGATTGAGTTGGGCGAGGAGTGTTACAAAAGGAATGAAATTTTTTAAAAGAAATAATCAATTTACACTTTAATCTAATATATAAGGACTAATTTACCGATTTTTTGAATAGGAAAAACAAAATGCAAAGGTTTGTAATTGATATTGGACATCATAGTCATAATGTGTTTGTGTTTTCTTTTTATTTATATCAAGTTAAATGGAAATTAAAATCTTAATTTCTAAATGAAATTCTTTTAATTAAATTATATAAAGATTGAACTAACATTATACTAACAAAATAGTATTACAAGTATTGTGATTTTAAAAATAAAAAATAATTATTAATTTTTTAATATATTCAGTTCAAAAAAAAACTTTATATTAAAAATCACTTAATTTTTAAAAAAAAATTTTAACATTAATTTTATTATTGGAGGATAATGTGTTTTAGCGCATTTAAATTCATGTACTTTTATACTAACAACAATACTGATATTAATCGAGTTAAGACTTAACTTACTTGTTATCTTTAGTTTCTTTACCCATAGAATAGGTGTAATAAATTATATTTTCTTTTTAAATGAGGTATTTTAAGCCATGTAAGGATATCTAAACGTTTAGATTGCCAAAACCACCATGAAACTAAAATTTGTTCTTTTATTATTATTATTATTATTATTATCAAATTGTCCTTTTGTTTTTTTATAGCTAAAACTATGTGAATAGTCTCTATACTTATTTATTTGTTCAAATTTAGGCCCTCTATTTTTATTTATCAAAATTGATCCCTCTACTTTTTGCTTTTCTCTTTTTTAGTTCTTTGGCCTAACACTTTCCATTATTTCCTTTAAGTTCAATCACATGGTTTTTTTCTCTATTTACACGTCATTTTTTAATGACCAGATAATTACACATCGGAGGTGATATCACATAATTTTACCTTAACACTTAAAAAAAAAGAAAAAGTTAAGGGTATAATGCGCTCAAATTTCTTCGTGACAAAAAGTTCAATTCAATAGTAAATTTATTAACTAAAACCATTTTAAGATATAAAACAAAGAGATTTTTAGGAATAAGCAATGTGGCGGATTTAAAATATTTTTAATTTGTTAGTTGTGTTATTGGATTGCATTGATTAGTTAGTATTTACGAGTTAGAATCTATGGCCTATGGACTAGATTGCAGCAATAGCAGAATTTGTTGGGTCAATGTCTAAATAACGAGAAGTTAGATATAATTCATAAGAAGGACTAGAGTGGTTATGAGACCAAGGATGCGTTAGCAAATTTCCCAATTGGTAAAAGTCGTTGGAGGGAACAGTTTATAGGGGTCTCCATTCTCCCGATCATTTGTCAAGTTTCCAACCAAAATCATTTCTCAAATTCTGTATCCATTTTCTTCAGTTTTTGGCTCCAGGAATCAATTTCCAGCAAGGTAAATTTATTTTGTCACTAATTTTTATCAGTCTTTTTAGTTTTACAAGCTTGAATATCAAATTTTCTTCTTCCGTTGAGCATTTCACGTTAGCTTCCAAGAAAGGTAGATTTTCAATTCCTGATGATTTTCAACGAAATGAGGTTAAAGATTTAATGGTTTTGAGAATTTAAATCATTTTAAGCTCTTAGGATTCAAGATTTTTCAAGAATTAAGCATTTTTTTCTATTTTATATTTTCATTTTCGTCGTTTTTCAATGCTAGAGAGAACTTTAGTTTTGTGTTGTTTTTTAGTTAGTTTCTCAATGGTTTTAATTCTAGAATCATGTGGGAATAGGAAATTTCATATTTATTTGGAATTTAAGTTGAGTTTTGGAGGGTTGTCATTAAACAGTCTAGAGACAGAAAGTGAGTTGTGTTGAGGTTTTCTTGATTTCTAGGAGAGTTTTGGTAAAGTTATAGACTTTGAATCACAGTTGAATCGATAGGAATTAGATTTGGTTAGCTTTGGTTGGGGGTCGAAAGAGTTCTCTTGCGAATCTTAGGAAACGAAATGGAATCTCGCTTTATGGAATTGCGTTGCTTCAATAATTCTAAGTGTTTCAATGGTTGAATTATGATTTTAAGAACCCATTTCTACTCTTTTGATTTGAAAATGAAGTTAATGAGATTGGAGAAAGTTCCAAAGCTAAGGGGAAGGAGAAAGTCTTAGAACTATGGAAGCATGAGTCAATTACACATTTGAGATGTTTTGTTGAGGTTGAGCATGCTTTTGTATGAAACTTAGTAGGAGTATTGATTTATGTGAGTGTCAAGGTGATGCTTACGATGCTTATTATTAGTAGTAAATATGCTTAAATTGTTAAAACAGCCTTATTAAACAATCTTGGAATGTGATCAGGTATAGTTGGGATGCTATGGTATAATGAGCTTAATTCTTTTGTGATTATTGTTACATTAGCTTAATGCGCCCAGGAGTTTTTGGTGTGCTGGGAGGGTTTTCTTATTAGATCTTATACATGTTCGTGTTTGGAGGGTGTTTTAGTGCTATGCACTTGTATGGTGTGTTGGGTTGGAAGTTGTGTTATTACTCACAATGGGGTTTCATTTATGTTATGGCACTCATGTGTAACTTGATGTGTTTAGGAGTATCATGTATCCAAGATTTTCATGCTCGATTAATAAAGGCTACAATCTAACTATGTTATAATAAAATTGAATGTTGTGTATGAGCAAAGTATTTGGTAATAAGTATGAGAAGTAGTCTTTGAAAATGATGAGAATATATGATTCGTGGCGTAAATGATTGAGAAAATTATAAAAATGTTAGTAATTTGTGGTTTGAATTCATGTCGTAATGATTATATGTTGTTGAATTTAAGCTTAGTATGCTTTTATTATCTAACATGTTCCGTGCACAAGTCTCTGTTTATTTGATTCGGATCGTGTGCTGGCTCCACCTCCGAGGAATTTCAGGTGTTCAATTTCCATTTGTAATGTCTCTTTATGTTCTAGTTGTAGTGATATTTGGATTTTTTTTTGTTAAGTTAATTTTGATCTTATGTAGAGTTAACAGAACATGTCCGAGCCCAAAAGCCCGCTTGTATCAATTTGAGTCCGTAACGATCCGAGTTTGAGAAAATTCAATCTTGTAATAAATTTGAGTTTAAAATCAATCTGGCCCAAGCTCGAAATAAATTTAACCCAAAGACTTGAAAAACATGAATTTATAATTAAACAACAGACATATTAATAATTAATATAAATAAAGAATACGATATTACTTCAAATATAAATAAATAATAATTCGTTATTTTTAGAAAATGTATTCATAAACTTGAGTTGGATGCCACTACCATTTGGCTCCATTAACTCATTCACAATCGTAATTGTGAAGTGAAGTGAAGGTATGGTTTTAGTTTTAGGCACCTCTGGCTTTAATTAAATTGTCAAAGCTTCCTATAATGTCTCTGTTTGATGGAGGTGTGTTTGTAAATATGTTTGTATTCTTATATGCTACTCATACGTTACCAACAGTAGGAAAAGCATATATATATATTTTGGACAAGAGTTTCATTCATAACAAACTTAAATTTCATTTTCCATTACCAGACAACATTTAGAAAAAAAAAAAACCAGAAAACCTAGAGCTGGTCCTTCAAAGTAAACCATTAATACTAATTACCAAGCTTATCAATAATCCCTTAGACTCCTCCAACAAGCTTATGCTCCTGTTCAGCTTCTCACGCTTGGCTGCAACAACAGGTGACTCCTCCACAAATGCTGGAAGCCACTACCATTTGGCCCCATTCACAAGCCTCTTTCATCTTCATGTCAGATTATGGATTGCTCTTTTGCTCGATGCCTGAAGCTTAGGATAGTTCTCGGAATGATCCATCAACACATTTATAGCAACATCCTCCGAATATTCCCACACCTCGCTCATGAATACAACTGGCTTGCTGGAAATTTCTTTCACTTTCCCCTACAGAATAGTTAAGAATGCTGTTCTTGGAAGAAAATTTGGCAGAATAATACCTCTAGCTTCCTCCAAAACAAGTATTTCATCCATCAAAAAGTTTGTTGAGAATGATAAGTTATATTGGGACCTTTCTGAAGATCATCAAAGAAATTGTTGAGCATTTCAGCTAGCCTAGCTGTGCAGTGCATCCTTTTCTCACCCAGATATTCTTCAAATTCTCCGTTAACAAGAAATTTTTGCATCGACTCCTTAGCTGCGCCAATAATCTGAATAAACCCCGTCATTGCCTCCGCTGGGGAAGACAAACACATTGGCATTTTCTTTAGCTCCGAGATGATGTGATTCAATTTTTCAGTAATTTTTCGTACGATCTCTGGCGAACATTTTGATATTATTGTAGCTTGAATTTGAACAAGCTTCTAAGCCAACACTGGTATTCCCACAATAGATTTATCAATCTGGAATAAAAGAGGATGTGATTGAAACAGCCTTGCTTCTTCGATTCTTGCTTCCTCGTACGACTCATCACCAATACGGTTGCACACACGTATATAACCAAGCCCTAGGTTAACATCATCAGCTGTAACTTTCTCTAGCAATCCTTCAGGTGATTTATCGGCTTTCGGGTTTTTTACCTCAATATTATAAAATAAATTTATACACGAAAATGGGTTGTAAGTCAGATTAATTACGAAAATGGTATATTTTTTTAGGTCGTGCCTACCTGACAGGCACAACTAATATTTTTAATATTAAATTTTTTTTCGTTTAAAAAATTATTATTATTATATATATATTTTTCGGGTTAGTATACAACCCGTGTATATGGACGGGAGAAGCATACATACATGTTGTGCCTGCTTGGTAGGCGCAATTGGTGGGGCCCACATGATTAATTTTTTCCCATATCAGATGAAGAACATACAGAAAATTTAGCAGCAAAATAGAAGTAAGAAGAGAGGGAGAAGAAGGAAAGAAAGGAAAGCAAGAAGAAGGATAATGTATTTTAATTTATTTATTTTTAAATAGAATATAGAATTTTGTTAGAAATTTTATTTTTTAAAAGTTTGTTAGATTAATAATTTTGTTAGCTTCTGAATGAAAAATTTTGCATTAAAAATTTTATGTAACTTTTTTGCTATTCGAAACTATTTTGAGAATTTTGAAATTCTTTTAACAGATCTAGTATTGAATATGAAGAATTAGTTTTTCGTATGCATTTATTTTGATGGAGAAATTTTGACAACAAACGTAGGATGTATATTTGAATGTCGCAAACAAGTAGCAATGAGATTCAATAGAAATATCTCTTTTGATGATATGAAGGAAAAGATTAGTGAAAAAATTTATAAACGTTGAGGGAGAAGGATCTCGAAACTTTTCTACAAGTTTCCAGTTTCGACGGATCCCATAAAATTCACTGAAATGGAACTTGTAGACGATGAAGACGTGGAGACAATGGTCGCTCTTTATTGTGGGACTTAGAGCAACCAAAATGCACAGATTCAGTTATTTGCTGAGTTAGCTGGTGTGGAGGAAACTAAAGATCCCACTCCATTAGGTGAAGAAGATGGAGCTCAAGAACCGTGTATGGTGGTTCCGGTATCATACGTTGGTAGTCAATCAACTATACATGGGATCGACTTTGATCTTAATGCTGCACCCGAGACTGCTGTGGTTGGTGATGATGTATACCATAATAGTGATCCTTTTGATCATAAAGTCGATAGTGAAAGTGATCCCGACGTGGATGAGGTCCCGGATGATATTGACGATGAAGGCGTGAATGAAGAAGTAAATGTTAATGCATTTTCAGTTGGGAACCAGATTCATCGTATTGTGATACATAATAATCCTGGGGCACACATGTCTCGGATAGATCCCGATGCGGTGCATGTGGCTGAGTTCCCAGAGTACCCTGAAATACAATCTGCTCATCGGATGACCGTATATTCTAATCTTGAGGAGTTGTTCGTGCGCCAGAGATTTGAAAATAAGGAAGAGTGCGTATTTGCCATTAAACGGTATAGTATGAATATATCAGTAGACTATAAAGTCGTCATGTCTAAACCGACATTATATATTGGAGAGTGTTGGAAGTCGACAGAAGGCTGCAATTGACGGATACGAGCTGCATTTATCCAAAAGTTGCAAATGTGGGAGATACGAAAATTTGTTGGGCCTTACACATGCACTTCATCACGTATGACAGAAAATCATCAAAAACTTGATTCCAAAACCATCTGTACGTGCATCATGCCAATGGTTGAAGACATGCCGACCATTAAGGTTTCGGTATTGATTGTCGAAATACAGGCACAATTCCAGTATCGAGTGTCATACTGAAAGGCATGGATAGCTAAACAGATGGCAATGGAGTAATTGTACGGAGATTTCGATGCATCATATAATGAGTTGCAGGGACGGATTACCGCTATGAGGGAGTACATACCAGGGACTATCATTGAGTTGCAGACACGACCTTATTACAGCCCGAATGAGCAACTACAACCGAGAAAAAGAATTTTCCAACGGATGTTCTGGACGTTTGATCCATGTGTAGGTGCATTTCCCCACTGCAAGCCGTTTTTGCAAGTAGATGGGACATGGCTATACGGTAAATATACACAGATCTTACTTCTTGCTATTGCTCAGGACGGGAACAATAACGTGCTCCCGATTGCGTTTTTCATCGTAGATAAAGAGAATAAGGAGTCGTAGGAATTCTTCCTTACAAACCTGCGGAGGTATGTTATTAGTAATGATGTATTTGCATCATATCCGATAAAGGGAAATAATTAATTGTCACTATTAGGTGTTCCAGTGTGCCATGGAGATCTGTTTACTGCATACGGCACATTGCGTCTAACTTCCATCGAGATTATAAGAATGCAGACTGGAAGAGACAAGTTGTGAAAATGGGTAAAGAATAACCTTATCCTTTCAATATATAACATAATGTTTTGTGATGAGACTCTAACTTATATTTTCTTAATACATACACAGCGTACGAGCTTGATCACACATTTTCCGACAAAGGATGACTCTACTTGAGAATGACATGGAAGGTCAAACGAACACATCTTTCTGACAATGGTTAGGTACCATGGAGCCATGGCAATGGGCTCAAAGTTTTGACGAGGACTTTCGTTACGGTCAAATGACCACAAACTTGGTGGAGGGCATCAAAGTTGTGTTATTGAAAACACGACATCTTCCGATTTCATCTGTCTTCTCGGCTACATTTTACAGGTTGGCTACCTTGATGCCAAGAATGGGTCAGCAACAAGTCAACCAGATGGAGGCAGGACACGTGATTGTCGAATATGTCAGGGATGCAATGGTTGCAAACCGTCGGATGGCGAGGTCGATGAATGTAGAAGTATATTCACGACGTAATGAAACGTTTTGCGTTACAGAGACCATCGATTGTCGACCTGGTATACCACCTAGGTCCTACGGAGTTGATCTCCGAAATAAACGGTGCGATTGTAGGAGGTTCCAGACACTTCATTATCCTTGTGCACATGTTGTAGCAGCTTGTACTAAAGTCTCGCTCAATGTAGATCAATTTATCGATGAAGTGTATACCCTCGAACGCACGTTGCGTGTATGGGAGAATGAGTTTCCCGTATTTCCCGACCTATCTATTTGGGAGGTTTCTCCGACGACATTCGAGCTTGTCCTAGACAAAGGGTTACATAGAAACTCAAAAGGTCGTCCGCAATCATCTAGAATCCGTAATGAAATGGACATTAGAGAGAAATCCGATGGGAAGTTGTGTAGAGTATGCAGATTACCCGGTCATAATCGGAATAAATGCCCACTCCGAAACTACCATATTGGACAATCGTCGCGATCGGATAGAAATTAAGATTTTGTTAATTACATGTTGGAAGAAAAAGTCCCGCCGAGTAGCATTAAATGGATTTTTTAAGCATTTTAAAATTGATTGTTTTTAATACTCCTCTTTTTTTTTGCAATTATGTACTTCAACCCAAGCAAATCCAAAATTCGCCTTCGAAGCACATGTTTATATACAATTTACATACTTACTTCGGGTGAAGCATGACTATTTGTGTTCATACATACTTAACTCAGATTTATTATGTATTTCATTTACTATTATGTATTTCATTTACTATTATAATTACGTTCTTCAACCGGGGGAATGATGACTATCATTTGTAATTAAATGATAAAAAACTCATTACATAAATAGTCATTACATAATTTGCCAAAAATAAATTAAATTGATAAATAAAATGCCAAAAAAATTATTACATAAAAAAGGAAGTTATTTATATTACAAAACTCCTTAAAATTGATGGTTTGATGGTGTGGCTCTAAGGGTATATTTTTGTGGAGCCCGACCTTCACGTTGCGGACGACTACAACGATCAATGTTCTCTTCATCTGTATGTAGGGGTGTGTGAAACATAGACGAAAAATCATATGTCTCAAATGCCATCGATGAACTTGAGCCGAGAGGAGTAGAATATGGCGGTGGATATGGGCTGAGAGGAGTAGAGTACGACGGTGGATACGGCTTTGGAGGAGTTGAGTACATGGGTGGATACGGGCCGGAATGAGCAGAGTACTAAGATAAATATGAGCCGGGATGATTGGAGTACTGAGGTGGTAGTGGACTAAAGATATCAAACTCTAAATGATATCCGTGGCCTGAGGAGCCCGAGAAATAGTCATCGCCCCTAAATCTGGATGATAAGAACTACCTCCAGAGTGTAGTTCGGGCTCTGGCTCCTGCTGTGGCTCCGGCTCTGGTGCATGATGCAGATCTAGAAGATGTTGCCCAATTAGTGTCGTATGCGGGGGGACTACCATCAACCGCCTACCAAACAAAAATGGTTTCCCTATCTCACAGTACCATTGTAGGTATTGTAACGAGGGCTAGAGATCCAAGCCACGATCCATCTTAGGTACCCTCCCAAACTGGTTGTTCCACATCGTAACATATTCTTCATGCTCATCTTCCCAATCAAGCCCATGCCTCCCCCTCCTGGTCATCCCATGGATATCCCCCAATTGTACTGGCAGACTCGGGATATATTGAATGCAACCGAACTGCCGAAGTACTCGATTGCCATGATACCACTCCATTATCTGAAAATTGATAACGGGTGCGCTAATGCACCATAAGTTTGAGTAGACGCGGGTAGACGAGGGAATAACCATCATAATTTCTAGAACAGAATACGGCATCCAAATGAACTGCACAGTTAATCACATTTTTTATATTAACGTAGGTCGAGTGAAATAAAATAATAAAATAAAATTGATATTGGAAAAACTTACCCCCTCTCTATAATTATTCTCAATCATCAGACGGTATATTGGAACCGTGTATGACCTTCCGATACCTGGATTTGTGCTCCATCTAAGGAAAAAATTGTTAGAACAACATAATCCGAAAAAAAAAGTCAACTAATTGTTACAACGCATAAAAATTCATCACCTATTAACGAGTGAAAATATATATGATTGGTGACTAATTGATGCCAAGAATGGCATCCGGTAAAGTGCCAACGACTGCAGCAGTATGAGGCATCCGCCTATGTCCATCGCAGAAGGATCTGTCGTCTGAAAAAGTTCTCCATACAACATGGCTAACACTGCGGACCGCCAACTGTATGAACGGGTGTTATGCAAATTAGATAATAGGGGTAAGTACATCAAGTGAAAAGTACTGCCGTTTGATTCCATCATAAGTACACCCCCTATAAAGTGCATAATGTAAGCTCGAACGACCTGCATCACCTCCCGTTCATTGGCAGTACTTGGCAAATACTCAAAACTGGCCTTTAGCCATGACAACCTCAAACTGACAAATTTCCCCTCACTTGGGGAGCGTCCAAGTAATTCATAGTGTCGAAACCATCCTTCGATTTAAAAAATTTTAAATTTAATAAAAAAAGGGGAATCGACTTTGGAAAAACAAATACGTGGAGTCGCCACCGATCTTTTTGTTTTGGTGTGATCAGGTCACCTAAGAATTTGGTTATTTTAATAAAACATTTTTGGTTTACTAAAACACCGATTATAGTCTACGAAAGTGTGAGAAAATGGGCTCGGGAGTCGATTACGTATGAGGAAGGGCTAGCACCCTCACTACACCCAAAATTGGTATCAAATTGATTAAATATTGTCCTTATGTCTAAAATTAAAAAGTTTTTGAAATGTGTTTTTTTTATAACGTTTGAGTAACCCGAGTTGGTTGCCAAAATCTTCTTGTTTCGATGTCCGAAAATTTATAATTCGAGAATTACAAAAGGATGCTCAACTATTTAGTCCAACAAAAAATCGAAGCCCAGTACAGTAAGGTACGATTCCTCGAATTTCCAAACATTGACCGTTGCTTTACCTTATAAAATACGTGTGAAATCCCGAAGGGATCTTCAATTGTTTTGAACCAATGAAAAAGCGCAACCCAGCACGATAGGGCACGATTCTCAAATCGCCAAACGTTGAACATCGTTTTTGTTTTTAAGTACTTTTTATAAACATGAGTGAGAATATAAAAGAATATTCGATCTTTTTGAACAAACGAGAAATCACAACCTAGTACGATACGGCATGATTCTCGAATTGTCAAATGCTGAATGTTGCCTTCGTTTTAAATAATTTTTAGAAGATATGAATGAAATTTTGAAGGGATACTCGATTACTTTGAGCGAACGCGAAATTGCAACCCAACACGTTAGGGTACGATTCCGCGAATTGCTAAGTATCAAATATCGTCTTCGTTTTGAAGAATTTTAAAAGACGTGAGTGAAATTTTGAAGTGCTATTAGATTATTTTGAGCAAACGCGAAATTGCAATCCAACACGTTAGGGCACGATTCCGCGAATTGCCAAACATCGAATCTCGTCTTCGTTTTGAAGAATTTTTGAATGAATAATCATAAAACTAGCTTAAAGCGTCTTAATGCGTTTTGAAATAGGACAAAATTGATCATAAAGATTTGAATTTTATAAAACCACATTTCATGAACCAAATGGAAAATGATGATAGAGGATAATATGCGCACATAAGACACAATCAATTAGCGAACTAAAAATTAAATACAATTAACCAAAAAAATATAATCCGATTACAATCATACATAGGAAATAATTGATATCGTAATACAATGACGAAAATGATAATGTAGCAATTCAACACAACCAAAACAATAACATGCCACAAAATAAAATGATGCACAAATCAAAAAAAGATATATATATATATATATATGAAACAAAATGGAATTAGAAACCAACATAAGACATTTTCAACATAATGATGAATTAGTAATCATATAATACGTATATAAGTTGACAAATTTGCATAAAAACTTAGAATACATGTTTATTGAAATAGTTATTATAAAATACAAAGTTCAAATCAAATTATATATGAAACATTTAAAACACCAACTCATTTAAAAATGGATAGTTCACATGATAACTTAAGTAATGTATTAAATATGAAGGAATGAAAATAATATACAAAATAAATTTATGAGACATGTATATGCAAGTAAAATTGGGTATAATTATTTTTAAAAAATGAAATTAATAAGGTATGAAAGAAACGAAGTTAATATATAAGTTATATAAGTAACAAAATATATATATAAAAAATATAATATATAAGGATAATATGAGAGTGTATACAATAAATAAATTATAAGATTTAAAATAGGGTTCTTAAAAGAAATATATTATACATATAAATAACTTTGAAAGAGGATACATACATAGAAAAATATTTACATAAAGTTATATGAAAATAATAACATGTGCCATAGTAAAAATAATTTAATATGGATTATGTACATGTGAAGAAATGTCAGAAATAATTGTATGTCAAAATATTGTTTAATTAAAACAAGATTAACTTAATTTTATTATAAATTATATATATAATAAATTTAAAAAAAACACAATTATATAAGATATATATTTTTCTGTTAAAAAAAAACTATATGTATAAAAGCATGGCTTTAATAATGTGTATAGGTCAAAGAACCAAGTATGTACTTAATAATAATTTAAACAACACATAAAGTAGGTGGATTTCCCTTTAAATAACAAAAAAGAATATACACATTAAAATAAGTTAATAGATTCAAAAGAAATTATAAAATAAGATAAAATTAAAAGTATACATAAACTAAAATAAATTTTATTACAAATTATACATACCAATTATTAAAATAATAGAATAAATAAAAGGATCATTTTAATGTTTTTTTTTACGAAATTCAATTACCCAAAGCAACAAAATATCACAATCAATATTCTAGCATGCAAAAGAAATTTTATGTGCAGTAAATAAAATAATGAGGATAAGACTTAATTGAAATAAAGTTAAAACAGGAGAAACAATTTACAAATAAATAATTGCAAAATAGAGTCAATGTGTTATGCGCACAAATATGCCGGGACTAGAATGATAAATATCCCGTGCTTATAATGCTGGACTGAATCGCGGGTCGAAGCGAAAAGACGCACTAATTATAAGGCCAAAATTTTTTTAAAAAAAGGGGTAATTAAACTGGGGCGCAATTGAAAGCATGGTGCAATAGGAAGGATTCATCGCACAAATTCCCCATTTTTGTGTGGGAATGTGCAGATCAGGCTTGCGAAATGGGTCAACACGCTGGGCTTCCTCATTATAAATGGTGCCATTTGATAATTAGGTTTAAAACCCTTTTTTTTTCTTTCTTCTTTTCCCAAACGCAGCCATCATTTAGCCAAAATTCACAGCCTTAGAAAATCAACTTATTAAGGTCTGTTCCAGCAACCACCGAATCCACCACTTAATCAGGTGGTCGATAGCATATCAGCAACAATCAACAGCACCTTAGGGCTTTTCCAACCTTGATCTCAACGAAGTGAACAGATCCATGGCCGTTTCACAAGGTAAGGTTTGCTTTTTCCCCTTCTCTTCAGAAATTATTTTTGAATTTTTCTATTCAATTTTCGTATAATGTATGTGTGTGTGCTCCCTTTTATTCGTTTTTCATGCGATAGATAAATCAAAGAAAACAGAAACAAAATCGAAAGAAAAATGAGAATCAAATCACCTTGTGGAGACTTTTTTGTTCAAGCTTTTCTGTATTGATTTTTTTTTGTTTTTGTGTCTGTATTCGTAAAAAGAAAGAAGCCCCCCTTTCCAAAGATTAAAAGCTGGGCTTTTATAGTCGAAAAAGGAAATCAATTGAAAATATACAATATATTTGTTTCCATTCGCTGCTGTTTTTGTTTCTTTCTTGCAGGTACAGTCTGTTGGCATGCGCATGGGGTGGGGGCGTGATGTACGAAGGCTGTGGAGGTATGGGACTGCTATAGTGGAGGTATGGGACTTGGCTACCTGGTTGCGGCGCAAGCAGAAGGAGAACCCTAGGGTTCTAAAATTTCTGGGCCACTTGGGTTAATTGGGTATTGTTCCTCTCGATTTGGGTCAAGGTTTGTGTAACTGGGCTTATTATTGGTTATTAAACCATGTAATTGGACTGTTATAAAACTTGGGTTTAAAATTTTTGTTTATTGATTTATCTTGTATCTTATTTTGGGGTTTTTTTTGTTTTTTGTTTGGGTCGGGCAAATTTGGCCCATTACACATAGAAAAGGGTTGTCGGCCTGAAAATCGAACTTACGCTCGTGATCGCGTTCCCGTCTATGGGGAGCCCGAGCTGTACTGCAACGTCTTCTAGAGTGATGGTGCACTCCCCGCACGGCAAATGAAATGTGTGGGTCTCCGGACGCCATCGCTCGACTAAAGCGGAAATCAAATTATATCGCAGATCAAAAGTCCGGATCAATGCTACTGATCCGAACCCGGCTAACTCCAAGAACGGTATTAGGTGTTCATCTGGCTGAAACCCTATACTATTAACACGGCCTCTCAATACGCGGTACGACTCCTAACATTATTATATTAGCGAAATAATTAATACAATATAATTTAATTTAATTCAACAAATAACATGACTATGAAATAAAAATTTTATTACCATCTCCTTAATGGTACTTGATATGTGATTTGTATTATCAATCAAAGAACTCATTTGTTACAAATCTGCAATTAAAAAAATTGAATTCATTTTTTCTTATTTCAAAAGATACAATAAATTATTTCAAATTTTAGAAATAAACACGGTAAATATCTCATAATTTCTCATTTTTTACCTACAATTTTTTTTATGTTAGATAACAATAATAATATAATTAAAAACATATAAACTATCTAAATATAAAAAACATACGAATTAAAAAAAAGAACTAGAAACATACCTAATTAGAAGAACTTTCAAATAACCTATAAAATTATATAACAACAAATTTAATCAACATTTTAATAAATCAATAAAAATTATCAAATAAATATATAATAATATAAAATTACATTATATAAAAATTACATTAAAAAATCACAAAACGCTAAACTATAAACACTAACAATTTATAATCATATACTAATACAAAATAACTATAAAATTATTTTTTAAAATACATTACTAAAAAAAATTCACAATACACTAATACACACTAAACCACTAAACACTAACAATATATAACCTAATCTTAAATTACTAATAAAATAGCTCTAAAAATATTTTTTAAAAATATATTACTAAAAAAAATCACAATACACTAATACTCTAAACCACTAAACACTAACAATTTATATAACCTAATCTTAAATTACTAATAAAATAGCTATAAAATTATTTTTTTAAATATATTACTAAAAAAATTACAATACGCTAATACACTAAACCACTAAACACTAACAATTTATATAACCTAATCTTAAATTACTAATAAAATAGCTATAAAATTATTTTTTAAATATATTACTAAAAAAATCACAATACACTAATACATTAAACTACTAAACACTAACAATTTATATAACCTAATCAACTATAAAATTATTTTTTAAAAAATATATTATTACTAAAAAAATCACAATACACTAATACACTAAACACTAACAATTTGTAACCTAGTCCCATAAATTATTAACAAAACAAATAACTATAACAAAATACAAAAAAACTAATAATTTATAACTTAATCATAAACTATTAACAAAATAATTATACAATTTTTTTAAAAAAATTTACATTGCTAAAAACTCACAAAACACCATAATTTTATAATAAATTACTAAAATAATACATTACCTTTTTTCTTCTTCTTCTTCTTCTTCTTCTCCTTCTCCTTTCTCTCCTTTCTTTCTCATAATCGGTGGCTGCTTTAATATGGGGGGGACCATGCTTATAAGGTCGCCATAAAATTTTTTTTCCCATGAGTGATATGACTCATGCATGAGAAAAAATGGGCAGCATGCAGGGGCAAGGTAGCAGCAACAGGGGGTGTCGTGCCTACCTGTCAGGCACGACTAGTCGTGCCTACCTGGCAGGCTCGACCGGTTTCGGGTATTTTTTTTACTCGTATAAAACTCATATTTTTACATATATATTAATATAAATATTAAAAAAATAATATAATAATAATTTTTTAAATTAAAAAAATTAATATTAAAAAAATCGATTGTGCCTGTCAAGTAGGCACAACCTAAAAATATATACTATTTTCGTAATTAATCTGGCTGACAACCCATTTTCGTGTATAAATTTTTTTATAATATTGAGGTAAAAAACCCTCGACTTTCGTTATGACAGCAAGTGTTTGAACCCCGTCTTGTCTACTTGCCGGGTATCCTAATGGACTCACATGTTGAAAAATCAATAGATGTGGATAAAACATTGAGGATCATGCTTTCCTCAGGCTTGATATAGTTCATGATGATATCTCTAATTTGCTCGTAGGCTGCCCATGAACTGGGACTTTAGTGAGACCAGGTAGATCAATCATTGTTAAATCAGGAACTCTATTCTTTTTAACAACCAGGGTCAAGGGATTATTTGAGATACCCTTACCCTGGTCAGCAATCTCATTGGTCGCTTCCACTACAGCATTGGCAATGTCTTCTTCATCCGTGGAGACAATTCTACCATTGAACTCCAACGAAAACTCCGATGCCGATGCCTAATGATTTTGAAGCCTCGTTATGAGAGGAACTCTAATGCATATCCCCTGTCCCCTGGGAAGGTTAATACCTACAAGAGATTCAAGTACACTGGATTTCCCTGAAGATTGATCACCAACCACAACAATGGTGGGTAGTTGAATCCCTCCTTTCATCACCATCAAATTCCTAAGCTTGTCCACGACATCCAAGAGAGGGCAAATCCTATCATCATGAGAGGAAACAATAGGTCACTGCAGCAAAATTAACTTTTAGCGGCGTTTTTTAAGGTCTTTAGCGGCGCTTTTAAGCGCCGCTAAAACTATTTGCAGCGTTTTTACAAGCGCCGCAAAAAACGCCGCTATAGACGGCGCCACTAAAGTTTGTGGCGTTTATTTAAAAAAACGCCGCTAAAGGTCATGACCTTTAGCAGCGCTTTTCCCACAAACGCTGCTATAGGTCAAGACCTTTAGCGGCACTTTCCCCACAAACGCCGCTAGAGGTCTTGACCTTTAGCGGAGCGTCTTTACCTTTAGCGGCGCTTTTCCCACAAACGCCGCTAAAGGTAATGAAATTTAAAAAAAAATGCCTTCAAGATGCTGACATGCTTCACATGATGCCCATATTAAGGATGCAAGTAAAACATAAGGCATAGGCAGAGAGAGAGTTACAGAATAATAAAATCACTATATGTTAACTGATTTTAGTCATAAAAGAGACTAATAGAACAAAAGAGTCTTGTTATCACAAGCAAAGATCAACAAAAATCCTGAAGAGAAAAGTTCATAAAAGATATAACTATGATTGCCTTAAAGCAGCTCCCTAGCTTTGCTACAGACTACTCTTTTTCATTTCAGCACATATAAAGATATATAGAAATCACCAACCAATACCAACATTACATAGAGACTACAATGAAATTCAAATAGGGATAAATCTTGAGCAGAAGAATTAAAAAGCTCCAATAAAATTTGCATACCAAAAGTGGCAGTGATACATTGAATGGTTCTACTATATGTTCAGACTTATCACCAACACTGTGTGAATTGAACCAGGATTCAGAACCCCCAGTATTGCTCAAGCTCAAATCCTTGGCAGCATCCTTGCAGATGCTACAATAAATTTCCAAACCTTCAACCTCCACAACTTTGCTCACCTGACCCATTCTCAGCCTGCATTATAAGGTAAGAAAAAATTTATTTGAAATTAGAGCTAATTACATATCAAATTAAGAATCAACATTTGGACTTAATTTTTGCAAAACTTATGAAAAAGCGAAAGAAAACAAAATGCAAATTAAATTTGTCATTGGTTAGTGGTACTTCACAAAATTAATGCAGAACAAGGTAAATTTCACATGTAAGCCAAGCCACAACTATTATTGCCATTAAGTTGAGGAAATTCAAATAACTTACTCCTTCGTGTCCCTATGACAAAGTGGAAGAGAGAATGTGTCTGTGAAAATTACAATGAAAATCAAGAACATTACAGTAGACATAAGAAATTACCCAACCGAATTTTGCTTTAACATTGTCAAGCTAGAGAATCTTAAACCAAATAAAACCTGCTCCTGCAAAAACATTTAAGTAAATAAATGTTTTAAAATTTTAAATCAAATAAGTTGCATAATAACATAACAAAGAGAAATGTTAATATAAAACCTAAAAACAATTTAATGCCAATTTTTAAGGAAATTACATATGGTTCTAAAATTCAAAACAAGTACTCCTAAAAGCATCCAGACGTTAAATCAAATAAGTTGCATAATAACATCACAAAGAGAAATGTTATTATAAAACCTAAAAACAATTTAATGCCAATTTTTAAAGAGATTACATATGATTCTAAAATTCAAAACAGGGACTCCACAAAGCATCCATACATTATTAAGCCTCTGCTCAGCTTATGCATATAAACATAAACAACCCAAGCTTTAAGCTTAATTTATCAAAGATCTCTAAATTCCACCTCCGTCACTTCATTAGTAATTACCCTTCATAAACAAAAATTTCCTTTATTCTGAACATTCTTATCTGTTCCAAACCAATTTATCCTCAATTTTTGAGTTGATGAAATCTTCTCAAGAAAATTTAGAAATGGAGTTTAGTTTTGAAGATTTTTAGACTGGACAATTTAAAGAGATTAGTTTGCTATGATATGAGGTTTACCCATCAAAGTTCCTACCAGTCATTTTAGAAGTAACTTTAGAGACTTTCTCTCTGCATTGAGCGCACCCCCTGTTTGCACTCATCACTATAACCTGAAACTGGAGTTTAAGCAATGTGATTTCTAAATTAGTGAATTAAACTCTAAAACAGCAATACTTGCATGTGTGCAATTCACACTGCTGCTGAGATTGCAGAAGCTTGAAGTTACCCTTTTTTTTCATGTTCATGATGAAACTGTTAGAGGGTCTTTGATAAAAAAAATTCAATATAGAAACATCATATAACCGTGAAGGAAGAACCAGAAGAAGTTAAAGAAATCTGCAGATACTACCACTCAAGAAAACCAAAAAGTTATATAACACCAAAGGTGTTCCTAAAAGTAGAGAAACAAGCCAATGATGCAGAACCAAGAAGCTAAACCTTGGACAATGATGATCAATGGAAACAAACTTTGATGAAAAGAAAAGAACCCAGAAAACATACCGAAGGGAGAGCCAGATCCTCGAAATGCAAGAGAGTTTTTGTATTCGATGCCATATGCAATAATTAAATCAAGTCTCTGTTCTGCTTCTTCAAACATATGATGAACTCTCTCTCTTTCTCTCAACCTGGTTTTTTGCAAAATTTATGAAACCTATTAAGCTTCAAACAATCAACTCCTTCACAAGAAGAAACCGTTGTATCTAACATTATAAAAAGAAAAAAAAGTGAAGTTGCTATTAAGAAAATGAGGGATTATATTAGAAAAAAATGGAATTAGGGATTATATTTATATTAAACCATTTAAAACGAACCTCCTCTTGTAGAGCCTTAAGCTTTTCATCAGCAAGTAATGAATCATCCTGCAATTAACATAATATAGAAATTAAAATTCATAGCCGAATAAACCCTAATTTAGTACACTGTACTCTTCAATCTATGCTTCTTTAGGGAAAGACATTCAATAACTGAAAATAATTGAAAACATAATAATAAAAAAGCAAAGCTTCTTTAGGGAAATTTGGGGGCAAATTTTGAGAGTAAAAGGAGATGAGAAAGAAGATGAGAAGCGGATAACCAAAATTCTTTTTTTCGTTGTGAGCGGGATTTTGAAAACGGGATAAAAAAGTGTTTTATGGCGTTTTTAATAAAAACGCCACTATAGTCCAATTTTTTTGTGGCGTTTTACTCAAAAACGCTATTACTGCTCAATTTTGATTTTTTTTCATTTTTAACATATTTTTTTTCTATTTTTTCTTATAAATTTTTTGTGCTGACATTATCATTTTTTAGAATTTTTTAATTTTTGAATATTGAATTTTTAACTGAAATATGAACTAAAATATTAACTATTAAATTTTTAAGTTTTTTATTTTTTATTTTTTAATTTTAAAATTTTAAAATTTTTTTGAAGATTTTTTTAATTTTTAAATTATCATATAAAATAGAAAAGGAAACTTTAACAGAAATAAAATGAAATCGATGAATTAAAAAAATACAAAATGACACAGTAATACAAGTATTATTCTTTTAAGTATGGTCCGCTTTAGTTGTTTAGATTTTTATATAAATGGCATTTAATTATATGTATACACCTAAATTTTAATAGAGATACATCTTAGAGTTATATATGAATTTCGGTTTAAAGTGTAATTGTAGACGTGAAATTCTAATTGTGGTTTAAATGTATAGTTAAAACTTTAATTTTGATTTAATCATACAAATTTTAAAAAATAAATACATCAATATATTTTTCTATTGGATAAATATAAATATTTATGTATGCAATATATAAATATAATATGATGTTATATCAATAATTGAGTTAATAATTTACAAGAACTGGATCAAATTAAAGTTCATGTATACAATTGCACACTAAACCATTGTTAGAAAAAGAAACATTTATCGGGGATTTTGGATTTTGAATTGGGGAAAAAGGGGTGATTATTTTAAAGATTCGGATTAGGGAAAATGGGGAAATTATCTCTTACATAACCATAAATCATAATCCCTAAACCCATAATCCATAAACCTTAAAATAATAACTCATACACTTTAAACCCTAAACCCTAAACTATAATGATAATTAATTCAATATTTTAAAATTAATACTATCTCTTTTATAATTATATAATAAAATATTTATTATATAATTAAAAAGCACTAACTAATCTAAACCCTAAACTTCTAATCCCTAAACCTTAAATCTTAAAACATAAGCCCTGAACCATGAACCCCCCACCCTTAACCCCTAACCCCTAACCCCTAACACCTAACACCTAAATCTTAAACCCCAACCCTTAAACCACCTTTAAACCATAATCAAATACATTTAAAACAAATACATTTAATATGGGCCTAAAAATTTGTCCAAGCCCAGCCCGAAATGAAATTGTTAAGCCTGAGCACGGCCCGGCCCGTCCCATATTAATTTTTTTAACTTATTTAATTAAATAAAAAATTTTAAAATATAATAAATCATCAAATACATTTAAAACAAATATTAAAACAAGAAACAAATAAAAAATGATATTAAAATAATTATTAAAACAATAGACAAATTGAAAATATAATAAAAAGTGATTATATTAAAATTAAAAATAAAATATCAATATGATTAAAAATAAAAAAATATACATTTAGTATATAATTCGGGCCGGGCCCGGGCCAAAAAAATTTTACCCGAGCCCAGCCCATTTTCTAAACGGGCCTCATTTTTTTGCCCAAACCCATATTTTGGGCCTATATTTTTACCCAAAAATATATATTTAGTATATAATCCCTTTTAGGGATTATATGACTTTTAGCGGCGTTTTATCGAAAGCGCCGCTACTGCTCTGGTTTTTAGCGGCGTTTTATCGAAAGCGCCGCTAATGCTCTGGGTTTTAGCGGCGTTTTACCAAAAGCGCCGCTAATGCTCTGGTTTTTAGCGGCGTTTTACCAAAAAACGCCGCTAATGCTCTGGTTTTTAGCGGCGTTTTACCAAAAGCGCCGCTAATGCTCTGTTTTTAGCGGCGTTTTAACAAAAAGCGCCGCTATTGCTCTGTTTTTAGCGGCATTTTTGGTAAAACGCCGCTATTGCTCCGTTTTTTTATAATTTTTGTAGTGTTTTTTGATAAAACGCCGCTAAAAACGCCGCTAAAGCCCTATTTTCCTGTAGTGGGTGCACTGATAGCTTCCAATTGTTGAGCAGGTATCACAGCAAGTGTGTCTTGAACATCGTCTTTCATGGCTCTGACAACCAAAGCCCTATTGTCTTTGCCTTTTGCAGAAAAACCGGTTCTTTTATTCATTTCTTTCGAGTGAATAATCAAAATGATAAAGAGAGTAGAAGTGACAGATGATTGAAAAAAAGATAAAAGAATCGTAGTGACAGATGAAATAATTTATTTATATATAAACTAGTTTATATACAATATATAAAAAGTACCATTTATACATATTAAGAATACAAATAAAGTTGACATATTATAAGTAGTAAAATTAATATTTTGTTAATGTAAACAACACGAATTCAAATTTTACTACATATAAATATAATTTAATTTAATTATTGAAAAATACTTTCATAATTTTCCTGATTAAAATAATGCCCGATGACTCGTGACATATTTAATCAGAGATTTAAATAATAACAATTATCATGGTTAATCACTTTATATATGTTACTCAATTTTCACATTCCCTCTAAAGATTAGAGAATGTGATTAGGTGTCGGTCCAATTTCTATAATTACTAACTATTTGAATTGGAGTATTAGTCCTATTGTAAATTAAAAATTAATTGGGAGGTGATTTGCAAAATTTAGAACTTGTAATAGGTTTGATTATGGGTTGGGTTGGGTTAATACAAAGTTTTAGACCCGTTTTTAGGTTCAAACTTGGCCCGACTCGAAAAATGGGTTTAAAATTTGTCAAAGTCCAGCCCAGCTTGCGTGGATTAAAATTTTGTATCATTTTTATATAAAAATAAATTTTAAAAATGTAATACATCAAATACATTAAAAGCATTAAAGTACATGTTCTTAACAAATTAAAAATACATTAAAAAACTTTTTTATACTTGAATAACATTAACATAATTTGTAACTTAGCAAACAAATGTCTCTAAAGTAGTAGTAAAATTAATAATAAAACAAAAGTTATACAATATCTAAACAACAATAACAAAATAGGAGCAATATAATAGCAAAATAGCAGCAAAACAACGTCAAAATGCTAGCAAACAACAACAAAACAGTAGTAAAAAATAGTGAAAAAAATTTAGACAATTTCAAGTTAAGCCGGGCTCGAGCCAAAAAAACCGTTTAGAAAACAAGTCTTATTTTTTTTCTAAACCTAATTTTCGGACTTATATTTTTACTTAAATCCTTCCACTCTTTTAAACATACTTTCAAACATAATTAATTAACTCGACACATAATCAAGTCTCCCTGAGAGAAAAGCTCATTTTAGAGATAAGATACAGGTTCTATTGCCGATTGAGACGCATTACCTTCCAATTTTTAATTTATAACCAAAAGTGAATGACTTTAACCAGCTAAGCTTAGAGATTTTTTATTCCTTATTTTTCCATCTATATATATCCTTCACATCCCATCGCAATTCTCACGCTTAATCCCAAACGGTTTTTCCTTGTTCTAATTTTGACTGGATCTCATGAAATCTAAAGTTTCTGAAATGGAAGGAGGAGGGAATGGAGACCTTAGCATCGACACTCTCAACCTTAATGCTCTTCCACAAGATTGTATCGCCACCATCATTTCCTTTACCTCCCCTCGAGATGCCTGTAGATTGTCGATTGTTTCAACTATATTTAAATTGGCTGCTGAATCCGATGCTGTTTGGGAAAGCTTCTTGCCATCTCAATACCAAGCTTTAATTCCCTCGTCTCTCTCTTTCTCTTCCAAGAAAGAGCTTTATCTTAGCCTCTGTGAGAATCCTGTTCTCATTGAAGGTGGACGAAAGGTGATTTCATTCTCTCTCTCTCTCCTTTACTTTTTTTTTCTTTAAATTACAATGAAATATTCCATAGAATTATTATGTAATTTAATTTCCATTTAAGACGTATAACTTGCGAATTTGAAATTTTAAAGAAAAATTTAAATTAATCGAATTAAGTTATTAGAATTATAAAAATTAATTTTAAATTTAAATTAATTAAATCAAGTCATTCTATCAAACCTAAATATATTTAATGTTCTTTCTTATCTATAATTATTAATTCAATCATTCAATTAAAAATATTTTATAAATAAAGAGATAAATTTTAAAATTATACATGAATTGTAATTTAGTGTAATTATACATGTGAAACTCTAATTATGGTTTAAATATATACTTAAAATTTTAATTTTGATTGAATCATACACGTTAAAGAAATAAATACATCAATTTATTTTTTATATTGAATAAATATAATTATTTTATGTATGCAATATATAAACATAAAATGATGTTATATCAATAATTGTGTTAATAACTTATAAGAAATAGATCAAAGCAAAATTTCATGTATAAAATTACACAAAATGAAAGTTTATGTATATAATTGCACATTAACCAACTTTTATTTCAGTATGTGATTTTAATTTATATTGAATCAGTTCGGATTTAGTTTCTTTTGCTAATTATACTATTCTATTTTTTTAATAAGCTTGATAAAATTACATTTTGACAGCTCAAAAATGATAAAATTGTATTTTTACTATAATAAAAAAATATACAATTGAATTTTGCCCCCTTCTTACAAAAAAAATTTCTGATTTGGCCCTTGATTGTTGCTTGAATTTTTTTTTAGCAATTCCTTTATGTTGTTTATTTTTACTTTTAATTCTTCTGTTCTTTGCATATAACTTAGTCTTAGCAATATTGGTATTGATTAAACAGAGTTTTTGGTTGGAAAAAGTGAGTGGCAAGAAATGTTACATGCTGTCACCCAAAGATCTCTACATTGAATGGGTTAACACCCCAACTTATTGGAGATGGGTGTCTACACCCGAGGCCAGGTCTATCTCTCCTCCTCGTCGTTGGATTTAGGGATGAAAATGAATAGTGTATATTTTGATAATTGAGAATATCTCATATACATTTCAACAATTTAAATATTACAAATTTGAATTATATTTAAATTCATTTATTTTACTCATTATTCGCAGTAGATTCAGAATTGACATAGATATCCATCATTGAATATCTATTATCTGAATTTACTTTATTTACGCAAATAAGATATTCAAATATCTAAATTTACTATTCATATCAATAATCCAAAACTCCTCTTTCCCTTTACATTCCTTTATCTAGCAACTCATTTTCTATCATTGCTATCACTTAAAATATTTTGATATTAAAATAGGTTTGAAGAGGTACCGGAGCTCCTGAGTGTTTGTTGGTTTGAAATCCGTGGAAAGATTAGTATCTCCAGGCTTTCACCCATGACACTTTACAAGGCTTACCTTGTTTTCAAAGTACATGATGTTTATGGGTTTGACTATTATCCTGTGAATCTTAGTGTTGGACTTGTTGGAACTGATGGTAGTATGCGAACTGCATATTTGGATCCAGAACATGTTCTAACAGAGCAACAATCTACACTAGTTGAAGATGAGATGCTCCCAAAGGCTAGAGTAGACGGGTGGTTAGAGGTTGAGTTGGGTGAGTTCTTCAATGAGGGATGCATTGATGATGGGGAATTGGAAATGACTGCTATCGAGATAGATGGCGTAATTGGAAGGGAGGACTCATTTTCCAGGGGATTGAGATCAGGGCCGTCACGCCTAATCTATGTGACTCAAATTTGGGCTTGGATTCGTGAGTTTATATTTTTTTGATTGAATTGTTATCTGTTAGAATACCAATTGAATTATGGATAATAAAATTTTCAGACTCTCAACTGCTGAATCTGTTACTGCTTGGGAAAGCTTGTTGCCATGTCAATACCAGGATTTAGTTCCCACACTGGTCTCTTTCTCTTCCAAGAAAGATATTTATCTTAGTCTAGGCGGAAACCCTGTCCTCATTGAAGGTGGACGGAAGGTAATTTCGTCCTTTCTCTGTTTCTCCTTTAGGTTTTTTCTTCTTTAAATTGTATTGAAAAATTCGTTAGCATTTTTATATAATTTAATTTACATTTAGGACAGATAAGTTAATAATTTGAAATTTTTAACCCAAAAATGAAATTTAGATACATGCTTCGTATTCTAAAAGTAAAATTATACAGTAAATATAGAGGTGCTCATAGGCCGGGTCTAGTCGGGTTCAGGTCGGGCCTAAGTATGATATTAACATACTTTATATTTACCCAAGCCCGCCTTGACCCGAAATATGAGCTTAAAATTTTGCCTAAATCCGCTTATATTTGCAAAAGACTAACCCAATCCTGTTTTAGGCCCTCCCATATTATTTTTAATTTTTTTAAAAAATATTTATATTATATTATTTTAATATTTAATAATTTTATACATTTTTTATTTATTGAAATTTTTTATATACTCATCTTAACATTATTTTTTTAATATGTTTTAAATTACATAATATATTAACATAACATAATATAAAATATTATAAACTTAAAAATAGGTCGAACCGGGTTGGGCTTAGACCTTGAATGTTCAAGATCGAACTTGACTCGTATTTTAAACGGGCCTAATTTTTTCCTAAACTCATTTTTCAAGTTTAATTTTTTTACCCAAACCTTCCTAAATTTCAAGTAAGCCTTCAAGCTTGAGCGGGTAGCTGCCCTATGAAAAATCGAAGTAAATAGTAATTGAAACATAAAATCACATGTTGCCTTTGTCCAACATTATTACTATTTTGAACTTAAAAATTTTTTTTGAAATATATTATTTTCCTTTGATGATAATATGGTTTGTTTCCCTTATATGTGGAAAAATAGCAACTAATTTATTCTTGTGGTTCATTTTTCTTTTAATTTTTGAAGGCAAAAGTGTATTTGGATAAAACAAAGAGTAAATTTAAATAATTAAATTAACAAGATATGTGATTTTTATTTATATGAAAATTATGTTTAATGTTTCCCTTATATGTTTAATATGTTTTAAATTTATATTGAAAATCTTTTGGGAAAAGTAAAATAGGCAAGTAACAAAGGTAGGAAGCTCTTAACTTATCATGCATTGTTACTTAAATCTTTTTCTTTAACAATTCCTTTTTGGTTGTTTATGTTTTCATTTTCGTTTGCATGTAACTGAGTTTTAGCAATGTTGGTATTGATGAAACAGTATTTTTGGTTGGAAAAAGCGAGTGGCAAGAAATGTTACATGCTATCACCCAAGGAACTCTACATTGAATGGGTTAACACTCCAACTTATTGGAGTTGGGTTCGTATACTCGAGGCCAGGTCTCTCTTTCCTCCTTGCCGTTGGATTTAGGAATGGCAATGAATTTACATTTTGCGAGTTCGAATATTATTCGGAATCATTTATTTTAATTATTATTTGCAACAAATTCAAAACGGATATTAATATTGATCATTGAATATTTATTATATAAATTCACTTTGTTTTTGTCGATAACATATTCAAATATTTGAATCCACTACTCGTAACATGTAAAACATTTTGATGTTAAAATAGGTTTGAAAGGGTACCAAAACTTATTAGTGTTTGTTGGTTTGAAATCCGCGGCAAGATTAGTGTGTGCATGCTTTCACCCAAGACGCACTACAAGGCTTACCTTGTATACAAAGTACGTAATGTTTATGGGTTTGAATTTTATCCAGTGAAACTTAGTGTTGGAGTTGTTGGCACTGAAGGTAGTAAAAGAGCTGCCTATTTGGAACCAGAAAGAGACCGTATTCCAATAGATCTACAACCTACACCTAATGATGTTCAGTTCCCAAAGGCTAGAGTAGATGGGTGGTTAGAGGTTGAGATGGGTGAGTTCTTCAATGAGGGATGCATGAATGCTGGGGAATTGGAAATGAGTGCTTTGGAGATTGAGGGTGGTAACTGGAAAGGTGGTCTCATTTTCCAGGGAATTGAGATCAGGGCCATCGCCTAATTTATGTGCATTGGATTTGGGCTCTGACTCGCGACTCATAAGTTTATTTTTATTTTTTTCAAACCTTTTAAGAGTTGGATTTATGATTAAATAGGTGAGTCTTTCAGTTGATTCAAACTGGTTCATGTAAATAATGAAAAAGTCTTATGAAATAAATATTATTAATTTATATTTATTTTTGTTGATGTTTTATCTTGTGACCTTTTATAATTTTTTTATTAAGTTATTTTCAATTTCATTATAACATTTCAATAAAATGACTTTTGTTATAATGTTCGCTATTACCAACTCGCTACCTGGTTACTCGACTGGGACTAACCCGTAGCCTACATAGTTCACATGTGATAAGTTCACATCGTCTCACGAACTCGCATAGGTTGGATTCGCACCATCATGCAAGTGAACCCTCACATTGTGAACACGTGTTAATCCTAGAATAGGGCACGTGTCGGCATGCATGGGGACCTACCTAGGATGTCATCCAGGAATAGGGACCGTATCATATAACTAGAAAGTTTAACCTCTTTTAAAGGATAGACACAAAAAAACACTCAACAACTTTAATATAGTATAATATATATAACTACAAAGGTTATGTTCTATTTCATTTGTGTATTAAGCTTATATGATATTAGTGGCTTGTTAATGTTAGATCCATACACCTAATTTGTTAACTTTTATCTCATTGTTCCATTATATATTCGATAATGAAAAATGATCATTACTCCTCTAAATAATGACTAAATCATTTTCCAAAGATAAATGACCCATGTGCATATTCTATTTTCATAAATCATATAATGTCATTCAGAGGATATTATTAACTCTTTATATAAGCTACGATTCCACAATATGTAAGTGAAACTACATCATGTGCAAGTTACATACCTAATATACCAATATTTTTCTTACTACTTCGAGAGACATAGGCTTTTAGTGTATCAAAGCATTTAAGTCATACATACATAATCCTTCACTTAAAAAGGATCAAGGTAAGTACTCAATCAATAAACGTCATAAGTAAATTAATCCTAGAACAGGTATAAAATTGATTCATATTGAGTTCAATTCAATGTATTATTAATCTAGACTAAATCAAATCTAATATTTTTTTTATATTTTAAATAGTCAATTCTTGTAGCCATAAAGAGATGGAAATCAATGAAAATTTGTGAAAGTGAAAAAAAGACCAAATTGAAATTTTTGAAAAGTTTGACAAAAATACAATTTGAAAAAAAAGAGAAAATGTGAGTTATTAATGATTATTTGACAAGAGAATAACTTGGAAAATGAATCAATGTGATGAAAATTATTTTTGGATTAAATTGGAAAATATTTGAAAGTACATAGATTAATTTGTGATTTTACCATTTTTAATGTGAAAAGCGTACACGTGTATTTTTTACGACCCATGGACTTATATTAGAAATTAAATGTGATTTATAAACTTTGAATTTGATCGGTACCTATATGATGTGAAGAAAGTCTAATAAGAGGTAAAAATGAGTCATTGTTCAATTTTTCCATAAAAAAGCATTTTGGTCATTTCACTTGAATTTTATATTGGAAATATTATTTTGATGAGATATAGTATGTTTTGGATGAATGTGATCTATTGGATGTGATTAATGAAAAAGGGTCAAATATAGGGCACACATTTAATTTTAGTGAACTTTGATTTTTTTTTACCACCTGTTTTGTTTTTCAAAATAAGAAAAAAAAAAGGGAAAAGAGAGCATTTTTGCTCAGATTTTCTCGAGCTCAAATCATTATAGGCTCAAATTTGATAACATCGAAAACAGGCTTTTAGCGGCGCTTTTTTAGGCCTTTAGCGGCGCTTTTTAGCGCCGCTGAAAGTATTTGCGGCGCTTTGAGAAGCGCCGCCAAAAACGCCGCTAATGACAGCGTCGCTAACTTTAGCGGCGCTTTTCCCACAAACGCCGCTAAAGACCAGGACCTTTAACGGCGCTTTTCCCACAAACGCCGCTATAGATCAGAACCTTTAGCGACACTTTTCCCACAAATGCCGCTATAGATCAGGACCTTTAGCGGCACTTTTACACAAACGCCGCTATAGATCAAGACCTTTAGCGGCGCTTTTTTTATAAACGCCGCTATAGATCATGACTTTTAGCGACGTTTTTTTCGCAAACGCCGCTAAAAGTGCCATTCCGCTAAACATTTTTATTAAATAATTTTTTGTAATAACAAATGGAAAGGTCAAATTTTATTTTGAATGTATTACTTTTCATTAACAATAAAAGTAAAAGAAATTATAGTAATAAATTTCAACATTCACCTATAATAAATAAATAAATTAACATAAACAATTAAATTTCCTAACAAAAAATAAATAAATAAATTTCATTATATGGGAAAAGAACATATATTCCTTTCAGTATTATATAACAAAAATTAGTACTACTACAAATACGGTTATTATACATACGCTTCCGTTTTCTTGCAGCGTTGAATTGATTGAACTCTACGAGTATCTACTACTGACAGCTGACAAAATTTTGGCTACATATTTAATTTTGTCAATGTTCTCCTTATTTCCAGTCTAATAGTAAAAACAACAGCACCTTAATTTCCGTAGTGGTGAAACAACAAAAGAAAACTTTACTTATCACTCCATGTTTGACCAAAGAAAAATACCACCATGGCTTCTTGCAAATCCTCAGTAGCATCTGCCCTCTTTGAGTAACTACATAACAAATTTAGTATAAAAATTATGAAAAATCAACATTCTACTCATCAAGCTCCGGTCATATTGAAGGAAACGATCAAAAAAACAATTTGAATAATTTGCAATAAAGTACCGCTTAGCAAGCTCTTGTTTTTTCAAATCTAGAGGCTGCCCATCAAAAACATAGCTGAAAGAAAATACCACAAGCATTAGCAAATAAAAGGCCTTTGGGATGTGGTACCGTATAGACAGCATAAGGCAGAAAATATCTGTGTTAGGATTCTAATTTCCTCTGACACACGTAAGCAGTCAACTATGCTTTAGTTTTTTCACAAATTCAAAACCAGAAAGATTTTCTGCCTTCCTCTGGCCATAGCCGTTGCCTCTTTTGCTCATCTACAATGGTCAATATTTTCTAACATATAACATCTTAAATAAAATAAGAACAGAGCAAAGAATTTTCTTTTCACAAAAAAGATAACTAGTTGTTAGCTTGGCTACACTAGATGAAGTTCAAATCACTAAAAATAAAACCACTCCTAATAGCTCACAATATCAATCTTATCATCATAAACTAATTGTTAGCTTGTCATCATCAACTAATCTTCCTTTTTTTTACTAAAAAGAATCATTTGTAATTTTTGTATTTCATAAGAATTGCTCTAACCAGTCAAAGAAATCCCTACATATCAACTCATTAACATGATTCTAATTATTTTTGTGCTGGGGAGGGGCATTTTCTGATTTATATAATAGAGTTTTTAGACTTTATAAATAGGGTTAAAATAACGAATATGAAGTAAATTGTGAAACTTTAAAAACCGAGGGGTCATAAAGCAAACTATATGGGGGATTTTAAATTCACTTAACAACATTAAGAAAAATAAGTCTGGTTTAAAGTAATGGAAAAAAATCATAAACTAATTTGATTTGGTAATGTCCTTGTCCTACTTCGAGTGCCCACTGCCCATAACTATGAGCTATTTAAGAATTTTCATGTTCATGTTGAGCTACAGTTATATAAGCTTTTAAACATTTCTCCATATCATTCCCTTTCGCAGTTAAGATTACAAGCACAAACTCTTAAGGCACGCATTAAATTAAAAAGCATATACTTATTTTCAAGTATCTAGATGTTAGGATAGAAAGTCACCAACCAAGCAACCACAATGAACAACTTATTTCATCATTACATCAAGTTTCATCCATGATAAACTTCTTCGCCAAAAATAAAAACATGAAAAAAACTTCTTACAGATCCAGTAGAAAAAGGGAAATGAGAACATTAAAAATCCCTGACTGAGATTTTATAAGAATTTAGATTATGAAAAATATATATTAAAAGTAAGCATAACCATGATATACTTTGAAGAAAACTTTTTCATCATAAATAGTCATGAAAGTATAATGCTTAAGAACTTTATGATGCAAAACTTTTTACAACCCCCAAGCAAAACAAGCACTAGATGCCCCAATTTCCTACTATTGCAAATTATTACTAGAATGTCTAATACTTCAAGAAGATGATTAGTTGAATTGATATATAACTGTAAACTAAACTAAAAGATTAGGGAGTTACCATGAGTAACATGATCTTTGGTTTGGCTAGATAGTAGTGATGATACCAAGACAGCAAATCTTCTTTCCTAACACACGGTAAGAGTTAAAAGATATACTAGTTATATGTTTTCAAGCATACATAATTAAACATCCATTAAATAGAAAGGAATCAGTAAATAAGAATCTAAAACAAATGTCTTTAGGATGCAAAGAATCTTCAACAACATTGCTTCAAGAATCAAGAATGACGAAATCATAGTTTTGGAAGCCAGACCCCAGTAGTGGAGCTTGAAGCAAGGGTCGAGGCTAATAAGGCAAAATCAATCTCCATCCACCCATCATATTCACTGTCAATAATCAAATATATAGTAGACTAGCTGGTGCTGCAAAGTGGGAATATTGAGCTCAAAATATATAGGATGCCAATGCAAGCAGGCCAACCAGATAACTATAGGATCAAAAATGAAATTCAATGATTCAATTTTAAGTAAAAGGATTAAGGCAAATTTCAATGATTCAATAAATTAAATTGAACTCCATTTGTATAAACTACATCAGCTGCTATTTCAGATTTATTAACGATAACTTTCCTAAATCCAATACTTGAAACTTGATGTTGTTGTATTGTATGGTTCATCAAAAATAATATTACCAAGCTGCAAATTCAGTAACATATAGAAACCTATAAGGCATCATGACTTACCCGTATATATGTAACTGTCTGCAGCAAGTTGCCTTCATTGATGCTGCTAAAGGCTTCCAAGAGCTGCTTAACAATTGGGGCTGCTTCTGTAAGTTTCACTACAATTTCCTGAGAGTAAAGATTTTTTAGTCATACATTTATTCCAAGCTGAAACCTGAAAGCAAAAGGCTCTAACCCTGTTTTCCAGTCGAGCTTTTTGATCGGTGATTCTCTTGTTCGTCTTTTGGTTGCCGGTTGGAAAATGGTTTGGTTGACCTCTTTTCTTCAGTTGCTTAAAAGATTCTTCAGACATGCTTTGGATGGAATGCAGTCGAAGTAGATGCTGCAAAAGTGAGGATATATAAATCACCTTCAAGTTTGTTTGGGAATTTTATGTCATCATAACTAGGGAAGAAGCAGAAATCCTCCTTAAATAATCAAGAAGAGGGTTTAGCCTTTAGCTGAATAAGGAACACACAAGGATACACCAAGAAGCTTTAGGACTACACTTTATCCTTTAGCTTGAGCTGCTAGGAATCACAAAATGTAAATATCTATACATAGAGAACACTGCTACACATAACATCTAAAACGACTATACTGTAGCAATATATTTATTTATTTATTCTTGCGCGAGAGAAGGAAAAGATTAAAAAAGCTTAAAGCTTGAGGACCTTTGACGGGAACCGCGGGACTGAAAATAATTTTTCCTGTTTACTGCCTGCCTACCTACAACCACCGTGAAGCGCGAGAGTTAATCCCAATAAATCAACCCAACATAAATGGTTCCATAATACTGAAAATTTTGTAGCTGAATTACATGCCAAAAATACTCGCCTTCACAAGCCATGAGGGCAACTTAACTGCTTGTGCTTTCCTGACTCTTCTTCTTCCTTGATGCAAAGCTGCTCGGTCCGATTTCTATTTGGGGGATTTCAGCTAAGAAAAACAAACTCTTATTTGGGGATTTAGGACGACCGACAGAGATGAGAAGAAGAGGGAGTAATGAGCGGGTAACCAAAAATCATTTTTTGGGAGTGAGCGGGATTTTACCTTTTATTTCCTTCCACATTTGCGGCGTTTTAAGAAAAAAACGCCACTAAGAAATTTATCAAAACGACACTGTATTGAAAAATTACAATACATGTTTGCGGCGTTTTTTATCAAAACGCCGGCAATGTCTACCTTTTCTGGCGTTTTTCTTGAAAACGCCACTAAAAAATTTAAATTCTTCTATTGAAAAGTTGGGAAATTTTAATACATAGTAATGGCATTTTTTGTTGAAAACACCGCTAAAGCTCACATATTTTTTATATTCAATTATTGTATCTTTTATATAAATTTTACATAAAGAATTATTAAAATTTTAAGTAATATTTACAATAATTAGATAATATTATAAATTTTAGTTTTTTATTTCATTTTTATTTTTGTATTTTTTTCTTATAATTTGGTCCTATCCAAATTAAATAATTACCTATATATCCATATCAAATATATCAAATGGTTTAAATTAAATATTTTTAAATATAAAAACATTAATTAATTGTATAAAATTGTATCATTTAACAAATCTCAAATAAAACTTAAACCCTAAATTAACCATTCAATATATATAAAGTCTATCTATTATATATCTCTTAAATAATATAAACTATACTCATAATTTCTATATATTAAATTTATTATTATCTCTTTTACAATTATATAATAACATATTTAATATAAATTAAAAAAACTAATTAATCTAAACTTTAAACTTTAATTCGACCCTTGAAACCCTAAATCCCTAACTCTTAACCCCTAACCCCTAACTCTTAATCCCTAAACCTTAAATCCCAACACTTAAACTATAATCCCTAAATCCATATATAATCCCCAAACCTTAAAATAGTAACTCCTAAATTTGCCTTAAATCTTAAATTAACCATATACCGTAAACCATATCAACCCTAAACTATAATAATAATTAATTAATTATTTTAAAATTAATACTATCTTATCTTTTCAATTATATATGAAATTATTTAATATATAAATTAAAAAAATATTTAAAAATAAATTAAAAAATAATTAATCTAAACCCAAAACCCTAACTTGACCCATGAACTCATACACCCTAAATCCCTAACTCTTAACCCCTAAACCCCTAACCACTAACTCCTAAACCTTAAATCTCAACCATTAAACCATAATCCCTAATCCATAATCCTTAAATCCATACTCCATAAACCTTAAAACAGTAACTCCTAAACCGGCCTTAAATCTTAAATTAATCATATACCTAAAAAACTTTAAAATTATTTTAAATAATGGTATTTTAATTGTTCCATGTGTTCTATTTTCAAATTATTTCTACGTGTTATTATTTTTTCTGAATATTTTAAATATTCAATTAGAAATAAATTGAATTTTATTTAATTAATATAAATAAACCAAGTAAGATAAAATGTTTTTAGCGGCGCTTTATCAAAAACGCCGCTAAAGCCCCTACCATTAGCGGCGCTTTTCCAAAAACGCCGCTAAAGACCCAGGCATTAGCGGCGCTTTTTGAAAAACGCCGCTAAAGCCACGAAATGTTAGAAAACGACACCGTTGGGCTAAGGTTTTTTGCGGCGTTTTTTTGAAAAACGCCGCTAATGCTCATTTTTAGCGGCATTTTTTTAAAAACACCACTAATGCTCAATCTTTAGTGGCGATTTCCAGAAAGCGCCGCTAATGCTTGATTTTTACCGGCGTTTTTTGTCCAAACGCCGTTAAAAGTGCCGCTAAAAGCCTGTTTTGGTGTAGTGATCATACAATTAACAACCAAAGAAGAAATAAATGCTAGCACAAAAGTCATACCCCCAAATGTGATAGAAACCAAAATCATGTAACTGATCACAAAATAGATTGTGAGCTTCTATTCTCACAGTATTGTGACATCGAGACACATGATTTTCATCTATTGTTGCATATTGAGTCACATGTCCTAATCTCAAAATTTCAAATTTTGGGTTAAAGATTTATGAGTATGTATATAATTTATAATATAAATGATTTTTTAAAAATTTTATATGAGAAATAAACAAGTAAGATAAACTATTTAAATGGATTTCGACACCATGAATGTTTAGTTCTATTTAATTTTTTAAAATATTTTCTATAAAAGATCATTTAAGATTAAGAGTTTTAAATGAATCATGACCCTCAATGGCATCAAAGTCCATTTTAATTTTCCATTTCTCTAATTGTTTTTTTTAAACTTAACAACTAGGGTTAAGATTTTCCAAAATCTAAATGGACATTGACAAATAAAGGTATTGAAATGCATTTACATTTTAAGAAAAACCATAATTTCGACACCTTGAGATTAGAGAGGGGATTCTAGAAAGAATATGGGCATTAAAAGGTGTCCAGGTTCATTTTAATGTCTAGATTCCTTCCACAATCTCCTCCCTAATCCTGAAAGGCTGAAAAAACTTGGCCAGTCACAAAAAATAAAGAACCTCAACACTTATAAATGTCAAGTTATCTTTAGAAAACATATACTTTTAGTAGAGCTGAGAAAATAAGCTTGAGCTTGAAAGCCCACTCGTGCCGATCTAAGACTGTAAAGATCCGTGTTCAAGAAAATTCAGGCCTATGATGATATGAGCTCAAAAAAAATCCAAATTCGAGAAAAATCTAAACCCAAGAAAGCTTGAGCTCGAGTTAATTTGAACCCAAGATCAGCTTGGGCTTGAGATCAATCCAAGCTCATGTCCGTGATATATTTGATCTAAAACTTGAAAAAGTCCAAATTTATAATGAAACAGACATTAATAATTAATATAATTATACGATAATATTTAAATAAAAATAAAATGTAAATTGATAAGTATTTAATTTATGTAAATATATTGTATATATTATATAATTATATTAAACTTTAAAAGTAACAATAAATCTATAACACTTTTTGTCTGACCCGATCATCGGGTCCAAGCTATAGGATTCACATGTGTTGTTGGAGTAACTACAAACATTTAACATTCAAATCACAACATAATACATGCAAACATAAACATTTTAAACCATAGTCACGATACACCACCTTTCTCGAGTCTTATACAAACCTACGTATGCTCTGAAGTTAGCCTGAGATGGAACAATGACCAATTTTTAAGTCTTAAATCTTTAAATCGACGTCATGATGTGAGAGATTTCCTTTTCGCGACGTGACATACTAACTTGGCCTTGTTATGACAACGAGGTTCCTCGTCACATCGTAGCCTGAAGTCCAAAGATCGTCGCGATGACCATCGCTCGACATCTCGATGTGGACTCTATTTTTGGTACATTTTTGACCATTTGGTACTTATTCCATGTCAACCTAACCAATTTCACATTTGGTGCATGTTTGCCAAACTTTTCCTATGCAAAATATACCAAAACACATTCCAACAATTCATTTAATCATTATAAATCAATCAATCCAAATGGCATAATTTGGCATCAAAACATATCAGTTAAACTTAATAAACCATTCACCTAGCCATCTTGTAATAGCCCGTTTTTGGTCAAATCGAAATAGTAGTTTCGGGACCAAAAATATGAAGTTAAAATATTTATTTTATTATTTTATTAAAGTTTATAGCATGATAGAATTATCATGTGAAAGTTTCGTAAAGAAATTTTACTGTTTGAATGCTTAATTTGAGAAAAAGGTCTAAATCGCGTAAAATGCAAAAGTGTTGTTCTATTAGCTAAAGGTGTCAAATGGCTTTAGTTTTCAAATATAGTGGCCTTAAATGGTAATTAAACCATTTAAAAGGTTAGTGGACATTTACGTCCATAGCTTATGCGAAATAATAATGTTTTATTAAAGGTTAATAATGTAAATTGTTAAACAAAGATTAGTTAAATAACATAAAAACAAATTAAAGGCTTCCATTATCATCATCTAATCGAAACTAAAGAAGAACAAGAAGAAACTAGGGTTCTTCATTCAGCTAACAAAATTCAAGCAATTAGGTATGTGTTTTGTTCTGTTTTTAATGATTTCTATGTTTTTGTGATTGTTGCTTCGTATTCTAGCTAGCCCATGCCTTGAATTTCAAAACTGTTAAAGATTTATCATGTTGCCATTGTTGAATGCTTGAGTAATTTGATGATTTATGATAGATTTGGAAGGTTTAATGTTAGATTAATAGCTTTTGTAAAGTGATTTTTAACAAAAATGTCAAAAAGGGATTAAATTGATAAAATGTGAAATATGGAGGTTAAAAGTGTGAATAAATTGAAAATATGAGCTACTAGTAACATGTATTATATTCGGCTAAGCATGGGTTTGTAGTAAATTGCATGAATTGGCAATCTTATGTGTTAAGGACTAAATTGTGAATATATGAAACATAAGGGGCAAATGTGTAAATTTTCCAAATCATAAATTTTAAGCTAAATTGAATAGACCGAATGTTGAAAGATAATCCGAGATCAGGATTAGATCAGGGAAAAGGAAAAGTGGACGAATAGTTGATAATCTCCATCCAAACAACTCAATGTAAGTTCGTATAATTAGAATCGAACTTTTAAGTACTTTTAATTTTTTAAAATGAATGTATATAATTGAGTAAATGATCTACTTGAAATTTAAATGCCTTATCAATATAGTCTGATGATTACTGAGCCCCTTTTGAACCATAAAAATTCGTAAGATACGGGTGATATGTTACTAGGGTTACCACTTTAGTTGAGATCCAGCATGTGTTGCGGACTCACTACAGCTCATATGAGCTTACCGATAAATTAGATCGTCAGAGCTTACTGATTTCAGCTCGTCAGAGCTTATCGTTTCAGCTCAATTGAGCTTACTGTTCATCAGCTCAGGAGGAGCTTACTGATTATAGCTCGAAAGAGCAAAAATGATAATAAATTGAATGATTACTGATTTATACATGTAATGTATATCACCCGAGTATCCCTCGATGTTCTAATAGGTTCAATGGGCATAAATTATGTTATTAGGAATGTGAGTAAGTTTAGTTTTTATAGAGATGAAGTACTGTTTATACGAATGAGTTACTATTAGTGAATGATTTATTGATTACATGATTGAGAGTGAAATGTTATAAATGATGTACATGACATATGAAATTGATATGATGTAATGTATTGGGTATCAAATTGTGATAATGCGAGATTTTATGCACTTATGTGACTAACTTGTTGATGAATGCTTTAGGCATTTGGTAATTGAAATGACCATACCTTGTTTATTTTTCTTGATTTTGTATAATGTTAAGTTTAAATCTGAATTATATGAGCTTACTAAGCTATATAGCTTACTCTGTTTCTTTTCTATGTTTTATAGAGGTTTGATAGCTAGCTCAATTCAGATAAGGTCGAAGATACGCATCACACTATCCAGTTGATGCTTGGTACCTTTGAACTCATGGATATATATAAATATGGCATGTGTAGGCTAGTTATAAAAACAATAGTTTTGGCTACTTGAGCTAATGATTTTGGTATATTTTTTTATTTAAGATTAAGCCATGTAATTTGGCTTAATTTGGTATAATGTTGTGGTTGTGGTTAAGAATTCAAATATGGTATATTTTGGCAAGTATTAGTTGGAATGGAAATATGCAAATGTTGAATTTATGAGGTGTGTGAATTATGATCAAAATGATATTTGTGTTATTTGGTTTGAATACTTGTTTGTGCCATGGATTGTGCCTATTGAATTGGTGTTGATTCTTGTAGGTTTGGGTGGCAATTTGGCTTGGTAAATAGCCTATTTTTGTCTACACGGGCTAAGACACAAGCGTGTGTCTCAACTGTGTGTGACACATGGTTGTGTTACACGACCGTGTGTCCCGGTATTAAGATTAAAATCAAGTCAGTATGCTCCACACAGCCTCACACACGGGCATGTGACTTAGCCATGTGGCATAAGTCAGTATACCTATAAGTTTGGCACGGGCGTGTGTGACCATTTTTAGGGCACACGTGCTAGCCACATAAGCGTGTGTCCCCTGTTTTGTGAAAAATTTCATAGTTTCGTGGAAGTTTCATAAGTTATCGATTTAGTCCAGAACCATTCCCAAAGTATTTTAAAGCCTCGTATGCTCGTAATAGGGACAATATGATTGCAATTGAAGGATTAATGCATGATTTGTGATATGTACTCTATTTGGATGTGTATTTGTTTTATAAGTTTGGTAATACTTTGTAACCCTATTTTGACATTAAATACGGGTGAGGGGTGTTTTATTTTTTGGTATCAGAGCTATGGTTTAGTCAATTTTAGGACTAACGTAGCGTATGTGAGTCTAACTATACATGTCATATACATAAACTGTGATATTGTGATATCTCCTGACAATTTCTAAATTATGTTTTATATAGAAAATGAATCCAAATCGAGACGTAGCTGACGATGTCGAAAGTAATGCACCATCTCCCGCTCAAGGGGCTGCGCTGTCTGAATCTATACCATTATCGAATAGTCACGGGAGAAAGGCTAGAGAAGCCTTTTTTTCAAGATGATGAGTAAATGGTTCACTGAATATGTCCGAGCCAATCCGGCTATGCAACAACCTCCACCCCCACCTGTTCCCCAACCGATATCTGTAGTTCTTCAAGGTACGGATCCTTTGCGATTGAATAAACCACCTGTTGATAAGATATAGAAATATGGGGCTGAGGAATTCAGAGTTACTGTTAGCAATGACCCTGAGAGAGCTGAGTTTTAGCTTGAGAACATGATTCGAGTATTTGATGAACTTTCTTACACACCTGAAGAATGTTTAAAATGTGTTGTATCACTATTGAGAGACACTGCATATCAGTGGTGGAATACCTTGATATCCGTAGTTTCACAGGAAAGAGTTACTTGGGAATTCTTTCAAGTTGAATTCAGAAAGAAATACATCAGCCAACAGTTTATTGATTAGAAACAAAAGGAATTTCTTGAACTAAAATAGGGTCGTATATTAGTAACATAATACAAAAGAAAGTTTGTACGACTCAGTAAATATGCTCGTAAATGTGTTTCTTCTGAAGCTATAATGTGTAAAAGGTTCGAGGATGGATTAAATAAAGAAAACTGACTGTTAGTTGGAATTCTTGAGTTGAAAGAGTTTGTTGTTTTAGTTGACAGAGCTTGTAAAGCTGAAAAGCTTAGCAAAGAAAAAAGAAAAGCCGATTCTGAAGCTAGAGATTTTAGAAAGAGACTTGTGGGTATATCACATCAGTCAGCATTAAAGAAATCTAAAGAATATCATCCTTGTTCTATTGCTTCTGCAGGGATTTCGATAAAAGATAGAGATGTGAGACATTTCAGCTCTAAACCTCTGACGACATCTGTTGCTATTGTGGGTAGTGTTAGAAATGTTGGACCTGAATGTAAACACTGCAATAAGCGACACTATGGTGAATGTAGAGTAAATAGTGGAGCTTGTTTTAGATGTGGATCTCTTGATCATTATCTCTGGGACTATCCAGAAAAGTCTATAGCTGAAAGACATCAACCGATGAAAGTGAGTAATGCGGCTACTAAAAGGAGACCACCCCAAAACGCTAGAAATACAAGTATTAATAGAAGTGCAATGCGAGATTCTGCTGTGAGATCTGAGGCACAAGCACCTACCCGAGCTTATGCTATCCGTGCATGAGAGGAGGCATCATTACCAGATGTTATTACCGGTATTTTTTCTCTTTTCGATACTGATATAGTTGCATTGATAAATCTTGGATCAACTCATTCATATGTTTGTATGAATTTAGTGTCTAAGAAGAGTTTACATGTTACAGAGTTTGTAATCAAAGTTGAACCCCTTAGGCAAGTCTGTTTTAGTTGATAAAATTTGTAAGAATTATCCTTTGATGACTCGGGGTTATTGTTTTTCGGCTGACTTGATGCTTCTACCGTTTGATGAGTTTGATGTAATTCTGGGTATGGATTGGTTGACTAAGCATGATGCAGTTCTAATTTGTAGACGAAAGATTATCGAATTGAAATGTCAGAACGGAGAAATTCTTCAGATTGAGTCTGAGGATTCGAGTGAATTACCTACAGTGTTATCAACTATATTAGCTCAGAAATGTGTGAAAAAGGGTTGTGATGCATATCTTGCATACATATTGGATACAAAAGTGTTTGAATCAAAGATTGAATATGTACCTGTTGTTTGTGAGTTTTCGAATGTATTTTCAGAAGAACTACTGGGTTTGCCACCGATCAAAGAGGTTGAATTTGGTATTGAATTAATACCTGGAACAAAACCAATATCGATAGCTCCGTATAGAATGGCTCCAACAGAATTAAAAGAGTTGAAAGCTCAGTTGCAAGAATTAGCAGACAGAGGTTTTGCAAGACCAAGTTATTCACCCTAGGGTGCACTGGTATTGTTTGTAAAGAAGAAAGACTGTACAATGAGAATGTGTATTGACTACAGACAGCTAAATAAAATGACTATAAAGAACAAATACCCTCTACCGCGGATTGTGTTACAAACTCTACATGATAAACAATTATTTGCAAAGTTCAATAAATGTGAATTTTGGCTCCGAGAGGTTAGATTTCTGGGGCATATTGTTTCAGCTGAAGGTATTGACCCAAGTAAAATTTTTGCTATTGTTGATTGGAAACCTCCGAGATATGTTTCTGAAGTCCGTAGTTTTCTGGGATTAGCAGGCTATTATCGAAGATTCGTGAAAAAATTTTTGATGATTGCGACACCGATGACACGACTGTTTCAGAAAGATGTAAAATTTGAATGGTCAGAAAAATGTCAGCAGAGTTTTGAACAGTTGAAAGCATTGTTAACTGAAACACCAGTTTTGGTTCAACCTGAATCAGGGAAATAGTTTGTGATTTATAGTGACGCGTCATTAAACGGTCTGGGTTTTATTCTGATGCAAGAAGGAAAAGTTATAGCTTATACTTCCTGACAATTGAAACCGCATAAAAAGAACTATCCGATGCGCGATTTAAAATTGGCTGCAATTGTGTTCGCTTTTAAAATTTGGTGACACTATTTATACGGAGAAAAGTGTCACATTTATACGGAGAAAAGTGTCACATTTATACGGATCACAAAAACTTAATATATTTGATGTAACAGAAAGATTTGAATCTGCGACAACGAAGATGGCTCGAGTTATTGAAAGATTATAAATTTGTGATTGATCATCATTCGAGAAAGGCTAATGTTGTTGCTAATGCCCTGAGTTAAAAATCTTTGTTTGCATTACGAGCAATGAATACCTAGTTGATGATTTGTAATGATGGGTCTATTTTAGTTGAATTAAAAGCTAAACCAATATATCTTTAACAAATTTGTGAAGCTCAGAAAGATGATCGTGAATTACAAGATTAATAAATTCAATGTGAGAATATCCCTAATTTAGAGTTTCAAATTAGAGCTGATGATTGTTTAAGATTTCATAATAAAATTTGCATGCCAAAAAACTCAGAACTTATTCAGAAGATTTTAAATGAAACACATAATAGTTATTTATCTGTTCATCTAGGAAGTACCAAAATGTACAACGACTTGAAACAGTTTTATTGGTGGCAAGGCATGAAGCGAAATATCTCAAAGTTTGTTTCTAAATGTTTGATTTGTCAGCAAGTCAAAGCTGAACATCAAGTACCATCGGGTTTACTGTAGCCTGTAATGATTCCTGAGTGGAAATGGGATAGAGTTACAATGGATTTTGTGTCAGGTTTGCCCTTAACTCTGAAAAAGAAAAATGCTATCTTGGTTGTCGTTGACCGGCTAACGAAATTTACTCATTTCATACCGGTTCATACGGATTACCCACTTGATAAACTAGCTGAATTGTACATTTCTAAGATAGTTCGATTATACGGGGTGCCACTATCTATTATTTTTTATAGAGATTCGAGATTAACATCACAATTTTGGAAGAAACTGCAAGAAGCTCTGGGAACAAGGTTGAATTTTAGTATTGCTTTCCATCCTCAGACTGAAGGTTAGACCGAGAGAGTTATTCAAATCCTTGAAGTCATGTTGAGATGTTGTATTTTAAAGTTTGAAGGCAGTTGGGAAATATACTTACCATTAATTGAGTTCACGTATAACAACAATTTTCAGACAAGTATAAAGATGGCACCGTACTAAGCTTTATATGGTCGCAAATGTTGAACTCTGCTATACTAGACTAAATTGGGTGAGAAAAAGATTCACGGGGTTGAATTGATCAGAGAAATTGAAGAAAAAGTGAAAACAATTCTCGACAATTAAAAACAACTTTAGATCGATAGAAATCATATGCGGATTTGAAACATAAAGAAATTGAGTTTCAAGTCGGGGATCGAGTGTTTCTAAAGGTGTCACCATGGAAAAAGGTTCTTCGATTTGGTCGTAAAGGAAAATTAAGTCCGTGATTTATCAGATCGTATGAAATCATTGAAAGAATAGGGCCTGTAGCATATCGATTAGCTTTACCATCAGAATTTGAAAAGATTCATAATGTCGTTCACATTTCAATGCTACATCACATGTTATTTCTCCGGTAGATGTTGAGATACAAACTAATTTGACGTATAGCGAAGAATCGGTTAGGATTTTAGCTCGTGAAATCAAAGAATTAAAAAATAAACGCATAACCCGGGTGAAGGTTCTTTGGCATAAACACGAGATTGAGGAAGCTACGTGCGAGCTCGAGGAAGTTATACGAAAATAGTACCCTAACCTATTCGTTGGCAAGATTTTCGAGGACGAAAATCCTTAAGGGAGGAGAGTTGTAACAACCAGTTTTGGTCAAATCGAAACATTAGTTTTGGGACCACAAATCCAAAGTCAAAATATTTATTTTATTATTTTATTAAATTTTACAGCATGATAGAATTATTGTGTGAAAGTTTCGTAAAAAAAATTTACTATTTGAATGCTTAATTTAAGAAAAAATGACTAAATTGCATTAAATGCAAAAGTGTTGTTCTATTAGCTAAAGGTGTCAAATGGCTTTAGTTTTCAAATATGGTGGCCTTAAATGGTAATTAAACCATTTAAAGGTTAGTGGACATTTATGTCTATAGTTTATGTGAAAAAATGATGTTTTTTAACAGTTAATAATGTAAATTGTTAAACAAAGATTAGTTAAATAAAAAAAATTAAAGGCTTCCATTATCATCATCTAACTGAAACTAAAGAAGAACAAGAAGAAACTAGGGTTCTTCATTCGCCTAAGCAAAATTCAAGCAATTAGGTATGTGTTTTGTTCCGTTTTTAATGATTTCTATATTTTTGTAATTTTTGCTTCATATTCTAGCTAGCCCATACATTAAATTTTAAAACTGTTAAATATTTATCATGTTGCCATTATTGAATGCTTGAGTAATTTGATGATTTATGACAAATTTGGAAGGTTTAATGTTAGATTAATAGCTTTTGTAAAGTGATTTTTGACAAAAATGTCAGAAAGGGATTAAGTTGATAAAATGTGAAATGTGGTGGTTAAAAGTATGAATAAATTGAAATATGGGCCGCTAGTAACATGTATTATATTCGGCTAAGCATGTGTTTGTACTAAATTGCATGAATTTGCAATTTTATATGTTAAGGACTAAATTGTAAAAATGTGAAATATTAAGGGAAAATATATAAATTTTCTAAATTGTAAATTTTAAGCTAAATTGAATAGACCTAATGCTGAATGTGCTAAATTTGATAATATATAGATTAAGATAAGCAGAGATCGGGATTAGATCGGAGAAAAAAGAAAGTGGACGAATAGTTGATAATTTCTATCCGAGCAACTCGAGGTAAGTTCGTATAATTAGAATCGAACTTCTAAGTACTTGTAATTATTTGAAATGGATGTATGTAATTGAGTAAATGATCTACTTGAAATTTAAATGCCTTATCAATATAATCTGATGATTACCTAGCCCCGTTTGAACAATAAGAATTTGTGGGATAGAGTGACATGTTACTAGGGTTACCATTTTAGTTGGTATCCAACATGCGTTGCAGACTCACCACAGCTTGTATGAGCTTACCGATAAATCAGCTCGTCAGAGCTTACCGTTTCAGCTCAATAGAGCTTACTGTTCATCAGCTCAGGAGGAGCTTACTGATTATAGCTCGAAAGAGCGGAAATGATAATAAATTGATAGATTACTGATTTAAACATGTAATGTATATCACCTGAGTATCCCTCGATGTTCTAATAGGTTCACTGGGTATAAATTCTGTTATGGGGAATGTGAGTAAGTTAAGTTTTTATATAGAGGAAGTACTATTTATACGAATGAGTTACTATTAGTGAATGATTTATTGATTATATGATTGAGAGTGAAATGTTATAAATGATGTACATGACATATGAAATTGATATGATGTAACGTATTGGGTATCAAATTGTGATAATGCAAGATTTCATGCACTTATGTGACTAACTTGTTGATGAATGCTTTAGGCATTTGGTAATTGAAATAAGCATACCTTGTTTAGTTGTCTTGATTATGTACAATGGTAAGTTTAATTCTGAATTATATGAGCTTACTAAGCTATATAGCTTACTCTGTTTCTTTTCTGTGTTTTATAGAGGCTTGATAGCTAGCTCAATTCGGATAAGGTCGAAGATACGCATCACACTATCCAGTTGCTGATTGGTACCTTTGAACTCATGGATATATGTAAATATAGCATGTATAGGCTAGTTATAAAGACGATAGTTTTGGCTACTTGAGCTAGTGGTTTTGGTACATGTTTTGGTTTAAGATTAAGCCATGTGATTTGGCTTAATTTGGTATAATGTTGTGGTTGTGGTTAAGAATTCAAATATGGTATGTTTTGGCAAGTATTAGTTGGAATGGAAATATGTAAATGTTGAATTTATGAGGTGTGTGAGTTATGATCAAAATGATACTTGTGTTATTTTGTTTGAATACTTGTTTGTGCCATGAATTTTGCCTATTGAATTAGTGTTGGTGCTTGTAGGTTTGTGTAACACCCCCTAATCCTTATCTGTCCCCGAAACAGGATTACGGAGCATTACCGTCAATATAGTTCAATCACTTTAAATCACATTCAAACTTACTCAAAACACGACAAATTAGACATTTGACATGCTTATATGATGAATCATTTTAAGTATTTCACATACATTATCAAATAGTTCAAATTTCTTACCAAATAAGCCAATTCCTACTATATACTATTACCAAATCCAAATTTACTTATTTCATCCTTACCTTGACAATCCAAAATGAAACACATAGACATTTTAGGTACATGCCATTACCAATAATTAATATACTTTACCACGTTGAGTTTGGGATCGACCTGGGATGCTGATTCAACGGTCTGACTTTAACCTATCCTGCGTGTAATGGCCTAAATTCAAGGTTACCGAAAAAGTGGTTTCGTAACAAAAAATCTGATTTAAAGAGAAATATATTTCAATATTTTTGCATGAATATTTATATGATAGGAAAATCGTATAAAAATATCGATAGAAACATTTTACCATTTAGTGGTTAGTTAGAAAAAGAAATTATTGAAGAAATTGGGTAAAAACAAGGTATCGAGACCTCGATCTTGTAAAACTAAGACAAAAATATTTTTATAAATATTTATGAAATGTTAGCAATATGGTATTAAAATTTCGTTAGAAAATTTTTACGTTTGGGTAGTTAATTAAGTAAAAAGAACTAAATTGAAAATGGTGTAAAAGTTACTAAAATGATTAAATAGCTCAATTGCTAAATGAGGAGGGACATAAATCACAAATAAGCCCAAAAGGAGATATTTTGGGCGGCATAAGCTGAGATAAATCAGGAGAATTGGTGAAATAAGGGCAAAATGAGAAAATGACAAAATTTACAAAAATAAAAATGGGACCAAATTGGAATATCTAAAATTCTCTTCATATTTCTTCATTATCATCAACCAAAAACGTCCCGAGGGTTTATTCAAGCTGGTATTTCATAATTTTTGCACCAAGTGAGTTAATCCTTACCTTTTTCTTATAATTTTTGTGTTTTTAAGACTTTTACAACTAGGTCCTACTATTAAATTCATTAGTTTCTTATTTCATGGATGAAATTTAAAGTTACCATGGTTGAGTGCTGTAATTTTAGGATGAAATAGCATGAAATTGGAGCTTTAATTTGTTTATGAGATGATTTTATTAGGTAATTTCAATAGAAATTGATTTTTAGGACCTAATTGTGAAAATATTTGGAATTAAAGTCTAGCGCTAAAATTCTGATTCCCAAAGGTTATAAAGTAGTTTGAAGTGATAGAATAAAGTGTTAGTAGAGAAAAATCAGCTCAATTGAGAGGCTAATTGAGTAGGGACGAAATTATCATTTATTAAAAGCTTAGGGGAAAAATGGTAATAAACATCTTGCACTAAAACAGTTTTGGACAGCAGTAATAGACTAACTTTTAAAATTCACCATAAATTGTGGAAATCGAACTAGAATATGAAAAAAATATTAAATTAAAACGGTGTAAGCAATGAAATTATAAATCATTAGATATAATAAATTTTGTGAGACAAGGTCAGAATGAATTCGGGTTCCTCTGTTCTGACTTTGAAAAATCATCAAAAATTGGAGAAAAATAATTAGGGGCTAAAATTTAAATGTTTAAATTATTAATGAGTCTATTTTCAATAGAAACAAACGAAAACATCATCCAAATTTTGTACTAATATATAATTAATTTTTAGCAAAGAAAGGTCGAAGGTGTTAGACAACAGAACAGAGGTAAGTTTGAAGATTTTACTGTACTTATTGGCTGAACCAAAAATTTTATGGTAGAAAGCTATTTGAGTCTAGTTTCAAAAACATCAAGAGGTTTTTAATTTGGAATTCTGTAGCTTGAGATGTAAATAATTTAGTGACTACGACTCAAGTAGACAGCATTGAATGAACTATAAATAATAGTGGAATTATAGAGAATGTTATATATGAACATGAAATGTATTAAATTGATGATTAAATTTATTTATTTAGATCCAGAAAATTCAAATACGAAGCTAGATCGAGGAAAAGAAAAAGTTCGGATTAGCAGATTTTTGTATACGAACAAGTATCGAGGTAAGCTCATGTAACTTGAATTATATTCTTAAATGCTTGAAATGTATGTTATTGATGTGAATAATTTGAATGTTCATTGTATGAAAATTGATAAAAAAAATTGATATATTTGATAAAAAAGGGGAAGAAATCTCGGTTGAATGAAAGGAAAATTCGATGGATCTCTGAAAAGGAATTGACGGTAAAAAGGATCTAGCTCGGACGGGTGATCCTATCTTGATATAGCCCTCCCAAAGAATATGTGTAAAATGGATTTAGCTCGGACGAGTAATCCGAATTAGGGTCTAAATTTAGCCTCGACTGGTAATTCAGATCTAAGCTCATTAGAGTAATTGTCGTTGCAGGGTATTTAGCCTGGACTGGTAATCCTACTGTAAGGATGAGGTTCGTGGGAGTGTGCTCTCTGAAATGGAAATGTGCGTACATGAATATGAATTGACGGACCCAAAATTGTACACTAAAAGTGTACCTCTGAAAATCCATCAAAATTTCGAGAAATTCAACGGGATAAATATGAAAAAATAACAAGGGAATGGAAATTATGGTATTGATGAGCTCATCAATCATGGTATATATTATTGATACGTGGAAATTATTGGACTAACTTGAATGTTGAGTTTGTACATGTTAGGATAATAATGCATTGAATGGATATATGAATGTTTATTGCATTGTATTGAAAATATTAGGTAAGTATAATTTTTGTTATATGAGCTTACTAAGCACAAAGTGCTTACCCTATTTCCTTTTCCCCTGTTTTGTAGTATTAAGAGCTCGGAGGTCGAATTCGGTCTGAGACACATCACACTATCAACCTCAAGATTTTGGTATATAAAGAAACTTCATTTTGGAAATCAATGGCATGTATAAGCTAATAAAGTAAATATTAATGTGAAATGATTGTAAGTTCAGCCATTGGTATGGCTAACAAATCTTGTTTTTGGTATGTGATGAGGTTATCTTATAAATATGCATGAATCTATCTTGAAAATATTTTGAATTGGATTGGTCGATGTGGATTGGTCTCAGTTTAAAATTCCAGGCAAGGTTAGATATCAATAAAGGGGTTATATTGAGTTAAAAAATTAATTCGTAAACTCAGGTAATGCCTCGTACCCTATTCCGACAACGAATACGGGTAGGAGGTGTTACACTACGCACGAAAATAAACCGTACGTTGAGTATGAACTCAGTGATATTTCTATAATCTGAACACTAAATAATATAAAATACACTTAAAAATCATATGACAATCATAAATATATATTTGTTCACTACAAAGATAAATCATTTATAATTCACTCAATTTTTCTCATCTACTAACCTTATTAGCTTTCCAAAATAAATTCACAAATTATTTGAACAATAATGTTTTTCATTCACAGATAAGTTCAGAGATATATAATTCATATTTCTTACTTATACTTCAGTTTACTATTCAATATCAGTAAATAATATTCAACTATTCACTTCTCAATCAGTATTATGTAATTATCCATTTTAATAACAGTCAGTATTTTTCGGTAACGATCAATTGATCTTTATTATTCAGTAACAATCAATCATTAAAGAAATCAGTCATTCACTATTTTTATTTACCCCTATTAACATGACTCGGACATTGACGGATACACGGATCCAACCCATACACCAGTACGACACTCAGTGCCTCATTGACTTTGCCGAAGAAAACAGTAATAGTATGATACTCAGTACCTCATCGGATTAGACCGATGTAATAATAGCAGTACGACACACATGGTGCCTCATCGACTTGAAGTCGAAGTAACAGTACGACATTTATAGTGCCTCATCGACTCAAGGTCAAAGTATCCTTGAACACTTCCAATCCTATGGCATGCCAACTATATCCGTCTAGCCCGATACATTTAATAGGGTATTCAATTCACTTTCAATTTTTCCAATCAATACACATTTTAATTAATCACATAAATTCATAATTCAATACAATTCAATTCACTTTTCAGTAACAAATATTCCAAATTCTACATTAATCACATATTCATATTTATTTCATCACATTCCCAATCAATTTAATTTTCAATATAACATACATTCAATATTCAATTTCCACATTAATCACATATATCCATATAAATTCAATAAATTTATCATATACCAAATCAATCCATTTCAATTGTAAAACACAATAAAAATAATTCTCACATAAATTACTTACCATAATATTTAATCAAAATACAACAATTAATAATTAAATTCACTTTTCAATTTCAACCAATATTCACTCCAATTCAAATAATCATCTCGATGCACTTACCATACATATTAAATAATAATTTCAACAATTAAATATTAAGTTCGGATTATAGAAATACAAACCGTAATTTTCGAGCTAACCCTCGTTGATTTTGCTTTTTCCTTTCTTAGCTAAGATTTCCGAAACAATGTTAGCTACGAAAATTAAAATAATTTTTATAGTCATTAATACAATACTAATTTATATTGAATAATTAAATTTCTATTCAATTTCTACCTTATTTTCAATTTGATCCTAACTAAGTTCACTTACTTTTCTAACTCAATTCATACTTTATTTCTACTCAATTTCTTATCATATTCAACATAAATATCCAATGTTCATGATAAAACCCTAATTTCAAATTTCTTTCAATTTAGTCCTTCAAACACAAAACTTATAAGTTACTTTACAATTTAATCCTTTAATCAATTCTAAATAAGAATTCTATCAATTTAATCCCTAATTCAATCATTTGTTCAACATGAACAATATCTAGAAATCTAATAACTTTCAAAATTTCCACTTACATCAAGTAGTACTTTGTTCTAGGATTCTAAAAACTCAAAAATTACAAAAAAATGAACTAAATTGACTTACCAATTGAACTTAAAACCTTGAAATCCCTAATTTCCTTTTCTTTCTTTCCTTCTCTTTTTTCGTTTCACATTCTGTTTCTTTTCTATTCTTTCATTTCTTTTATTCTTTTGTTTATTTACTTTATTATTATAATATAATATAATATAATATAATATAATATAATATAATATAATATAATATAATATAATATAATATATATTACTTAAATATTAAGTATTACTTAGTTATTATTTACATATGTATACTATTTTTTACAAGTATATGTACATAAATAATACACATGTCATTGCCTACACCATACACTTGTATTTACTTTATGTTTATTATATTAATTTAATATTATAATAACATAATAATTATTATTTCTTAAATAATAAGTAAATACATATATATATTACAATTATATGTATGTATTTATTACACTTGTACATTTTTATTACCATACAATTGTATTAATTTGATTTATTTATTTTATATTTATAATAATATAATATAATAATATATTTACTTATATTATAAGTAAATAATAATTACTAATATATGTATTTAATTAATCCACGTGTCACCACCATCACCATACACTTGTTGTAACGCCCCAATTTTCGGGAATTCTGTGAATGTTGGCATAGGTTTAATTATGTTAGTGGGCCTCTAGAAGGCCCAAGCTTAGAACCTGGTAATTTTAGATAATTTTTGTTCCATAAGAAAAAGGGAGTGAAATTATGAAATAGGACCTATGTGAAAATGTTTGAAAATGCTACAGGCTAAATTGAAGTGGCCAAATAAATAGGAGTGCAAAATAGGAGGATTTGCATGACAAACCTCCCATTTTACATGAAGTGGCCAGCCATCATGTTGTTGTAGACAATATGAGCACTTGATATCCATAATTTATGGTACAAATTGATACAAATTGATAATGGGTTAGGTAAATGTTCCATGATAATGGATTAGGTAAATATTCCATGATAATGGGTTAGGTAAATGTTCCATGATAATGGTTTAGGTAAATGTTCCATGATGGGAATTTCATGTCTTTTGTATTAAAAAATTAAATGGATGAAATATGAAATTTTATTAAAAGAAAAAGGGTGAAAAGAACAAAGTTTTGTCCATCTTTGTTCATCATAGCCTAAAGTTAGAGAAGAGAAAGGAGAGGAGAAAGCTCTTGAATGTTCGGTCACTTGGGGAAGAAAATTGAAGGTAAGTTCATGGTAGTTTGCTTCTATCTTGATGTTCATGAGTTCTTCTTGATTCTACCTTAACTCTTGAAGCATATTTTGGTTTTAGTTGTGTTGTGAGCATTTAGTCATGAATTAAAATGAAGGAAATGGTTGTTGTTTCATGTTCTTTTGAAGAAAAATGGAAGATAGGTGAAGTTGAGCCAAACAAATGAGCATGCATGTGCCTTAGATGCTAAGGGGAAAAATTGGCTAACATGTTGTGCTTTAAAATAATGAAATGGAGATTATACTTAAGTAAAATCATAGATATGTGATGATTGATTGGTGATATACATGTTTAAATAACATGCATGCAAGGTATGTGTGAAAGAGTGATTTGGTAATAAATCTGCTTGGGACAGCAGCAGTAACGTGACTTTGGAAAATCACCATAAATTATGGGAGATGAATTAGAAGCTGAATAAATTATGTAATTAAAGCTTATTGAGTCTAGTTTCTAATTAAATAAACAAGAACATATTTTGAATTCTGTACAATGAGAAATTTGATTCGTAATGAAGAGTGGTCAGATTAGTCAAACAGTGAAACATGGGAAACTTTGAGAAAAATCTGGTATTGATTGGCTAAACCAAAAATTCTAAAAATTTTATTGATAGAATATATATGAGTCTATTTTCAAGGAAAATTAACGGAAATTGATTTGGAGTTTCGTAGCTCCAGTTATAAATGATTTAGTGACCGTTGCTCAGGAAGACAGCTTGCAGTGAAATTATGATTATGTGGTAAACATTGACAAAAATTTGTTAATGAGTTGCTTATTGTTTTCTTATAAGCTTACTATGATCTGTAGGTGTGGTTGGCCGAATATTGTAAGGGGTTAATACGTAGTTTGTATTTGAATAGTTAGATTAACGTGTTAGTAATCCAATTGTAGGCGGTTCGTGTGTGGATCTCGTCAGCATATCGTCGCAAACAGGTGTGTAACTAACACCCTCTTTCTTAGTCTAGATCAGAAAAAGTCGAAAAGCCGAAATACCGAAAATCGGTATTTTGTAGATTTGCGAATGTGCGAATGCTCGTGAGGTAAATCGATTAATGTTTTTGGTAAGCTACAATGTTTGGACTGCAAAGTACATGATTTTTGCGCCATCGATATTTTTGGGCTTAATGGGCCAAAATTGGAATGATGGGCCAACGGGCCCAATTTGGTAAGAACCCTAGGTACGTGATTCTGTAGTACGTGAAAGGTAGGAATATGCATGAAAAACCCTAAAATAGATAAATTGCTGAAATACCTTTAAAAGTGGAAAATTTACAGTTTTACCCCTAGGAGATAAATTACCGAAATACTCCTAGGGTTAAATTGACCTAAATGCATGTTTGACTGTTGTTATTTACTGCATGCCATGTTGTTATTATCTGATGCATGGGATTGGGATATTGACGGAGGAAGTACTGAAAGTGGCTTGTCCACATACTGGAGGCTTTGCCTCAATTTACTGTTAACTGAGCAGCAAGGCTGCAACTGTGGAGTGTTGGGCTGGGTGGGTTGAGCTATTCCCCACATGGAGTGTATGGCTGGTACGGGTAGAGTGTAGTGGTTGGTGGGTTGAGTAGTCTCCCCAAATGGGCTTGCATATGTTTACTGATGTTGTATGTATTTTGAAATGGGCCTATGGGCCATACTGTTATCTGAATAAGGGGCTAAGGCCCAGTTTATTGTAATCTGAAAAGGGCTCTGGTCCAGTACCACTGTTACCTGGATGGGCTTAGGCCCAATGGGCTTGAGCTGACTTGGGCTTTGAATGGGTTTTCCTTACACACTGAGTTTCCCCAAACTTACCCCTTTTATTTTCATCCACGCAGGAAATCCCCAACCATAGTGGGCTTGGAGCTGTGAGGGAATTCGGAGTGGCCACCCATTCTGAAAGTTTGATTTTCTTCTGGTGAACTGGACATCCTTTTAATTACGTTTGAGGTTTTGGGCTTTTAAATGTAATAAGGCCGCTTATTTATTTTTGATGGTTTTTAATATGTATTACTAAGATAGGTAATACTTATTTTAACTGTTGAAATTGGATAGCTTTAGGGCGCGTTTTCAAAAACAACAGTTGATTTCAAAATAACACGACAACAAGCAAAGCTTCCGCAATGAAAGTATTTTCCAAAATTAATCACTTTTCCTAAAAATGACTTAATCGAATCGGTTTCCTAGAAATATCCATGACGTTAAGGTGTGGCAATGGCGGTATGCATGTCTAGGATTGGATCCGAAGGGAGCTTGGTACTTATGCAGTCCGATGGACTCACCACCTCTTTTCCGGTTTCCTACCTGGTGCACAGATTCCATTCACTTTAACCCTTAATGAATTAATCTTTTGAACATGAAGTACGATTTTCTGGACTTAGAATGGAATTTTTTTTTACGTTTTTGATGTGGCATACTGGATCCGACCATAACTTCTGGGCCGGGTTTGGGGTGCTACATTTAATGGTATCAGAGCCTAGGTTGCAACAACTCGGCTGTGGAATAAGTTTACAAAAACAAATATTTTTGAAAGCAAAAATTTTATAAAGAATGCGAAAAACTCGATTTTCAAAATTTAGATCTTTAGAAGGTAGCATTCCGAATCTCCGGCTCAAGTCTGTAAGTATTACTCTGAACTTTTCTGAATATTTTCCTGAATTATCTGTCTGTACTGAAACCCTATGAGGATACTCTAGATAAGATGATACTGAAACCATAGGAAAATCTGATAAGAGACTGAAACTGTAGCTAGACTTTGATTCTGCGAAAACAAACTCTAAACTACTATCTGATTTATAAAACATCTGTAATAAACACTGGAATATTAATTGATGCATAAAAATTCGTAATCAAGATAATACGATATAAGTATAAGAGGCCGTGGACGAAGCCGAGGAAGTGCTCGACTGAGATCTTCGTCTTCGAGACATATGCCGGCGGTGGATGCACCGGTACCACCGACAACAGAGGTAGAGTCTCATGACTACGGTGCCGAGGATTATGCCCTGTCACAGGTAATGCTTCGTGTTCTGGAAAGGGTTGCCAGGGCAAGTACGGGCAATGGAGTTCGGAGATCTATTTCTGAACGACTTCGGGCTAACAGAGCGGAGATCTTTAAGGGCGTGTCTGGTATAGCCCTGAATGTGGCGGAATATTAGTAGGAGGCCACAGAACGGATTATGGACGACTTGGACTGCTCTGAGGAGATTGTGAGTGGGGTATCTGTACTAAGTCCTTTGGGTCACTCGGTTAGGGTAGACAAACTGTATAGGGATGTACCCTTAGAAACTCAAGGTAGGATTTTCCCTGGAGATCTGATGGAGTTACCGTTCGGAGAGTTTGATCTCATTTTGGGAATGGACTGGCTTGTTAAGCATAAAGCGACTCTGGATTGTGCTGCTAAACGAATGGTGTTAATGACCACAAAGGATGAGGAGGTTATAGTGATAGGTGAGCGAAGGGATTATTTGTCCAATGTGGTGTCGGCTTTAAGAGCCGAAAAATGGATTCGGAAAGGTTGTGAGGCCTATTTGGCATTTGTAAGTTAGTCATAAGAGGAGGGATTGTTAGTGGATAAGGTTAGGACTGTAAAGGAGTTCCAAGATGTTTTTCCAGAAGAGCTTCTAGGATTGCCTCCGAACTGAGAAATGGAGTTTGGAATCGACTTATTGCCTGGAACGGCACCAGTGTCTATCGCACCGTATAGAATGGCACCGAAGGAGTTGGTGGAGCTAAAGGCACAAATTCAAAAGCTGTTGGATAGGGGCTTCATTAGGCTAAGCGTGTCTCCATGGGGAGCACCGGTGCTATTCCTGAAAAAGAAGGATGGTACGATGCGAATGTGCATTGATTATCTCTAGTTGAACAAACTGACGATTAAAAATAAGTATCCATTGCCAAGGATTGACGATCTGTTTGACCAGCTTAGAGGGGCTTCTGTATTTTCCAAGATTGACCTTTGATCTCGATATCATCAGTTAAGAGTCAAGGAGGCAGATATCCATAAGACGGCATTCAGGACTCGGTATGGTCATTACGAGTTTCTGGTTATGCCATTTGGACTGACGAACGCTCCTGCAGCATTTATGGATCTGATGAATCGTGTGTTCCAACCATTTTTTGATCAATTCGTAGTTGTCTTCATTGATGATATCATGGTATATTCTGAAACTGAAGCGAAACATGATGAGCATCTCCGTATAGTGCTGCGAGTGTTAAGGGAGAAAGAACTCTTTGCGAAGTTCAGCAAGTGTGAATTTTGGTTGATGGAGGTAACCTTCTTAGGACATGTGGTCTTTGCCGAAGGGATTAAGGTGGACCCTCGAAAGATTGAAGCAATTTTGGAGTGGAAGCCACCTAGGACGGTGTCAGAAATTCAAAGTTTCCTAGGGTTGGCAGGATACTACAGAAGGTTTGTAGAAGGTTTTTCTGTTATGGCAGCACCCCTGACAAAACTCATAAGGAAAGGAGAACCGTTTGTATGGACTGAGAAGCAGCAGGGAGCTTTTGAGAAGTTGAAGAAAGTTCTGACTGAAGCACCTGTGTTAATTCAGCCGGATTCTGGGAAGGATTTTAGTGTGTACAGTGACGCATCACACGTGGGTTCGGGCTGCGTGTTAATGCAAGAGGGTAAGGTGGTTGCATATGCATCACGGCAGCTTAAGCCTCATGAGGGGGACTATCCGACTCATGATTTAGTGTTGGCAGTAGTGATATTTGCACTTAAGATTTGGAGACATTACTTGTACGGAGAAAGGTGTATTATATACACTGACCATAAGAGTCTTAAATATTTGTTGACTCAGAAGGAGCTGAACCTTAGGCAAAGGAGATGGATTGAGTTACTTAAGGATTATGACTGTTCGATTGAGTACCACCCAAGTAAGGCTAACGTGGTGGCTGATGCGTTGAGTCGAAGGGTTGTTTCTGATTTGAGAGCCTTGTTTGCACGTTTGAGTCTGTTTGATGATGGAAGTCTGTTAGCAGAATTGCAAGTGAGGCCTATTTGGACTGAGCAGATTAAAGAAAAACAGCTGAAGGATAACTCGTTGGTTCTTCGGTTTCAGCAAGTTGAGAAGGGTGAGAATGAGGATTTTGGACTGAATACTAAAGGAGTTTTATGCTTCCGAGGAAGAATTTTTGTTCCGAAGGACTCTGACTTGAGACAGTCAATATTGAAGGAAGCTCATGGGGGACTTTGTGCCATGCATCCTGGAGGGAATAAGTTGTATCACGACTTGCGAGAACTGTATTGGTGGCCTGGGCTTAAACGAAAAGTAACGGAGTTTGTAGGAAAATGTCTGACATGCCAACAAGTGAAAGCTGAGCATCAATTACCTTCTGGACTGTTACAGCCAGTGAAGATACCACTTTGGAAGTGGGAGAGGCTAACCATGGACTTTGTGAGTGGGTTGCCCTTGACACCATCGAAGAAAGACTCAGTGTGGGTGATTGTGGATAGGTTGACCAAATCAGCCCATTTCATACCTGTACGTACTGACTTTTCGCTTCAAAAGTTAGCCAAGCTGTATGTGGCAGAGATTGTACGACTTCATGGAGTCCCACTTTCGATTGTCTCTGACCGGGATCCCAGATTTACATCTCAGTTTTGGCAAAAGTTGCATGAGGCGTTGGGGACGCGATTGAACTTTAGTACGGCTTTCCATCCCCAAACTGATGGTCAATCAGAGAAGATTATTCAGATTCTGGAGGACATGTTGAGGGGATGCGTGATTGACTTTCGAGGTAGTTGGGAGGATTACATGCCGTTGGCAGAATTCGCGTACAATAACAGTTACCAGGCGAGTATTCAAATGGCACCGTATGAAGCACTATATGGACGAAGGTGTCGTACACCTACGTGTTGGACAGAGTTGGGTGAACGACAAGTGCTTGGACCGGAGTTGGTGGCAGATACTGAAAGTAAGGTTAAGTTGATAAGAGATCGATTAAAGGAGGCATCTGATAGACAGAAGTCGTATGCGGACCTAAAGCGCAAAGAGCTAGAGTTCGCGGTTGGGGATATGGTTTTCTTAAAGGTTTCACCTTGGAAGAAGATCTTGAGATTCGGCAAGAAAGGCAAATTGAGTCCGCGGTTTATAGGGCCTTATCGGGTTCTTAAGCGGGTAGGGCCAGTAGCGTATCAGTTAGAATTACCACCAGAGTTAGACAGAATCCATGACGTGTTTCATGTGTCTATGTTAAGACGATATCGATCGGATCCCTCACATGTTGTGCCAGTGGAGGAGATTGAAGTAAGGACTGATTTGACCTTTGAGGAAGAACCCATACAAATTTTAGATCGAGAGGTTAAAGTTCTAAGAAGGAAGTTGGTTCCGTTGGTAAAAGTACTGTGGCGTAATCATGGAAGGGAAGAAGCTACTTGGGAATCAGAAGAGACTATGCGTCAACAATACCCTCAACTATTTGGATCAGGTAAATTTCGAGGCCGAAATTTCTTCAAGGGGGTAGAGTTGTAACGCCCCAATTTTCGGGAATTCTGTGAATGTTGGCATAGGTTTAATTATGTTAGTGGGCCTCTAGAAGGCCCAAGCTTAAGATAGAACCCGGTAATTTTAGTTAATTTTTGTTCCATAAGAAAAAAGGGAGTGAAATTATGAAATAGGACCTATGTGAAAATGTTTGAAAATGCTATAGGCTAAATTGAAGTGGCCAAATAAATAGGAGTGCAAAATAGGAGGATTTGCATGACAAACCTCCCATTTTACATGAAGTGGCCAGCCATCATGTTGTTGTAGACAATATGAGCACTTGATATCCATAATTTATGGAACAAATTGATACAAATTGATAATGGGTTAGGTAAATGTTCCATGATAATGGATTAGGTAAATATTTCATGATAATGGGTTAGGTAAATGTTCCATGATAATGGTTTAGGTAAATGTTCCATGATGGGAATTTCATGTCTTTTGTATTAAAGAATTAAATGGATGAAATATGAAATTTTATTAAAAGAAAAAAGGGTGAAAAGAACAAAGTTTTGTCCATCTTTGTTCATCATAGCCTAAAGTTAGAGAAGAGAAAGGAGAGGAGAAAGCTCTTGAATGTTCGGTCACTTGGGGAAGAAAATTGAAGGTAAGTTCATGGTAGTTTGCTTCTATCATGATGTTCATGAGTTCTTCTTGATTCTACCTTAACTCTTAAAGCATATTTTGGTTTTTAGTTGTGTTGTGAGCATTTAGTCATGAATTAAAATGAAGGAAATGGTTGTTGTTTCATATTCTTTTGATGAAAAATGGAAGATAGGTGAAGTTGAGCCAAACAAATGAGCATGCATGTGCCTTAGATGCTAAGGGGAAAAATCGGCTAACATGTTGTGCTTTAAAATAATGAAATGGATATTATACTTAAGTAAAATCATAGATATGTGATGATTGATTGGTGATATACATGTTTAAATAACATGCATGCAAGGTATGTGTGAAAGAGTGATTTGGTAATAAATCTGCTTGGGACAGCAGTAGTAATGTGACTTTGGAAAATCACCATAAATTGTGGGATATGAATTAGAAGCTGAATAAATTATGTAATTAAAGCTTATTGAGTCTAGTTTCTAATGAAACAAACAAGAACATATTTTGAATTCTGTACAATGAGAAATTTGATTCGTAATGAAGAGTGGTCAGATTAGTCAAACAGTGAAACATGGAAAACTTTGAGAAAAATCTGGTATTGATTGGATAAACCAAAAATTCTGAAAATTTTATGGATAGAAGATATATGAGTCTATTTTCAAGGAAAATTAACGGAACTTGATTTGGAGTTTCGTAGCTCCAGTTATAAATGATTTAGTGACCGTTGCTCAGGAAGACAGCTTGCAGTGAAATTATGATTATGTGGTAAACATTGACAAAAATTTGTTAATGAGTTGCTTATTGTTTTCTTATAAGCTTACTATGATCTGTAGGTGTGGTTGGCCGAATATTGTAAGGGGTTAATACGTAGTTTGTATTTGAATAGTTAGATTAACGTGTTAGTAATCCAATTGTAGGCGGTTCGTGTGTGGATCTCGTCAGCATATCGTCGCAAACAGGTGTGTGACTAACACCCTCTTTCTTAGTCTAGATCGGAAAAAGTCGAAAAGCCGAAATGCCGAAAATCGGTATTTTGTAGATTTGCGAGTGTGCGAATGCTCGTGAGGTAAATCGATTAATGTTTTTGGTAAGCTACAATGTTTGGACTGCAAAGTACATGATTTTTGCGCCCTCGATATTTTTGGGTTTAATAGGCCAAAATTGGAATGATGGGCCAACGGGCCCAATTCGGTAAGAACCCTCGGTACGTGATTCTGTAGTACGTGAAAGGTAGGAATATGCATGAAAAACCCTAAAATAGATAAATTACTGAAATACCTTTAAAAGTAGAAAATTTACAGTTTTACCCCTAGGAGATAAATTACCGAAATACCCCTAGGGTTAAATTGACCTAAATGCATGTTTGACTGTTGTTATTTACTGCATGCCATGTTGTTATTATCTGATGCATGGGATTGGGATATTGACGGAGGAAGTACTGAAAGTGGCTCGTCCACATACTGGAGGCTTTGCCTCAATTTACTGTTAACTGAGCAGTAAGGCTGCAACTGTGGAGTGTTGGGCTGGGTGGGTTGAGCTATTCCCCACATGGAGTGTATGGCTGGTACGGGTAGAGTGTAGTGGTTGGTGGGTTGAGTAGTCTCCCCAAATGGGCTTGCATATGTTTACTGATGTTGTATGTATTTTGAAATGGGCCTATGGGCCATACTGTTATCTGAATAAGGGGCTAAGGCCCAGTTTATTGTAATCTGAAAAGGGCTCTGGTCCAGTACCACTGTTACCTGGATGGGCTTAGGCCCAATGGGCTTGAGCTGACTTGGGCTTTGAATGGGTTTTCCTTACACACTGAGTTTCCCCAAACTCACCCCTTTTATTTTCATCCACGCAGGAAATCCCCAACCATAGTGGGCTTGGAGCTGTGAGGGAATTCGGAGTGGCCACCCATTCTGAAAGTTTGATTTTCTTCTGGTGAACTGGACATCCTTTTAATTACGTTTGAGGTTTTGGGCTTTTAAATGTAATAAGGCCGCTTATTTATTTTTGATGGTTTTTAATATGTATTACTAAGATAGGTAATACTTATTTTAACTGTTGAAATTGGATAGCTTTAGGGCGCGTTTTCAAAAACAACAGTTGATTTCAAAATAACACGACAACAAGCAAAGCTTCCGCAATGAAAGTATTTTCCAAAATTAATCACTTTTCCTAAAAATGACTTAATCGAATCGGTTTCCTAGAAATATCCATGACGTTAAGGTGTGGCAATGGCGGTATGCATATCTAGGATTGGATCCGAAGGGAGCTTGGTACTTAAGCAGTCCGATGGACTCACCACCTCTTTTCCGGTTTCCTACCTGGTGCACAGATTCCATTCACTTTAACCCTTAATGAATTAATCTTTTGAACATCAAGTACGATTTTCTGGACTTAGAATGGAATTTTTTTTTTACGTTTTTGATGTGGCATGCTGAATCCGGCCATAACTTCTGGGCCGGGTTTGGGGTGCTACACTTGTCATGTTTTGGTTTAATTCTAGTTTAGTCATTTGACTTTTCTCTATTCTTTAATTCAACTTTTACCCTATATTCAATTTAGACTTCACACTTAATTTAATCATAATTTAAGCTAATTCACTCAACCAAAATCTAATTAACCTTACAATCAATTTCGTAAATATTTCTAATAAATATTTACAAATCCATTTTTCAGAAACAGAGACCCGAAAATACACTTTTCGTTAATCATAAATTTTGGGCTATTACAATTCTCCCCACTTAATAAATTTCGTTCTCAAAATTTACCTGAAAAGAGGTGGGGTACTAAGATCTCACTGTTTCTTCCAGTTCCCATATTGCTTCCTCTATATTTTGACTTCTCCAAAATATTTTTACTAACGGAACTCGTTTATTACATATTTCATTCACCTCTTGAGCTATTATCTCAACCGGCTCTTCTTTATACAATAAATCAGATCAAATTTCAATATCCTTTGTTGATATAACATGTGAGAGATCTGATCTATATCTTCTGAGCATCAAAACAGAAAAAAAATCATTATAAATTTTTTTGTAATCTCGGAGGCAAAACCAAACGATATATTACCGGTCTGACTTTTTCTACAATTTCATATGACCCATTAAAACGAGAACTCAATTTCCTTTTTCAACCAAATCTCAAAATTTTCTTCCAAGGTAAAACTTTAAGAAATACCTTATCACCGACAGAATATTCGATATCCCGATGTTTTAAGTCCACATATGATTTTTGTCTGTCAAAAGCTACTTTCAGTCTACCTTGAATCATCTTTACTCTTCTTCAGTTTCACGAATCAAAACAACTCCACATTTTCCTTTTCTCACTATATTCAATCAAATACTATGAAGTTTTGCATTCACAATCATATAGAGCTTCATACAGTGCTATTTAGTACTTAACTGAAGACTGTTGTTGTACACAAATTCGACTAACAGCAATTATTTCTTTTCTAATTACCTTCGAATTCTGAAACATAATATCAAAACATAATTTCAAAAATTTAAATCACAAGTTCAGGTTAGCTATTTATCTGAGATAAAATATGCAGACTTCGTCATACCTTCAATGATTATTCAAATATCATCTTTCTTTTTTGAAGACAGATGTAATATTTCTAACTAGAATTCCATAGAAATTCTATCCCATTTCTATTTTGGTATCATCACTGGCTGTAACAGTTCTAAAGATATCAGTATCTGATGTTCAGTTTTGCCGTGCTGGCATATAAACGTTTATATACAAATTCAAAATATCGCTTTTCATTCCAAGTCATCAACACACCTTCTTCAAATCATTGTACAACTTATTTCTTCCAGAATGAATAGACATGGTACTACTATAAATTTAATGCAAAATCTTCTATATAAGCTCTGAATTTTTCTGTACAACTTCTATTTCTAATTAGCAGACAATCGTCAGATCCAATCTGAAATTTTTAATCAAAAGTCATCTGTATTTATACCCATTTAACCAGTAACTCGTTATCACATTTCTAAGCTTTACAGATCTGCTGTAGAGAAGTTAGTTTAACTTTTATCTCAACTAAGCCATCTTTAGGTAATTAGTCGAGTGTTCATGACTCATAATATAAAACAAAACTTTCAATTCTAAGTATACGTAACTTCATTTGCCCTTTCTGGATGATAATCAATTATCAAATCATGATCTTTTATGCTAGGATAATAGCTACCACTCCCAAATCATATATCAGATAATTCTTTTCATGTGATTCTAGCTTTTCAAAACATAAACCATTCGTTTACTTTCTTGCATCAAAACATTACTATCCTTGTAAATTACAAGTTTCTTTACCAAATTTCAAGCTAAACCAGAACTAGTGCTTCAGTTAACCGAACTTTCAACTAATCAAACATTGCTGACATTCATCAGATCATTCCAATTCCACATCTTTCTGTAATATTTGCAGTATCCAAAAATCCTTTTTCAAATTTCTGGTAATAACTGACTAGTCTCAGAAAATCTCTGATTTCAGATATATTTTTCAATATCATTTCAATCACAAAATCTATATCAAATTCAGCTTCTTTAACCAACAATAATTCAGGTAACTCTTCTGAAAACGTATCAGAATTTTCACATACTATTACCACTAATTTAAACTTTGACTTAGATACTTTAATATCCAATACATAAGCAAAGTAAGTGTCATAACCCCTTTCTGGCACATTTCTGTTTTGACATGATTCACAATAGACAAATCATTCAATCTTCTCTGATTCAAAACAAAACATTTCATCATCCCGACTTTGCAGTATAATATACTTTTGCTTGTAATTTACAACAGCATCGTATGAAATTAATCATTCTATTTTCAAAATCACATCAAACAGTAATAACATCAAATCAATTAGAAAACAGTACCCTAGTATCATTATCAGAAAGTCCCTACAAATTTTATCAACCAATAAATACTGATCCGAAAAATTTGATTCTTCTACCAAAAATTCAGTGAACTCAACAGGCAAATCTTTAGTAGATACTAAATTCATGTAATTATAGGAATAATTCAAACTAAGATCAATTTAAAATAATTATATCAGTATCAATAAAGAAGAAGTACCAGTAACGACTTCCAGTAGAGAAATATTTTCTTATATTCGATTAACATATACCCTAGCTGATGTTCATTCTCCAAATTTTACACTGAAGTCCTTTGTCACACTTCAACTATCACTTGTATTTCAGGGTTATAGGATGATCAACCTCTGGTAGCTGTGTTACTCGGTCTTGAAGTTTGAATAATATATTTTCAACTTTCTTCGAACAATCACAAAGATAATGATCAAAAGAATTATATCTAACACATATTCCACTCTTTATTCTATATTCTCCAAAATGTAGTTTATTACAATACTCGCATTTGAACTTAGTATTTCTAACATTTTCTACACTTACTACAGATGTAGATCAACATCTTTAACTGAAGCATCGGGTATCTCAGTCTTTTACATGAAATTCTAATTTCCATTTCAATCTGTCTTTTCTCTTTATTAAGCTCTTCGGCTTTATGTCTTCATTTAAACCATCTTCAAACCACTTGTACATTATGGTTTCTGTCAGAATACACCCTCTGATATATTTATTCAATCAAACAAATTCCCTTCATACACAGTTACAGTCATATGACTCTGTTTAAGCTTCAAGAATTCTTTACATCTTTGATCAAGAAATCCCTAACTGATATATATATTTCTTTCATAACTCAATTTTGGAAAATTTCCAAATAACCCTTTCTTAATCACAACATAAATCAATATTTTCTACCATTGGTAAGCTGAATCTTTTAACAAAAATATCATATATTTCTAGCATTTAACCGGTAAACAAAACAATTTATTTACAGCACTGATAATATTCTCTAACCAAATTTTAGTTCTTTCAAGATCATTTTCAGCTGTAATTCTCAATTCTTCCACACTATATATACAAATAATTAGCAACAGATAACTTACCCGTTCAGACAAGCTCTGTACCTTGAAACACTTCAGGAACCGATTGAGAAATAGAAGAGATGGATTATCTATTTCTCTAACATTACATTATTCAACATTCAGTAGTTAATTACCCATTGAGTTAATACTCAGTGTTGCCGACTCTTAATTCACAAGACTCTTTGTCTCTAGTATAAATTTCATAATCAATACCATCGATATATTCATCTAACATTTTCAAATATAAAACAGAAACAAACAAATATATCAGCATCCAATCCCGACTTAATTTTGACTTAATTATGGCATGTACCTCTAGACTCAATTTCGAGCTCGATTTAGTCCAAGAATCGGCTAAACCGGAATAGCTCTGATATCACTAATTGTAACACCCCCTAATCCTTATCCGTCCTCCGAACAGGATTACGGAGCATTACCAATCAATATAGTTAAATCACTTTAAATCACATTCAAACCTACTCAAAACATGACAAATTAGACATTTTACGTGCTATATGATGAATCATTTTAAGTATTTCACATACATTATCAAATAGTTCAAATTTCTTATCAAATAAGCCAATTCCTACCATATACTATTACCAAATCCAAATTTAGTTATTTCATCCATACCTTGACAACCCAAAATGACACACATAGACATTTTAGGTACATGCCATTACTAATAATTAATATATTTCACTACGTTGAGTTCGGGATTGACCTGGATGCTGATTCAACGGTCTAACTTTAACCTATCCTGCGCACAGAAACAAATTGTACGCTGAGTATGAACTTAGTGGTATTTCCATAACCTGAACACTTAATAATATAACATACACTTAAAAATCATATGACAACCACAAATATATATTTGTTCACTACAAAGATAAATCCTTTATAATTCACTCAATTTTTCTCATCTACTAACCTTATTAGCTTTCCAAAATAAATTCACCAATCATTTGAACAATAATGTTTTCCATTCATAGATAAGTTCAGAGATACATAATTCATATGTCTCACTCATACTTCAGTTCACTGTTCAATATCAGTAAATAATATTCAACTATTCACTTCTCAATCAGTATTCTGTACTTATCCATTTCAAAAACAGTCAGTATTTTTCGGTAACGATCAATTGATCTTTATTATTCAGTAACAATCAATCATTAAAGAAATTAGTGATTCGGTATTTTTATTTACCCCTATTAACATGACTCGGACATTGACGGATACACGGATCCAACCAACACACTAGTACGGCACTCAGTGCCTCATCAGCTTTGCCGAAGAAAACAGTAACAGTACGGTACTCATTACCTCATCGAATTAAACCGATGTAACAATAGCAGTACGACACATATGGTGCCTCATTGACTCGAAGTCGAAGTAACAGTACAACACTTATAGTGTCTCATCGACTCAAGGTTGAAGTATCCCTGAACACTTTCAATCCTATGGCATGCTAACTATATCCGTCTAGCCCAATACAGTTAATAGGTTATTCAATTCACTTTCAATTTTTCCAATCAATACACATTTTAATTAATCACATAAATTCATAATTCAATACAATTCAATTCACTTTTCAGTAACAAATATTACAAATTCCACATTAATCACATATTCATATTTATTTCATCACATTCCCAATCAATTTAATTTTCAATATAACATACATTCAATATTTAATTTCCACATCAATCACATATATCCATATAAATTCAATAAATTTATCACATACCAAATCAATCCATTTCAATTGTAAAACACAATACAAATAATTCTCACCTAAATTACTTACCATAATATTTAATCAAAATACAATAATTAATAATTAAAGTCACTTTTCAATTTCAACCAATATTCACTCCAATTCAAATAATCATCTCGATGCACTTACCATACATATTAAATAATAATTTCAACAATTAAATATTAAGTTCTAATTATTGAAATACAAACCGTAATTTTCGAGCTAACCCTCATTGATTTTGCCTTTTTCCTTCCTTAGCTAAGGTTTTTCGAAACAACGTTAGCTATGAAAATTAAAATAATTTTTATAGTCATTAATACAATACTAATTTATATTGAATAATTGAATTTCTATTCAATTTCTACCTTATTTTCAATTTGATCCTAACTAAGTTCACTTACTTTTCTAACTCAATTCATATTTTATTTCTACTCAATTTCTTATCATATTCAACATAAATATCCAATGTTCATGATAAAACCCTAATTTCAAATTTCTTTCAATTTAGTCCTTCAAACACAAAGCTTATAACTTACTTTACAATTTAATTCTTTAATCAATTCTAAATAAGAATTATATTAATTTAATCCCTAATTCAATCATTTGTTCAACATGAACAATATCTAGAAATCTAATAACTTTCAAAATTTCCACTTAAATCAAGTAGTACTTTGTTCTAGAATTCTAAAAACTCAAAAATTACAAGAAAATGAACTAAATTGACTTACCAATTGAACTTGGAACCTTAAAATCCCTAATTTCCCTTTCTTTCTTTCCTTCTCTTTTTTCGTTTCACATTCTGTTTCTTTTCTATTCTTTCATTTCTTTTATTCTTTTGTTTATTTACTTTATTAATATAATATAATATAATATAATATATATTATACTACTTAAATATTAAGTATTACTTAATTATTATCTACATATGTATACTATTTTTTACAAGTATATGTACATAAATATTACACATGTCATTGCCTACGCCATACACTTTTATTTACTTTATGTTTATTATATTAATTTAATATTATAATAACATAATAATTATTATTTCTTAAATAATAAGTAAATACATATATATATCACAATTATATGTATATATTTATTACACTTGTACATTTTTATTATCATACAATTATATTAATTTGATTTATTTATTTTATGTTTATAATAATAATATAATAGTATAATATATTTACTTATATTATAAGTAAATAATAATTACTAATATATGTATTTAATTAATTCACATGTCACCACCATCACCATACACTTGTCATGTTTTGGTTTAATTACTAGTTTAGTCCTTTAACTTTTCTATTTCTTTAATTGAACTTTTACCCTATATTTAATCTAGTCCTTACACTTAATTTAATCTTAATTCAAGCTAATTCACTTAACCAAAATCTAATTAACCTTACAATCAATTTCGTAAATATTTCTAATAAATATTTACAAATCCATTTTTCAGAAAGGGAGACTCGAAAATACCTTTTTTTTTAATCATAAATTTTGGGTTACTACAGTTTGGGTGGCAATTTGGCTTGGTAAATAGCTTATTTTTGTCCACACAGGCGTGTGTCTCGGCCGTATGTGACACACGGTTGTATTACACGACTGTATGTCCCCTGGTGTTAAGATTAAAATCAAGTCAGTATACTCCACACGGCCTCACACGCAAGCGTATGACTTGGCCGTGTGGCATAAGTTAGTATACCCTACGGGTTTGGCATAGCCTAGCACATGGCCTGGCTCATGGGCATGTGTGGCCATTTTTAGGGCACATGGGCTAGCCACACAGGCGTGTGTGTTGGCCCGTGACCCAAGTCAGAAAGTTACACGGGGTCGGACATAGGCTGGGACACGGCCATGTGCTCTTATTTTGAATGTCCACACGACTTGTGGCACGGTCGTGTCTAGAGGCCGTGTGAGACACACGGGGTGTCCCCTGTTTTGTGAAAATTTTCATAGTTACGATTGAATTATTTTTTATTTTAAATATCTATAATTCGTCTTTAACTCTTAAATAGGAGAATAAAAGCGTTTCAGCGTCTTTAAAATGCCGATACCAATCGAGTTAAAACCCAATCAATAAATTTTTAATAAATTAAGAATGTTAAACTATGTGTTTTATACAAATAACTTTTAATAATTTAAATACATATGTTCTCACCATGGTCAAACTTTTTATTTAAGAAAGAAGGATTGAAGAAAGTAAAGGCAGGCGTAAGATTTAAATATAAGTTCAAATAATTTGGATTTCATTAGAAAAAAAAAATATCAAGTAGATTATATTCTCCTTTTGTTAAAGGTGCATGCAATCAATTTGGAGCAATTTACTAAAAAAACCTCTTTTATTTTGTTATTTATCGAAATGGTCCGACTTTTTTTATTATTTACGAGAAATGACCATTTTTCCCGAAAGCACGTCCACATTAGCTCGAAGTCAGGGTACATGTAAACAAAACGCTTCCCTGGGGGAGCGATTTATCCACATCAACACAAACTACACCCTCATGGATGCACTTTGCTGATGTGGCAAAAAGGCTCTCCAAGGACACGTTTTAGCTCCTGTTTAAATTTTCAAAAAGTCATTTTTTAGATATTATAAAAATAGACCAATTTTTTTGAAATTTTACAAGAATAAACCTTAAAAAAGGTTCAAAGTGATAACAACACTTTTTTAAGGTGTCACCAATTAATATGGAAACAAAACTTTTGAAATGGATATCTTTATATAGACTCAAAGTCTCATTTCCCTTATTTTTTTAAGCAATGTGGGATATGAGTTATGTGTATGTATAGACTCATGAATAGGTTTGCAGCTTGTTCCTAAACAATGTGAGATTCCTTCCTCTTTTAACTAACAACATGAGACTAAATGCTACACTATATTTTATAATTTTTTTACAAAACAATTTCTATTTTTTTATATTTTGTTAACATTTTCTCATATTATAAAATTATCTTTTGAGATATTTATTCTTGTTGCATTTTAGAATTGTTAACATATACAAAAGAACTATTAAAAAAAGAGAACAAATTGCACATATGAAACTTGTACATGCAATAATTTTCTATTCAACTTTAAATGTTTGAAGTTAGTATCAATGCAATTCTAATTTTTAAAATAATTCTCTATTATTTAAATTTAGAAGTTATACTTTTAATTTTTTAAATTTTAATTTTATTTTATATTATGAATATTTGATTAATAAATAAATGGTGAGTATTTGGCACTCAAATAGTATTTTTTGTAATTTTAAAAAATTGATATATCTTTTTTAAATATTTACTTATTTTTAATATTTTACTATACTAATTAATTTTTTAATTCTAATTTCAATTTAATTTTCATCACCTAATAAATGTTGATAAATTTATTTCAGATGTATTTTGACTAGATAGATAATCTATTTAAACATAGTATATAATTATGTTAAATAAGCTTTTTTATAGAAATATATAATATACATAAAATATAATAATTATTTTTCATATTTTTATATCTAGATTAAATTACATTAGTAGTCGCTCAACTATGATTTTTTTAGCTATCGAATTATAAAAACTTACAAAATGATCACTCAACTATTAGTAATTTTTTAAATATTTATTTTTTAATATTTTACCATACTCATTTTATATTTTATAATTTTTTTACTTATAGAGTTCAAAATTTTTATTTATAATGTAACAAATATTAGCTTTTTGTAAAAAATTTAAACTCTAAGTAAAAAAATATAAAATATAGTGTAGCTTTTAATCTCATGTTGTTAGTTAAAAGAGGAAGGAATGCCACATTTTTAGGAACAAGCTGTAAACATATTCATGAGTCTATACATACACATATCTCATATCCCACATTGCTTAAGAAAACAAGGGAAATGAGATTTTGAGTCTATATAAAGATATCCATTTCAAAAATTTTGTTTTCATATTAATTGGTGACACAACAAAAAAAGTGGTGTTATCATTTTGAATTTTTTTTAAGGTTTATTCTTGTAAAATTTCAAAAAAATTGGTCTATTTTTATAATATTTAAAAAGATGACCTTTTTTGAAAATTTAAACACGGGCTAAAACGTGTCCCTGGGGGAACGTTTTTGCCACATCAGCAAAGTGCGTCCATGAGGGCGCAGTTTGTGCTGATGTGGACAAAATGCTCCCCCAAGAAAGCGTTTTGCTAAAATGTACTCAGACTTCGCGCTGATGTAGACGCGCTTTCGAAGAAAATGATCCTTTCCTGTAAATAATAAAAAAGTTAGATCATTTCGATAAATAACAAAATAAAAGGGCTTTTTTTAGTAAATTGCCCATCAATTTGACTCTAATAATTACTTACTTATCCATGGTTGAGGTCAGATAATGATTACAATTTCTTTTTAAAAAATTTAGAACTTAAAATTAATGTAGCAATATAATAAAATATGTATTATTTTTATAATTAACATATTTTTATTTTTATTTTAATGTCCATGAAAGTTAATATTTGAGATTTATAATTGTCCTTTTCAATAATATTATCTCTAAAATTTAAATTCGAGGTCTCTCACTTAGAGTGCAATGATATTTATTAGTAAAATACATGTATTATTAATGATATAAAAATATATATAACTAGAATTGAGATCAACATGTATTTCATTTATTTTATTTTTTAAAATCTTAAATATATACTAACAAGTGTTGCGTGTACAGTAAGACATCATTTCAAAGGGAGACATAAGTTCGAATCTTAGAAATGAGATTGTTAAGAAAGACAACCACAGACCTTGAACATAAATCATAAAATGAACAGAACATTTCCTCTGCATTAATATATATATATATATATATATTTCCTCCATCTCTATGTCACGAATTAATGAGGATGAAAAACTGAAAACTCATTTAATAAACAAATTAACATATAATGTAAGAGTAATTTTATCTTTTTAATTTTTTATATAATAGAATTAAATAAAAGAATTATCTTGTTGATTGAGTCTTAACTCGGTTAACATTAGTATTATCATTAATGTAGGAGGACGTGAGTTCAAGTGTGTTAAAACCGTTATCATCTTATTTATAGGTTGGAGAGAAGCTATAAGTAGTTCTAGACATTGTATACAAAAATAAATATAATTAAAATATATAATAAAATTATTAGAAAAATCATCCCATTTAAAAATTATTTTTTAAAAAAAACTGCCATTACTTTTAAAAGCTAGCTTTAATTTATTCTAAAAAAACTATCATTAATTGAAAAATAAATCTAATTTTACATTTTCTTCACCGGTAGAACAAAAGTTAGTGAAAGTTTCTAACTCATAACGAGTATTATCAATCTATTAATTTAATTTGAAGACTATCAAAAAAATTATTGTCCATCATCTAGAATAAAATCGAAATATTTCCTCGTCAAAATTACCAATCATATATAGTATTAGAAGTGTTCATGAGTCGGACTAAGTCTATGATATTAACACTTTTTATGTTTATCCAAGCTCAATTCAACCCAAAATATGAATCTAAAATTTTGTCTAAATCTGTCCATATTTATAAATGACTAACCCAAATCCGTTTTAAACTCGTCCATATTATTTTTAATTTAATATTTAATAATTTATTAAAGTCTTATAGTCATCTTAACATTTTTTAATGATATATTATAGTAGTATATAATAAATTTAATTTTTATATGTTATAAATTACATAATATATAAAAATATTACTAATTTAAAAACAAGTCAAACTGGGCTCAAACCTTGAAGATTCAAACCCAAGCCCAGTCCATTTTTAAAATGGGCCTAATTTTTAACTGAAGTCTATTTTTCAGACATAATATTTTTATCCAAATCTTATCAAAATTTGATTAAACATTCTAACTTAAACGGATAACCTAACCATGAATAGATATACATAATAAAATCGACCTTTAAATTTATAATACTACAACTTTAGGTAAGGTACAATTATGAATTATGGTTCGGTTGAATTAGGTTACTTTTTGTTGCTAATTCTGCTTGCCACCAAACCTAATTATCTCTCTAATAGTGTTTATTTTGTTTTTTTCTTTGTACTGTTCCCATGAAATAAGAAATTGTAAAGATATGAATGTAAAAAATAAACACATAAAAATAATTAAAATTTTACATAAATTAATTAGGAGTTAGGATCATGAATGAATCAAGCTGAGCTTGTTCATGTGTTCATTCAAAAATTAAAATTGACATCATATTCTATAATCTAAAATTGTGTGTTTATATTTATTTGTTAACTTAAATGAAGATGTTTGTAATTTTAAACATATAATTAAATTAATTTTTTATCCATGATGTATTCATAAAATATATTTTAATTTTTAAAAAAAGTTAATCACTAAATTTTAAAAGTATATTTTTATGTGTAAAATTGTCATTACATTTTAGGCGAAATTGAAAATTGTCACTATATTTCACTTTAATTGATATTTATCATTGTGTTTATATATTCAATATAAATTTACCACAATGTTTTAACTCTATATTAAAGTTTACCACTTGATATTTGTTTGATTGAAATTTGTCTCTAAAGTTGAATTTTTAATTGAAATTTTCTACTTAATTTCAATTTAAAATAGCTTGAATTCTTTTAATAAAATTATTTTTTATTTTATCTTAATATTTAGCATGTAAAAAAATATAATGTAAAAATTAATAAAAAACAGTTATTTTATAAAAAATAAATTTACATTTTATATTTTTTTTATTTTCAAGTATTTTTTTCATTAATTTATAAATTCTACACTAATTTATTAATTTTTGATATTTTATAAATTAACTTATTATTAACTATTGAAATAAAATATTTGAAAGAAGTTTTATTAGTATTTTTTTTCAAATCGTTAAAATTAATACTGAGTGATAGAATTTAATTAAAAAAATAAGAGTTAGTGGCAAAAATTAATATAATTTAAAGTTTAATGGTAAAATTTAATAACATAAAAATTGAGTGTCAAATTTACTCATATTTTTTAAAAAATAACGGTAAATATTAATAAGAATAAAGTATAGTGACAAATTTCAACATTTATCTATAGTATGATGATAAATTTACACTTTAATATTTTTTAAGAAAAAAATATTTGAATTTTTTAGAATGGTACGGTAAAAAAATTTAATAGTTTTTTAAAACGTAATTACTGTGCCAGCTATTTTAAAATTTTTACCAAACACATTTAACATTTTTAGATAATTTGGTAAGAATTTAACTGTATTTTAATTATTAAATAATATGGTAATTTAAAATAATTTTAGTAAAAAATCATATATATTTAATATAATTAATCGACATTAATTTGAATTTATATTAAATAAGTAATTGAAATTAATAAATTTTATATAAAAAATTGATTAATAAATAGAAATCTTTCATTAACATTATCAGCATTATATGATATTTAATTTTATATTTTAATATTATTATACTAATTTATATAATAATGTATATGTTAATTAATTTAATGTAGATTAATGTTTATTATATATACACATGTGTACTAATTAAATTTATATAAATTTATTATGAGTTAATTTATTATATATATTTGGACTATCTATTTATTCATGTTGTGTAGATTTTTTTGGATTTTATTTTAATTATTTTTTTTGTATTTCTATCGCTTGAGAGTTTATTTGTTTGTATTATTTAAATTATTTATTTTTTAGGGATTTGTTAGAAATATTTAAAGGGACTTGCAAAAATTATATAATTATTAGGTTTTGATTTCTCAGTTTGTTGTATTTCATTTGAATATATTTATAAATTTATTTACATAATTATTAATATGTCGGTGGGCTTCTCAATTCCCATCTCTTCTGATGGCATTGACTGTTAGAAGCCTTTTGAGATACCAAATGTCACTGGCAAGAGGATACCATCTCCAATGGAGTGTGAATTGTGAGGTCTTTAACAGCTTTTGTATGACTTTGCTCTTTGCTCCAAACTACGTACATGAATTTATGTTGTGATTCAAAGCTTGGCCCGATGCTTCTCTCAAGGCCTAAAGGGCCGGCTAACATAACATTATCCATTCAAGTCAAATTGGATGTCCTTGTGTTGAGTCGAGAACCATCCCCTTGTGTGTACTTCCTTCCATTGAATGATAACGTTAACGACATACGAAGGGCAACGTGTGTGTATCCATGATGCTCACCCGTCGAGCTTGTGAAAAGCAGAATTTTTCTGCAAACATGATTACAGTTGTGGAGCTTGAATGATGACCTTGTTACGTTCCTTCCAAATGTACCTTAACGTTATAGTCAAACTTTGAGCCTTTCCAACTTCAACTTCTCATAAAAACCCAACATAGTTCATCAAATAAAGCCAAATTATAATTGTGAATGTCATAAGCCATATAATTAAAATGGCATGTTGCTTTCATGGAGGATCTATATATCTAGTGTTCAAAATATAAATCACATAAATACATTTAGGTAGTATTTGGAAAGTCACCTAATAACTGAATTTAGGAGTAATTATTTATAATTACACAATAGTGACATATTTAGATAACTATTATAATTGATGAATTTCACCTAATTGAGTATAATTTGACTCCAATTACACTCTTCAATTCTTGGAAACAAGTTAACTAAAGGGCTGTATGTCAACAGTCTCATTGGATCCGTAGCTAATTTCATAGCAAAATATGTGCCTACTTTAGTCATTCAAATTTCTAAGTCACTAGCATCAATATGCCACCAAATATGTGTAAAATAACCAGAACACAACTGCCAAAGGATTTTCCTCTTCTGTCTATACAAACGACAGAAAACCACTGGATAGGATGTCCTTCAAGATTGTGCCACGAGGCGATTTTACTGGCTTGCCAACTTTCCAAACCAATTGTTTGCAGGTATCATTTTTGCAGCACCATTGCCCAGTGAAAACAAGTAGCCATTGGCCTTTGAACCCACATCCTGTACTTGATTGTTATGTTTCCCATTGACCTTAGGGACCCAAATACTTCCATTTTTTTCCCCTCAAGGCATCTTCAGAACTTCTTCCTGGGGTTGAAAAATCCACAATGTTCCTCAGGATCTTCTCCCATAGAGGTCTGTTCTGTCTGGAACTATACGAGAGGTCTTCCATTTCACTATCCTCTTCAGAATAAGCAATGAAGTCTTTTACTCTATCCGTTGTTATTTCCACAGCAGATGGTGCAGCTTGCTCCCTCAAGAACTAATTATTAGTAATTTAGACAGTCAGAGACTCAAAGATTAAAGAATAATATATATATAATTCACAAGCTTCATACTCCATGTAATACAACCCATGTTAATGATTTTGTGTCTGGCACTACGTGTTTTAGCATGTTGCAACCACTGTTTATGCCTTTAAAAAGCTGATTTGCTTGAGAGTGCCTGGAACAAGAGGCAAAGATGTAGATTACAAAAGAACCAGGGCTATTGCTTGTGCCTGGAACAAGAGGCAAAGATGTAGATTACAAAAGAACCAGGGCTATTGCTTCGGCATAAATGAACTATAATGTCAATACTGTAATATGGTCAATTTAGAATAGCGGGCAACCGAGAAGGCAGATAAGAATGTTTTACATCAAAGACTATAGTTTTGTAAGTAGTTCAATCAGTAACCTAAGTCTTCTCCTCTGTCATAGCTGACAAAATAGTAAATATCTCTTCAATATTAGGTCTAATGACCTATAACCCTACTCTGAATTCGGTGTTCTAACTGCTAGTTTCGAATTTTTGAAAGAAAAAGAAACACAAATATAGATACACATATATTTATATATTTATCATCCAACATATGAAATACGAGTTGTCCCACAATTTTACATTATGTTTGATTGGCTGTAATGGAATATGGTTGTAATTGAATAGAGCTGTAATGGAATAGAACTGTAATCAGTAATTCAATTGTTTGGTTGAATGAAATGTAATAGAACTGTAATAATATTCTTATATTTGGTTGAATGGAATGATGTTGTAATAGCATAAGGAAAAAAACTGAAATGACCAGAATACCCTTAGCAGAATTTTTTTTAGGTAAATGATTATTGTTATTGTTATTAAATTTTAATAAGATTATTGTTAAAAAAAGTTAATAAAAAAATAAATATTTTAACCATATTTTAACATAATTATTATTAAATATAATTTAATAAAATAATATATAATTTAATAAAATTCTTAATATAATTATTATTATATGAATTAAAAAATCATAATATATAATACTATAAAAATAAGATATAATCTACTTTCTTATTTTTAAACTGCAATACATATTTAATATGCTAAAATATCATTAGTGAAACAAATAATTTAATTATTCTACAATAAAAAAAACCAAAGTATTAGAAGTAATAAATAGCTTGTGATTAAAAAAAATTAGACACCAAAATAGAAATAATGATAGAATTTAAATGCTAATTTATTAGTTGATACTTTGTTACATATAACAAACATTATAATGTTACATTTCACATTTTCATTTCATTTAATTGTGACAGAAAAAATGTTAAACACCACATACATATAAACTATTCTTGAAAGCTAGGTTGTTAAGTAATAAGCTTTTCACAGCTAATCTATTAAGCAATTAACTTTCCACCAACATAACTAAGTTTGTTAGAGTTAGAACAAAAAACATGGAAGCTAGACCTTTAGAATACTAGCTTTTCTCTATTATTCTCTTTCTTTGTTTTCCTTCTTTCACTCACATTTCTTCTCCCTTTTCACTCTAAGGTGCTTCCATCTATCTTTCTTCCTCTGTTGCTCACCATTAACAGTTTGTTTCCTTTTATAAGTTACAATGATTAAGCTCATATCTAAAAGAGATGATTATCATCCAAATTCAACTATGATAAACTAATAATAAGAAATGGAGTTCATATAGAAAGTTCACATGGCAAACCAAGATTTAATCTTATATTAACTTAAGCCAGATATCTCAAGTCACCAAGGAATTTGCATAGCAGTCACAAAAATGAAAATCAAAAGACAAAATCTATGATACTAAGATATGTGAGCATTGGATATGAGTACGTGTCTTACACAGGTATACTCAATTTTTTCGAAGTTTTTCTATATATTTGGACGATGATACTACATATTTGTGTCCATATATGTGTCAAACACAAGCATAAAGAGCTGGTAACACAGGACAGTATTTATAAACTGACTAAAGCATCTACATTCTTTTCAACTTGCAACAATCCCTATCCTATTCATTTTGATTTCCATAACAACAAATATGCATTTATAAGTATAAAAGCTATCAAACCCAGGGTCAAAGAAATCATTACCTTCCAAGGCTATAATGTGGTTATAGCAGTCTCTGCCATCGAGAAGAAAGCTGAAAGACCCAAAAGAGCTGTCAAAACCATACCTTGTTCCTTAAAGACTTTAAGAATCATAGATGCCTTAGGCCAAGCATTCCTCAACAACAATATGCACTGCCCAATAACTTCATAACCAGCATTAGCCACTCCATCTACAGCAAAAACCATTTTGCATCCAAACACCAATACACCACAAACCATTGCCACCAAAATACCCCTTTTCACCAAAACCATTTTCTGATCATTCCCCACACCTTCATTTTCTTCCCTCAACGATCCCACGTGACCAAAACTACCTTTTTTGGGGAATCCAAAAGCTTTCAAAGCTTGGGGATTTGAACAGGTGGAGATAACAAGAGCTGGGTAGTGATTGGTTTTGGGTAAAAACTTTGATTGGTTCTTCAAATTTCGATTAAAAAAATGAAAGATGAGGTATTTGTTGAATAAATGAAAGTGGGTTGGCTGAAAATTGAGTATTCAAGTGCCATTTTTATCAATAAGAATAAATCAATAATTAAAAAAAAGAGAGATCGAAACTTGTTTAAGCAAAAAGAAGAAGAAGAAGAAGAAGAAGAAGAAGGGATTTTTAGGTTTCAAAGGAAAAGTCGTTTGGTGAAGGAAAGATTCTAGTTAGCTACAAGTGGGATGGCAATATATTGAAGAGAGGAAGAGTTGAAGAAGAAGAGAAAATGCAGATTGAGTTCGGAGGAAATGGGATTAAAAAAAGGTTTAAATTGATAAATTGGGAATTTGTTGATATTACAGTGGAAGGAAGAAGCATGAAAAAGAAAGGAAAATATTTTAGACGCGAGAAAGAAAGGATAATGGTGAAGGTAAAATTGAAAGCTTTAGCTAATTTCTTACCCACCCATTCTCCGAATCGTCATTCCGTGGGGAGACCACCGAATGATAAACAGCATTTTTGCCCTGAATAAGCCTGTAACGAATAGGGCTGTAATAGCTTATTACAGCCAACCAAACAATGGTTTAATAATGAGCCCACTGAATTGAGCTTGTAATGCATAGGTATTACAGCCAACTAAACATGCTGTTAATATTATCATAGAAGCATTTTCTACAATAAGCTCAGTAAAATGGACATTGAACCACGGTCAATATATACTAACGTTATAGGTGATAATCTCCACAACTTCTGCATTGGCCAGCACATGCGTGGGAGAAACAAGATTACCATTGACCTGCAATGAGAAAGTCAAGCATTAAATTGGTGGCATTTGTTGTAGGCTGACACTAGAATTGGAAATTAGCAACATGCAATACAAAAGTACCTTCGCCGCCACCATTTTGTTTCCAATGTCGGTGTGTATCATATAGGCATAATCAATAACAGTAGACCCTTTAGGCAAATTTTTAATCTTCCTATCGCAAGAAATATTTATCAGAGCAGTAGTTCCCACAAAATTATGGTAATATTTTAGCAGAAATAAAAGCCTAAATTATGGTTTACGAATTATCATACCTCTCCCCTTGGGGTAAAGACGAAGATACGATTGCATAAGAGATCTCTGGTACAAATTCTCTAGAGCTCATGTTGCCAACGAACTCCTCTTGCCATTCTCTAATTGCATTGAGCTAACCAAGCTGGAGAAAAGAAAAAGCTTCATCCATAAAATTAGCATTCCTGTCAGGGGCTTTAAATGGTCTGAAGGAAGTCCTTTAAAGACTATTCTTAATGACAACTTGTCAAGGAAACTAGGTATACCCTGAGTGCTATATTTGCATTGTTAAGGCAAACTAGTTTCCCCCTTAGGTCTCTAACATTTGGCACAGCATGCCCAACTAGAAATTGTTTTGAAACAACTTAAAGGATATTTTCAGAATATCAACGTCACCTTCTTCCATGTATTATGGATTATCTCAATTCTACGTATGATTCAAGTTATGAAATATACAATATGCTAGTACAATTCAACCTTATTTTTTTTATGTTATAATAAGTTGATCTTGTTAATTTGAAAAGTATCTTTTTAGAACAATAAATATCTTCTCAATCATATTTTGAAGTAGTGTTAAATCTTAAGAGAAAGGTTTTTTTTGGGGGGGTTGAGGAGAGGGAGAGAGCTAGTAAAATTTTCAAAAATCTTAGGAGTTTAATGAGATTTTTTTTTTAAAAAATTGAGGTCTAATTAAAATTTGTGAGATTAATGAGAATTTTTAAAAATTTGAGATGGTCTAATTAATTTTTTTTTTAAATTTCAAGGAAAAAAAATCAAAATTCTCCAAATTTTTTTTTGGGGAAGGCCCCTATTATGGGTTGCCCTTGTTTTGATGCCTTAAATATTTCAAATTGAAAGAGGTTCACAAGCTGCCTATAATGTTTATGTCTAGCACAATTCTCTCAAATGGTATCATACCTCATGATATGTTGCAAGAAAATATTTTGTATTTACAAAATTAGTATTTATATTACAATATTTTAGTTTATAGTTCAAATATTTTAATTATAAAAAGTTTATATAAATTTAATTTGAAGAAAGACTTGTGCCATGTTATGTCCCTTTTTTATAATACATAAATTGAGTAAAAAGTAATATAAATTTTATAATATATAACCTTTGTAAAAATTGTTTTTATAAAACTGTCAAATAAGTTTCATAACATTTATTATAAATAATATTTTTTTTGTAACTTTAGAAAGTTAATTTTTATAAATAACATTTTTATGAATACATATATTGTTTTTGCAATATATAGTATGAAAAAAAAATAAGTTATGTACATATTTCTTGGACATATTTTTTTATAAATTAATATATTATAGTAATTCTATAATATGTAAATTATTTTTTTATAATAAAAATTTTCACCATAACTTAGAAATTTTATAGGATTTAATAATATATTTTTTTGTTATAACTTTTTAAAATACAAAAATCATTTTATAATATATATTTTTTAGAATTTATAATATAAGAAAATTTTTATCATAATCATCTCAAATACTCATCCGTGTTTATGCTTGGCTTAAAGGTTCTGTTTTTTTTTAACACTCAATTGGATACTTGAATTACTTAAATGCATCAAAAAGAGTACTCTTTAACAGTTGATCGTTAAAGCTAGTTGCTCTAATTTTTTTCAATTAAAGCCATTACGTGTGACAATCATGGTCTGACACGTGGAAAAAAATAATAAAAGTTATTAAATTTTAATAAAATATTTAAATTTTATTAAAAATTAGGAAAAATTTATAAAAATCATAAAAATTGTAAATTTTTTATAAAATATAGAAAAATATAGAATTTTTTTAATAAAATTTTATAAAGTAGTAAGAAAATTATAAAAAATGTAAAGAAATATAAAATTCGTAAAAAAATTATAAAAATTATTATGTCTCCAATACGCTCAAGCCGGACATAATCAACCCAATATTTTCTTGGTTTTGTTTACCTTTCTCCTCCTACTTACCTTCAATCTTTTTTTGCTGGCTTTGTTTATCAAACCGGAAATATTAAAAAAAGTGGGCGTCCTTGTAGCTATTGTTGCATTTTGTCACGCCATAGCATGTACCCTTTTTCTATCATTTTTTTATAAACTTCTAACATTTTTCTATAACTTTTATTGATTTTTATTTTTATTATTTTTCGTCAAATGTCACACTGTGTTGCAACATTTGATGACTTTAACTAAAAAAGGGGGTCATTAACTTTAATGGTCAACGATTAAAGTTAACAGTTAAAAAGTCTTTTTGATGTATTTTATATTTTTTTTACGATTTTTATAAAATTTTACAATTTTTATAATATTTTTACGATTTTTTATTTTTTTCTAATTTTTATATTTTTATTTAAATTTAATAATTTAATAAATTTTATTGATTTTATTTTATTATAATTTTTTTGTCACATGTCACGCCATGGTGGTTTTAACTGAAAAAGAATTAAGGGTCGTTAACTTTAATTGTCAATAATTAAAGTTAACTATTAAAGGGTCTTTTTCATGCATTTTATAATTTTTGGGTCATTCCTTATCAATTCATTACCATAACCCCCTATATTTTGGGTCTTGACATAGAGTTAGGCACTTTAGCTGTAACAACCCAAACTCAGCCTAGATGTTATGGCCGAATCCGAATATGTCACAAAGAGTGGGTTTTGAAAATAGAGTCGTCTCGTCAAATCATTCACGTTACATAATTCATTTTCATTTATGACAATTTTCGAAAATGTTATTTAATCCATTTATTTGCCAAAATGTAATTTGCAGCGAAAGTCTTAAAATAGTTATATTTTAAAAATACAGTTCATATTTTTAGAAAACCTTTATTTTAGTAAAAACTTTAGTTTTTAGATAATAGTCGCAAATAAAGTACTAAAATGAAAATCCAAATTCAAAAAAAATTAGCCAAAAAGTTCGGAAAGTTCAATTATTACAAAACTCCAGAAATAATCCTTAAAATAAAAACCATAAACCTATTCAGTTTATGAACTCGTGGTCACCGAAAGGCTCCGTCGCACCGATCCGCCTAAGCCTGTGGATTACCTAAACAGAACAGACAAACGGATGTGAGTTTTCGTAAACTCAGTGTGTAACCCAACAATATTAAGCATGCAAACATTCAAAGATCTAATATACAATCAGATACAGATTCAAGATTTTGCCTATTTCAGATACAGTCAACAGAATCAGATATACAGATTAGATATACAAAATCCTATCCCCATCCTCTACACACTATCTCCGACCATCCCGACACACCATGTGGGGTTAAAAACTCTCACTCATCCCTACACACCATAGTGTGCCATTATGACACGTTTTAGATAATATGCAGTCAAGCTGCTAGAATATAGGTGAGGGTCGCCTCTCAGAACACTTCCTCCACGTATATCCAAACCCACCCCAAATCATATACAGAAAACAGATATAGAAATAACAGATACAGAAATACCAGATTAAACACGCTCAACATGCTTAAATACAGATAATAGATAAACGTCTAACAGAATAATCAGGCATGCATAGCAGTAACATACTCAGAACAGAATATCAAACTATCTGATTCCATAGTTTTAGGGTTTGGTTAATCCCTACCGACCCTACAGTAGGCCCACAGTTGATCGGAATGACCCGAGCGATCTTAGGAAGAATTTCAAAAAAAATTGGCCGACATGCTCGTGTGGCATACCAGTGTGGGCCCATACGCCTAGATTGGCCTTACCCGTGTGGGCCCATATGCCCAATTTAGCCTAGCCCGTATGGCCCATATGGCCACCTACACGGTCAGCCACACGCACGTGTGGCATTGACAGTAAGCATTTTTGGCTTCACGAAACATTGTTTTTCGCTTTTTAGGAACAAACCTGATATCGATTTGATGCGAAACCACTCCCGAGCCTTTTGAAACCTAAAAATAGAGTATCTCACCCTTTTAGTAACAAAAAATGAGTCTAAAACGATTTACCCAAATATGCAAAACCAACTTACCGCTACCAAAAACGAACACAACTTCGAATCAACCGATGAAGCGCGATTTCCTGCATTACAACCTTCTCCTAAACGCAGAATTCACCACTTATACACCAAAACCTAACATTACTAAACCCAAACCAAAAAGTTAAAGGCGGAAAGGTCATTTACTAGCCGAACAAAGGATCAAGCATGTAGTAGCGATGAATAACCAAGAAAATCCCATAGAGATTAGAGGAAAACCACCAAAAATCGAAGGAGGAAAAACAAGGAAAAGGAAAAGGAAAAGGGAAGAACGTTAGAATTTCACGAAGAGGAAAGAGGAAAGAGAGAGAACAAGAAAATTTAAAAAAAATAATTTAGATAACATCTAACTTCCCACTAACCACCTAATCCCAACTTCCTCAGAATCCCAACACTACCGAACATTAGCACACAATTAAGGAAAAACTTAACTCTTATGCTAATGCAAGGATTTGAACATAAGGCCTCCAACACTTCAACTCCCTTACCACTCAAACCAACAAGCTCAATCTGAGATGGATTAACAAATAATTCTATATAAGCCCACTCCACAAGGTCTTGGATAAAAATAACAAAAATTGCCAACGTGGAAATTGAACCCAAGACCTCACACACACACCCAAAACATTTAACCACTAAAGCAGACATATAATTGTGTCAAATGTTTACAAATACAAAATTAAGTTTATCAGAGCGTTACATTAGCGTTATTTGGCTTAGTGTTTTTTTTCTCCATGAATTTCTAAATCGCCTTTTTCTAGTCAAAGGGATTTCAGAGTATAATTCTAAAAGTTTGTATGATTTAATTGCTCTTCATCTATTCTTTGTTCTTTAGCATTTGCATGTGTTCTATTTTAATTACAAGCATTCAAGTTTGTTGAATACTGGTACTGTATTCAATTTCGTAGAACATAGTGACAAATAACATGATTGTGTATACGCTGCATATGTGTCGAAACCTTTTTTTAAAGGGGGTGTTTGAAAAACGGGGATTGACTTTTGAAAAACGAAAACGGGAGTCGCCCAATCTTTTTAGGTGTGATTGAATCACCTTATAAAATGTTTTGTTTTAAAACATTAATTTTGGTCTATGAATTTATGAGAAAAATAGGTTCGGGAGTCGGTTACATACGAGGAAGGATTAGCACCCTCGTAACGCCCAAAATTGGTACCAAATTGAATAATTTTTTGTCTTAATGCCAGAATTGAGAATATAAAAAAAATAAGGTTTCTTTATTTCCGTAGTAATTCAAATTAAGAGAATCGAGATTCATTCACTTTGAAGAAATAATAAATATCACATCCAGCATAATTGGACACGATACTTTTAAACTTTCGTAGCTAAAATCGTCTCATGATTTATAAAACCTGCTTAAAAAGGATACTTTAAATATTCAGATAAACGGGAAATAGTAACCCAGCATGTTAGGGCACTATTTCTCAAATTTCTAAACATCCAAAACATTGCCTCGTTCATTTTCTAAAAGTTCCTTTTTAATGACTTTGGGTTTTAAAAGTAATGATATGTTTCACATATTAAGAAATTAAATACAATACATACATATGCTTTATTATTCCATGCAAATATAGTAAAGGAAACAATAAATGATAGCATAAATTACACAACATACAGTATCATTATCATAATGTTCATGCACTATTATTCCATACAAAATACCATACAATACATAATAAATACAACAAGTATAAATTGCAGTATACACATGATAATATCTTATACCAACCACCATAAATGATTAACCTTATGCAAATATACAAAAAGAAATATTATACAAAATTTAACCTATTAAATCTATATAAAAAAAGAATTTAAAAATAATAAGAAAATTAAATGTATGAAATATAAAAGTTAACTATTTAGAAATATATTAAACAATGTATGAACAATAAAAGAAACCCCTTTTTTTTAAAAATATATATATATACAAATTTTATTATAAGGTATAATAACTTAATATATAAGAAAAGTAGTACACTAGATATTCTTTAAAAAAATGTATATAATTAATAAGTAATGTATATTTTAGGATAAAATAAAGGTAGTAAAGAAATATAGTAAAATATGATTTACAAATAAAAATAATATAAATCATATAATAATAAAATATATGTAATAAAATATATAATATAATATAAGAAGAATGTATAAAATAATTATAATCTAATAGGTATTTCATATAAAAATATAGTAAAATAATTGATATATATAGAAAATACATAGTATTTACTAACTTTGTAAATAAATATGTAATAATATGAATAATATATAATATATAATATATAAAAATAACATGTATTAAAACATGTAATATAGATATAAATAATATATAATAAAAATTAAACATATATAATAATATAATAGATAAAATATAGTAAAATGCAAATATAAAAATATAACAAATTTTTTTTAAAAAAATAACAATATATTGGATATATAAAAAATATATATTCTATTTAATATTAAATAAAAATTAAATTTAATTGAAAATTCTGGGGTTAATTGTAAAATAATAAAAACATTTGGACTTAATTAAAACACAAGCTGGAACAGAGGGTCTTATTGGGTATTTAAACCCTAATCCTCAAAACGGCACCGTTTCCAGAATGAATTTTAAAGGCTGTTTGGACTAAATTAAGACAAATATAAAAGATTAAGGCCAAATTAAAATAAAAATAAAATGCAATTGAAAAAATTTAAAAAACAGAAGGATCTGGGAAATTTTCCCATTCTCTAAAAACGCGCGGATCCTCTCCTGGTCAACGCGCGGATCTCCTTGGAACGATGCCGTTTTAAAGCTTATTGTTTTAAGCTAAACGGCATCGTTTTAATAAGGATATATAAGCCAATTTTTAGCTTTAGAAAATCACTTTTGGTTTTAAAAAAAATAAAAGAATCCTCTGAAAGAGGAATGAGGAAGGGACTCTCAGCGCTCCGTTGAGCTTCCGTCTCCAACCTCTCACGCGCTCACGCGCCGCCACATACGGTGGCTCAGAAGGCTAAAAACCTTCGCTCTTCTGGGTAAAATACAAGTAATCTTCTTCTCTTTTAATATTATCAGTTTTTAAAAAAAACAATTTGTATGTCTGTTGAGAAAAAAAAACAAATAAATAATAGAATATAGAACTTTAATCACCTCTAAAGAAACTGTTTGAATCTCCTTGTTCTTCGAATATATGTGTGTATTTTTAGTCCCTCAAAAAAAGGTCCCTTACATTGTTCTGAATCAGGCTTTTTATAGTCACTGTCAATAGCATTTTTACATGTTTAAAAAAATATTTCCTGCCATATTTGTTTTGTGTCTGTCCTTTCTTTCTTTTTTTGTAGATGTTCGAGGAGAAGAAAAGGCACTTGATCACGGTGTCGATTTGCGTCTCAATTACAACGAGACCTAGGGCGTAAACCGGCACTGATCTGCATTGATTTTGGCGTGATTCGAAGCCGGAGTTACGGGGTGAAACGAAGGGACGCATCAGTTGCGGCGTGAAGCTTCTGGAAACCCTAGGGTTTCCAGATTCTGTTTAGGCAATGGGCCTTGTTGGTTTTGGGTCTAACTTGGGTACTTAGGCTAAAGCTAATTGGGTCTCGGGATATTTGGGTATCTGGTTGTAAAAGGGGCTACTGGGCTAAGCAGGTTATAGGTTTAGTTGAGATTTAGGCTAAATGGGTCCATTAATTTGGGCTTTTGTACCTAGACTGTAATAAATAAATATTTATTTATTTTTTTGTTTTTTTGGTTTTTAAGACCCGGGCAATAATGGGCTACTACAATATGCAATTCATGTTATGTGGATATTTGATTTAATCTAAATGATCCCCATTGGTGTGTGTTTGCTGGTTAGAATTAGGGTTCTCTCATTTTTAATACTACTAGTAAGTTAAACCCTAAGTGCGAAATTAAGGGGTTGTTTATTGATAAGGAGAATAATTTCAACGAGCTTCTTCTTGGTTATCAAAAGGTATTGAGAGATTGGTTGCTAGGTGTGACATTGGCAACTATAACTAAACTATAACTAATTTATTAACAACACCGAAATTATATTTGCATCAACGATCAAACTCATGAACCAAAATTGAGATTTTAACTTGATTAGATTTAATTTTAACCGATAGATATATTTAGATTCTATCAAATCTCATTTATTTTTTCTTAAACTATACAATTAGTCATCAAATTATAGGTAAGTTTTCATTTTGGCCACTTAACTAAAAAAGTTACAATTTGGTCACTAATGTTTTCAAATTTATTTATTTTTGGTCACCTAACTATTAAGTGGTCCTTTTTTAAACAATTTAGTCCTCAATTTTTTTTATCAATTTGACATTGATTCTAAATAAAAATTATAAAAAAAAACTCAAAGTTATTTAAAAATAGAAAATTCTAGGAAAAAATCTTGAAAAATATGTTGTTGAATAAGTAATATGTATGGGAAATATAAAAAATTACCATTCAATAAAATTCAATAATAAACCAAAAAGAGAAAAAAAAAACGAAAACAAGTTAAATCATTACATGCTTTAGTTTTTTTTATTTTTTATAAGGAAAAAAAATATGTCAAAAAAAGTGGTAAAAAATCGATAACTAATAATTTTACTTAAAATTTTTATTTTCCCCTATTTTTTAAAGAATATGTATTGAATACTTCTATACAAATGCTACATAGAGAAACTTGAGATCGTTTAAAAATAAATTGCTCTCATTTTATCTATTTTTTATTTAATTTTTAAGTTTTAGAATTTTCCAACTTTGCTAAAAAGAATTTTAATTTTTTTATCATTTTATATATTATGAGGTTAAATTAATATAAAATATAAAAATAAATTAAAATTATTATTATGCAAATAAAAAAATCATAACTGAATGGCGAAAAAACAATTTCAAAAACGTTAATAATTAAATTGTAATTTTTTAGTTAAATAGCTATGGTTAGCTTAGTGACCAAATGCTATAGATCCCACCACTTGACTTAACAAAGAAGTCAAGAGATATCTCTAAAAAAAAAAAGTAATCCAATATTTAACGTTTATGTTGATATAGCTGTATGAATGCCAAATTTTATTAAATGTTAGATTTATTTTGTTGAATTATTGTATTTATCCTATGTGATTTAATTTCAAATTTTATTTATGAATTTTAATAGAATTATTAGATGTTTTGAGCATCTTAAAGGAATTAGACAAGAGCCGAAATGGGGTGAAGGAATTTGTGAGTATATATATCAACAAAATTGTCGAAATCATTTTTAAAAAAGGGGGTTGACTTTTATTTTGAAAATGAAAATGAACGTGGGAGTTGCCACCAATCTTTTTGATGAGGTGTGATTGGGTCACCTCGTAAGATGATTGTTTTCAATAAACGATTTGATTTATTAAAACAACGCTATTGGCCTACGAAATTTAGAAAGATGGGTTCGGGAGTCAATTACGCATGAGGAAGGATTAGTACCCTCATAACGCCCAAAATTGGTACCTAGTTGATTAATTAATGTCTTGGTGTCAAAAATTGAAAATTTGAAGAAACTTTAAAATACGATCCTTTCCCAAATATTACTTAATTGAAAATTTTTTAGTCAAGGGCGTATTCCACATTAATCGAGGAAAAGAATTATGTCTCGTAAGTTAGGACTATATATCTTAAATCCCCGTAACGAGAATAAACACCGAAAATTATTTATTTTTGGAAGATGTTTGATTATCTCTATGTTAGAAAGAAATCATATTCCGTAAGTTAGAACACAATCTTTTCGTAATTTTTGAGATTATAAATATATATATATAAACGTTCGTTTATTTGGGTTTATCAATAAAATCGAAACCCCGTAAGTTAGGGTATAACTTTTCGAATCTCGAAATATGAAAGAAATTGCTTATTTTTTAAAAAATTAAAATTTTTAATATAACGGGTAAAATGTAACATGATTTTGTAGTAAAATCTAAAATGGATTACGGAGCTAACATGCATAACAGAATAATAATAAGTGCGTTAATGTAAATGACAATATGAAGGATAAAAATAAAATAAAATGAACAAGCTAATCATAAAAGAAAAATAATAAATAAAAGTCTAAAATTTGAAACTAAAAAAAAGTTAATATTAAACCAATAAATATATATGGTGTAAGCAACTTGAGAATAATAATATTAATAATAATAATGGTGACATTAATAATAATGATATAATAAAAATCTAAATTTTTAAAATTATAAAAGGATATAAATGAATAATAAAATGATAAAATAAAATAAATATTAGGTAAATATTAGGTAAATAAATACCAAAAGGAAATACAATAATAATAGTAATAACAATGTAAAGTCAAGGATACAATAATATAATAATAATAAGTAAATAAGCATGAAAAGAAAATATAATTATAGTAATAATAACATTAAATTAATTAATTTAATAATAGAATGATAATGATAAATTAATAAATAAAAAGAAAATATAATGATAGTAGTAATAATATTATTTAATTTAGTAATAAAATAGCAAAAAGAGCAAAAAAAAGGGCTAAATTGAAAATAAAATAAAAAATTTGGGCAAATCAGAAATAAAATAAAAAGAAAAGGATCAGATTGAATGCACGAATAACAAGGAGGGACCAAAATGGGAGATAATCTCCCCTCCAAAATGCACAGCTTCAAGGTAGACCCAATTGAAAGCCGAAATAAATTATAGGGCCAAAATTAAAGACTAAAGAAACTTAATTGCAAAAGAATAAAAGGTGGAAGGACTAAACTGGCAATAAAACTAGTTTTAAAAAACACGTGGATCCTCCCCTTGGAGTGGGTCGGTCTCCCCAAAACGACGTCGTTTTGGTGCCTGAAAGGCCTGCCCAAAACGGCGTCGTTTTGCAGGCCTATTTAAGGCAAAAATTTTAGAAAGAAAAAAATATTTCAAACCTGTTTCCAAAAAGAAAAAAAAAACTTTCCCTCCCCTTTTTTCTCTCTAAAAAAAACCTTTTGGCCGGCCTAACTCCGGCCGATCGTCGACGACGGCGCCGTCGTCTACGGTGGCCGAAAGGCCAAAAGTAATAAAAAAGGCGAGTTTCTTTTCCCCTTTTTTACTCTTTTTTATATATATATATGTATATGTGTATAATTTTGAAAAAAGGAAATTAAGAAATAGGTGTGTATATATGATGTTTCAAAAAAAGAAAACAAGAAGAAAAATAAAAGAGTAAAATGACCTTAGCACGTTTTGCTTTTTTCCTTTCAACTGCTTACTGTTTTTCTTATTTGTTTGGATGCTTTCAATTTATTTTTTTCTTTTTTTGTATTCCAGTAAAAATCCTAAAAAATTACATTGGATTTTGATGGCTTTTATAGCCATTTAGAAATGTATTTAACCTATTTTTTATGTTTATTGTCACTTCTGCTGTAGGTGGCGGTGCAAGTGGAGGGTGGTGGCCGACGTGACAGGGGCAGTGGCAACAGGCTGTTAGAAGGCAATCAGAGGCTGGCGGCTAGGGTTTAGGGGTTTTTTTACTGAAAATGGTTTAGGTTGTAGGCCGTTTGGGCTCTTAGTTCTTTTTTTTTTTAATTTTGGGCTTGTAATTTTGTTGTAAATGGACATTGAGACTTTTCATTTATTTTTTGGTTTTGTATTTTGTTTGTTTTTGGGTATTGGACTTGGACTAAATTGGCCCATTACAACTGTCCCTCTTTACTCATTGTCGTGTAACAAGGATGGAGCAAAGACATCAAAAGGGACCAATTTTTCCTGGTCTCGCTGAATCTTGACTTCTTGGTGCTCCTCTTCTTCAAGTAGCCTCATTCCAGTCGACTGCGTGTTGTTGCTTCAATCCACTCCACCGCCATTTTCGAGGGATAAGACTTTTAGTTTCAATCTACTCCACTGCAACTTCAGAGGGATATGAGATTTATGATTTTAGTCTGCTTCGCTGCAACTTCAGGGAGATAGGACTTGCTATGGTAGATTTAATCTGACCTACTGCAACTTCAGATGTATAGGATTTACCGCTTTAATCCGCTCCACTGCAACTTCAGGAAGGTAAGGTTTATAGCTTTAATCTGCTCTACTGCAACTTCAGAGAGATAAGATTTGCTATAGTTAATCTACTCCACTGTAACTTCAGGGAGATAAGATCTATAACTTCAACCTGCTCTATTGCAACTGCAAGGAGATAAGGTTTGTAGTTATGGTAGATTTGATCTGACCTACTGCAACTTCAGAGGTATAGGATTTGTCACTTTAATCCGCTCTACTGCAACTTCAGGGAGATAGAATTAGTAGCTTCAATATGCTCCACTACAACTTTAGGGAGATAATCTACTCCACTGTAACTTTAGGGAGATAATACTTATAGCTTTATTCTGTTCTACTGCAACTTCAGAGAGATAATATTTACTATCTTTGATCTACTCCACTGCAACTTCAGGGAGATAAGGTCTATAACTTCAACCTGCTCTATTACAAATTCAGAGAGATAAGGTTTATAGCTTTAATCTGTTCTACTGTAACTTCAGAGAGATAAGATTTGCTATCTTAGATCTACTCCACTGCAACTTCAGGGAGATAAGATTTATAACTTCAATTTGCTCCACTGCAACTTCAGGAAGATAAGACTTATAGCTTTAATATGCTCTACTGCAACTTCAGAGAGACAAGATTTGCTATCTTAGATCTACTCCACTACAACTTTAAGGAGATAAGATCTATAACTTCAATATTCTCCACTACAACTTCAAGGAGATAAGACTTTCTACTAAGACTTTAATCCATCCCACTGCAACTTCAAGGGTACAGAATTTGAGGATTCATCGATCCTGTTACACCATCCTCTAGGGAACACGACCTATAGAATCGATTTCATGGGCCTATGTGTATGCCAAATGATTAGGATGTCATGATCAGAATGAATCAAATGCTCTTAACTAGATGTACATGAACGAATACAGCATGTTATTTTGCGAGAATGATCCCCTTTTTAATGCTTAGGTTGTCATCACTTGTTGCTTATCGAGGTTTTGTCACTGATATGTTACCAAGCATTCTTTTTCAGCTGGTATCTCTAGCAAAAAATCTGAAGAAATAGTCACAATTTAGACTATTTTATCTTAAATGTTTCCAATTATTAGGTTTGGTTAGTTTTAACTAGTGGCCCTGTTTTAGGTCCCTGTACTATTTAGAAACTTTTTAGAGCAATATGCAAAATTCCTTTTACGTGAATATTATGAGTCCATTAATCGTTATTTTAATAAAATGCTTGAAAAAGATTGTAATAATGGAAAAGACTGGAATTTGGAAGCGAAGCTCGAAATGAATAAAATTAATCAAAATAGCAAATTTTGCTAAAGAACAAAACAGGTAAAATGAAAGTCGGTGCCCCAAATATCGCAGCATGAGCTTCTTTACACTAACTTCTCGATGACCCTTTTGAGGTTGATATGTGTCTAGGAGATCCAGAGTGCTTTGTTGATACCCCAAGATGTAAAGTTTCTCCCCAATATTATTTTTGAGAGGACAAGACTACCACATACTCCATCATCGATCAAAATTTGAGTTGCCCTTTTTTGGGTTCTCAACTCAAAACTTCTTTGGTTTCAAGGCACCCTTTGTGGGTTTTCGCCTTGGCCTCTCCTTTTTTTTAGGTAAAGTATTTTTTAATTGAATATGAATTCACTAGATTAGGCATGTTCTTGCCATCCATCTCGGTCAATATCAATGCTCCTCCAGAAAATGCATTCTTTACCATAAAAGGTCCTTCCCAATTTGGCATCCATTTCCCTCTGAAGTCTTTTTGTATGGGCAGGATCATTTTCAATACTAAGTCCCCCTCATGGAATTCTCTAGGACGAACCTTTTTGTTGTATGCTCGTATCATTCATTTTTGGTACATCTGACCATGACGGATGGCTTTCAACCTTTTCTCTTCAATCAAGTTTAGCTGATCATATCGAGATTGGATCCATTCTGCTTCATCCAACTTCAATTCTGACAAAACCCGGAGAGAAGGAATCTCGAATTCAATGGTCAAAACCGCCTTCATTCCATAAACCAATGAGAAAGGCGTTGCCCCGATGGAGGTCTTAACAGACGTTCGATAAGCATAAAGGGCAAATGGTAACTTCTCATGCCAATCTTTATAAGTCTCAGTCATTTTCCCTACAATCTTCTTAATGTTTTTATTGGCTACCTCGACTGCACCATTCATTTTTAGGCGATACGGTGACGAGTTGTGGTGTCTGATCTTGAACTGACTGTAGACTTTCGATATCGTGCTATTGTTTAAATTCAATGCATTGTCAAATATGATCCTTTCTGGAATTCCATATCGACAAATGATTTCCTTCTTAAAAAATTTGCTAACTACCAACTTTGTAACATTGGCATATGAAGCGGCCTCTACTCACTTGATGAAGTTGTCGATGACCACAAAGATGAATCAATGCCCATTTGAGGCTTTTGGCAAAATTGGCCCAATAACATCCATGCCCCATATAGAGAAAGGCCATGGAAAAGTCATAACATGTAGAGGCGAAGGAGGTACATGAATTTTATCTCCATAAATTTTGTACTTATGGCATTTCTTGGCATAAATGATACAGTCTCCTTCCATGGTGGACCAATAATACCCGAATCTCATGATTTGCCTGGCCATTGTGAAACTATTGGCATGTGTTCCGCAGACGCCCTCATGGACTTCTTCCAAGATTTTCTTGTCCTCGACAGCATGTACACATCTTAGTAGCACCTAATCATTTCTACTTTTATATAAGATCCCCCCATCTAATACATAGTCACTGGCCAGTTTTCTCAACGTTCTTTTATCATTCTCAGTAGCTTGGTCAGAGTATTCACAATTCTTCAAACATCGCAGTATATCATGGTACCAAGGATAATCATATTTTTCTTCTTCTTCTTTGATGTTGTAACAATGAGCCGCAGCCTCATAAATACTCATCTGGATTAGTTTCACATCCTCTTGTTTGTTCACTTTGATCATGGAAGCCAAAGTAGCCAAGACATTAGCCATCTAATTTTCATCTAGCAGAAGGTAGCAGAAGGTGATGTCATCAAACTCTTCAATTAGCTCCAGAACCAGCCTTCGATAATTGATATACTTAGGGTCTCTCGTCTTCCATTCACCTTTAAGTTGATAGATTACTAGCGGAGAATCTCTACAGACCTCTAACATTTTGATCTTGCATTCTATGGCAGTACGAATTCCTATGATACATGCTTCGTATTCAGCCATATTTTTTGTGCAATCAAAATCCAATTTACTAGTAAAGGGTTAATAATCTCCGTTTAGGGATACCAAGAATGCCACCCACAGAGTTCAATGCTTCGTCGAAGTTTAGCTTCCAAGGATAACCTTCTTGAGATTCTTCTTCAGTGGTGGCAACATACATTAGTTCTTCGTTTGGGAAGTCAAAGTTCAAAGGCTCGTAATCTTCTAGAGCTCTACTGGCTAGAAAATCTACTATTGCACTCTCTTTTACAGATTTCTAATTCACATAGACTATATCAAATTTGAAAAGTAGAATTTACTATCGGGCCATCCTTCCATCCAAAGCAGTCGAATCCATCATGTACTTTAGAGGGTCTAGTTTCGAGATAAACCAAGTTGTGTGGTACAACATATACTATCTCAATTTTCGAGTTGTATAGATTAAGGCACAACACAAATTCTCAATTGGTGAGTATCTCATCTCACACTCAGGGAACTTCTTACTGATGTAGTATATGTCCCTTTCTTTCATTCCTAACTCATCGTGTTGGCCAAGCACACATCCCATAAAATTCTCAAAAACTGCTAAATACAGTATCAATAGCTTATCTAGATTATGTGGCGTCAGCACTGGGGCATTGGATAGGTATTGTTTGACTTTGTCGAAAGTTTTCTGGCACTCATCATCCCAAACACATGGATTGTGTTTCTTAAGGAGACAAAATATGGGGTCGCAATTCTGAGTTAGTTGTGAAATGAACCGGGAGATGTAATTTAGTCTTCCTAGGAATCCTTGAACTTCTTTTTGAGCGCACGGCGGAGGCAAATCCTGTATAGCCTTGACTTTATCCAGGTTAATCTCAATTCCCTTTTCACTGACTACAAATCCTAACAGTTTCCCTCACTTGGCCCCAAAGGTACATTTTGCTGGATTGAGCTTTAGCTGAATTTTTTTCAACCTCAAGAATAATTTCCTCAAGACTTGCACATGCTCATCTTCTATTCGAGATTTGGCGATCATGCCATTAACATAAACTTTAATTTCTTTGTTCATTATATCATGGAACAAGGTTACCATGGCTCTCTGATATGTCGCTCCCGCGTTTTTCAGTCCAAATGGCATCTTCTTATAGTAAAATGTCCCCCACATAGTTACAAATGTGGTATTATCCATGTCTTCAAGATGCATCTTTATCTGGTTGTATCCTGAGAAGGCATCCATGAAAGAGAATAGTGAGGAACCTGCCGTGTTATCCACTAAGGTGTCGATATAGGGCAATGGAAAATTATCCTTCGGGCTGGCTCTGTTCAGGTCTTTGTAATCTACGCATATTCGTACTTTCCCATCTTTTTTAAAGATGAGGATGATATTGGCTACCCATTTTAAGTATTTGACTACTTGTAAGAAATCGGCATCGAATTACTTCTTGACCTCTTCTTTTATTTTTAGCAAAACATCAGGCCTCATCCTTCGGAGCTTCTGGTAAACTAGCTTGCACTTTTCCTTTATAAGGAGCCGGTGTACCAGGATATCAGTACTTAGACCACACATGTCTTGATACGACTATGCAAAGACATCTTTAAATTTTTGGAGTAATTCAATAAGGTCCCACTTTGTCTCTGTGGTAATGTAAGCTCCAATTTTCACTTCTTTTCATTCTTCTTAGACCACAATCTCTACTGACTCTTTGTGACGCAGAATCTGTTTCTCCTCTTGTTCTACCATCCTTAACAAATCAGGAGATAGATTACAGTCTCTATCATCTTCAAAGTCCTGAGGTTCTTCTAAGCACATATCTCGTTCAAATAGAGATTCTAAGTTAGTAGCAGCGTTGCTCATATCATTGATATCTGGACACCTGTTATAGGGATGAAGAAAAATCCAAAGAATAAAAGAATCTAAGAATAATTATCTATATAGTATGATTATGAATTAAATGAAAGAATAAAAAAATATTTACTTGGAATAAGACAGAAAGATACATTTCATTAAAATAAAGATGTTGGACATAGCCTATTTCACAAAAAGATTCTTATTACTCCTAGGCTTAGAGCAATAAGTGTGTGTTCTGAATATTACTCTGGATTAACTTTAAAAACTACAGGAATCTCTTTGGCAGTTCAGTTGTTCAGAACACTTCTAAGTACAAAGGGTAGATGCCTGATAAATTTCCTCGATTCTTTCTTCAGATATGGCGTTGATGTTAAAATTTCCCATCATTTCCATAGCAGTTTCTTTTCTTGTAATTTTCTATTCAGAGTGAATAATTCCTCCTGACATAAATGTTCTAGATATATGGGGAAAACTCATCGGTTCCTATTTGACTTCTTCCCCATTTAATCGTGCTCTTAGACTTTCCTACTTCTTCTCTAATTCTTTCTTCTTTGGCTTTACATCTGGCTTATATCCCAAGCCAAAGCGATCTCATCTATCCATTAGAATAGGTACCTCGACTCATTTGGAGATATTTTCGGAGTCATTTTCCCGACATGGCTCCCTTTCTGACCGTTAAGCGTAGGCCCATCTTTATAGTTTTGGATATTCTAGGCATAGAGATCTTGTTTCCTTAGACGATGAAGGTTGCATTTACAAATTCTAGCGATCTAAAAGAACATTCTATCGCTTCATCGTCTACCCCTACGTATGGCGCGTTACTGGCTACGGATGCAATAATGTCTTATTCTGCATTTACCATTATCAGTCGACCCTCAATTATGAACTTTAGCTTTTGGTGCAGTGATGACGACACTACCCCAGTCGAGTGAATCCAAGGCCTCTCCAGTAAGCAATTACAAGAAGGCTTGATGTCCATCACCAGAAAATCTACTTTATACGTATTTGGACCAATCAAAAGGTGCATCTTAATCCTTCCCATCACCTTTCTTTCGGTACCATTGAATACTCTTACTATATTTTGACACGTTTTCATATGAGAGCTACCCACTGGTAATCTGTTTAGTATGGATAAGGACAAGAGGATCCATTATCAATTAACACCCATAGTAATATATATCCCTTGCAGTGGGTGGTGATATGCAAAGCCTTAGTCGATCCCACGTCTCCAGGCAGTATTTCATCATTATTAAAAGGGATGAAATTATCGGCGCTTATGTTATTGACCAGACGGTCGAGCTTGTTGACGGAGATATCATTAGCGACATAAGTTTCATTTAATACTTTCATCAACATGCTACTATGTACCTCCGAGCTTAAGAGTAAAGCTAACACTGATATGTGAGCTGGTTGTTTATGTAGTTGCTCTATAACGCTATACTCGCTACGCTTTAAGAATTTCAAAAACTCTTTGGCCTCCTCTTTAGTTGCCGGCTCGTTAATAGGCTATTCAAGTCTGGCTACATTTTCTTTCTTTTGTTCAACCGCTAAGGTTTTTCCTTTTACGGGCTCAGCTTTTACATTTGATGGGTCTAAGCGCTTCCCATTGCACGTGTAGAAACCCACATCTCGACCTTCTTCTGAAGCGCTAATTAGGTTTTCTTCTCTCGGGATTGTCATGTTGTAGTTATAATTCCAGGGAACCCTCTTTCTGTCCTTATAAGGAAAGGCTACAAGTTTCTAGATTATGACTCTTTGTGCAATTTGTATCTAGTTTCACTGCTTCTTAGTCGTGAAATGATAACCATTGGGTGGTTGACTTTACAGATCTTCTCTATTGACCCCTCTTCTGAGGCGCATACATCTTCTCCTTCTGGGCCTTCAGTATACTCAAAGATTTCTAGCTCTTTATTGTCCATCAGACCTTGTACTAGGGCCCTGAATTCACTACATCTTTGAATCTCATGATTCTCTTCATTATGGAACTCGCAGTAGTTCCTTGCTTTTCGTGATTTCCCCTCTAAATCCTGTGTAATTAATCCACTTTCTACCATTTTTTTCCAAACCTCTCTTAGTGGGGGTTTCACTTCTGCTATATTCATATTGATTCTCTTCCCTGCATTCTCGATTATCGTGTTGACCACATTTTCAGAAAGGTTGGGTAACAGATTATCTACACCAGATGGCTCATCGAATCTCACAATGCCCATTTTGATGAGTCTTTTGATTAACTTTTTAAAAGTGGTGCAGTTCTCGATCGAGTGTCTTGTAATTCCTGCATGGTATTTGCATTGGGCGTTCGTGTCGTACCATTTGAGGAATGGAGGTTGCATAATTTTTAGGTAGAAAGGGAATACAACATGTGTATTAATCAAATTTTGGTACAACTCCCTATACGTCATTGAGATAGGCGTAAATCGGAGTTTCTCCGTATTTTATTTTGTGTAGGATTCTTATTTTGGGGGGGGCTTGATGACTAGTAATCACTACCATTGGTTGACTTACGATAATCAGCTTTGAATAACCCTTGTCATATATACTCGCATTATTTACCTCATTTTCTTTTTTTCTCAAGGCAGTTCTCCTGGTATTTTCCCCTGTTCTATTTTTCCACACCTTATTACATTTTCTATCATCTCACTAGACATTATTATGTCTGAGAAACTCTTAGTTGTGCTTCTCAGCATGTGATTAATGAATAGAGCCTTCAGAGTATTAATGAAGAGCATTGCCCTTTCCTTTTCCAACAAAGGTGGTTGGACTTGCGTGGCGACTTCCCTCAAACTTTAAGCATATTTCCTGAAGCTCTAATTTGGCTTTTTCTCCATGTTTTGCAATGTGATAATTTCGAGTGTCATATCTGTTACGTGGACATATTGTTTTATGAAGGCCTGTGCCAGATCCTTTCATAAATTAATTTGGGCATAGCTTAATTGATTATATTATTTGGCCGCAACCCTAGTTAGGCTATCTTAGAAACAGTGAATTAACAACGGATCATTATTGACATTCCCTGTCATCCTCTGATAGAACATCGTAATGTGAGCCTCAAGGTAGCTAGTCCGATTATATTTCACAAACTCCGGGGTCTTAAACTTGGGCGGGAGCACTAGATTTGGAACCAGGCTCAATTCTTTAGCATCAATTCCACAATGGTAATCAACTTTTTCCAATGCCTTGAATTTCTCCTTTAGCCATCTACATCGGTCTTCAAATTGCTTTGGGAGCTCCACTCTTGCCATTTCTATTTCTGCTATATCATCAAGATTAGGGACAGCAGGATTCGCTGGATGGTCTCCTAGGTTGGAGCTTGATCTTGTCGGGAAGCTTGTTGGTGCCGAGGTACTGGTCTGATATTGGGGCCTAATGTTAACGAACACCCTTTGTAGATATGCGTTTGGTTGTGCTTGGGTGTTTATTAGGGTAAAGCCTAGAGGATAAGTAGGGTCCTTGTTATCATCCCCCGAATTGACCATAGGGTTTTTTCCTTTTTCTAGCCCTCCAGTTAGCAACAGGGTTAATTGGCTCATCATATCTTTTTGGGATTCTAGCATCTGATCCCTCATGTCTTGTTGAATTTTGGCCAATTGTTTTTGCATCTGTATTTGCAACTAATCTTGCATTTCTTTTTGCATTTACTCTAATCTTTCCAACCTTTGGTCCATTGCTTTAGTTTTTCCTCGTGTACCGTAACGATATTTTAGGGTAACTGCCATGATTTTAGGATCTTTTTGTGATATTTAATACACATGATGCAATGTAATGCTAATGCATGAAATGCATACAAAAAAAGCATTGATTTTGATAAAATTTCATTAGAGTAACTTTTCTAGAAAACAAATTTCTTTACATAAAATGGATTACATATAAGGCATTGCCCTAATACTTAAGGCCTTGACCTTCCTAAGAAGCCAAGCTAACTCTCGGCCTCGATCTGACTCTGACTCATATTTCAAACTCAATACATCAGCCTAGACTGCTAAGGTTTGTAAATGATAGCCACCTCTTGTACTTGAGCCAAAGCTGCACTCATGATGTAATCATTATCACTGACCTGGTTCTGAGATTAACGAAGCTGTTGTTGCCACTACTCATTATTTGCTTCCAGGAGTTCAACTTGAAGTTCACAGTTTTGTAGTGAGGTTTCGAGTTCTTCTATCTTTCCTTTTAACTCTTCAATTTTGCTCCGACTATCCTTCAACTGGATTGTAGAGTTACGACTACGATACTGATATAGGGATCTTTCTAACTCTGACACTCGATTTTTTAACGCCACCTTCTCATTTTGAATTTCTACCACACTCCCTTGCAGAACGTCTTCTTGTGCTTGAGCATCTCGAAATTTCCTTTCCCATTGACTGACTTTGTAACAGCCCAGTTTTAGCTAAATTGAAACAGTGGTTTCGAGACCACAAATCTGAGGTTGTAAAATTATTTTAATATTATTTTTGGTGTTTACAGCATGTGAATATTCATGTATGAAAATTTTGTGAGCTAATTTTATTGTTTAATAGCTCAATTTGAGAAAAATGACCAAATCGCGTAAAATGCAAAAGTGGCATTCTATATGTTAAATGTGTTTAATTTCTATGGTTGATTAAAGTGAATGTCCTTAAGATGTAATTAGACTATTATAGGGTTAGTGGATGATAATGGCTAAGTATAATTGTAATTATTAAAGCTCATTAAGGTTAAAATTGTAAATTGGTTATTAAAGGTTAATTAAAATAAACAAACAAAATCATAATTTGTTCATCTTCCCAAACTAATTTTGAGCAAAATAAATCATCCATTTTTTGGGTTATATTCGGCCAAGATTCATTTGTCAATTAATGTACGATTTTAGTTCGATTTTTAATGATTTCTATGTTTTTTAGCTCGTTGCAACTTAATCTAGCTAACCCGTACCTTCGTTTTTGAAACTGTTATAGATTTTGAATGAATTCATTGTTTAATATTGAGTATGTAAATGTTTAATGATAGGTTATGAAGGTTTAATGATAGATATCTAAGTTTTGTAAAGTGATTTTTGACAAAAATGTCAATTAGGAATTAAATTGAGAAAAGTGTAAATTGAGGGGTTAATTTGTGAAATAAATAAAAATATGGGCTGCTAGGGACCTATAGAGAATTCGGACAAGCATGGGTTTTGTCAAATTTTGTGAATTTTGTGTATTTGTGAAATAGGGACTAAATTGAATAAATGTGTAACTTTAGGGTTTAAAGTGAAAAAAATACCCAAATATGTGTTTTTGGATGAAATTGAATGTGTTGTTGAATAAAAGGGTTAATTTTGAATGTATATAGATCAAAAAACGAAAGAAATCAAATTTAGATATAGAGAAAATGAAAGTTATCGAATAGTCGACCCCGTCTATTACTTCCAACTACGAGGTAAGTTCATATGCAAATAAATGTCTTTGAATTGAATTATATATGTTTTATTATCATTGAATACGAGCATGAATCGACGAATTTACAACATACGAAAGTCTCGGATAAACCTTAGGAATAGTATAGGATACGAATGTCATGACATGAGGTTAACGATATGTGATTACATGTAAGCCTATGTCTGGGACATTGGCATTGTATTGAGATTACAGGTAATACCATGTCTGGGACATTGGTATCGTTAATCGATTTCGTGTAAGACCCTGTCTAGGACAGTGGCATTGATATGTGATAACATGTAAGACCATATCTGGGATATGGCATTGTACGAGCTTATGTGATTTTCGAGTATCCTTAATGATTCCGAACGGTTCAACGGGCAAATTAAAGTAGAGAAAAAAAATATGTGAATGAGCTAAGTGACTTAGGTACGTACGAAATTCATATGAGTATTGAAAAGGGAAAATAGTTGGTGAATTCGATTAAGACATTGAATATATGTTCAATGAGAAAGGTTTGTAAATTTGTATGAGATTAGCCATGTTAAGCATAATTGAATTGATATGTAAATGTTTATGTGATGACTTTATTTGTATATGGCTTACAAAGCATTTAAAGCTTACTTTGTGTGTTCTTTCCATGTTTTATAGATTATCAAAGCTAGCTCGGACGAGGGGATCATCGAAAAACGTCATCAAATTATCGTTCGTCTTGTTGGTACTTTTGAAGCTTTGTATATATGGTATATGGCATGTATAGGCTAATGTCATTTTGGTATGTTTTGAGTTTTGATTATGGCCATTTATGTTGGCTTGGTTATATGTTGATAAGTGATATTTATGAGATGTATATAATGCCTTATATGTTGGTTTATTTTGGTATGTTTTCCATAGTTGTTGATATAGCCAAATAGTTGTTATTTAGTTGTTTAGTAAATAATGTATTAATGCTTGGAAGATTACCATATTGTGGTTTGATTTTGAGATGGAGATATGGTGCAATTTGTGTCATGAAATAGGTGATAATTTGTTGAGTAACTGCATTTAATAGTCATGTGAGATTGATGATTTTGGCATATTGATTTGATATGTTTTTGAATATGGAATTAAGTAGTTAATATGGTTGAATATAGATGACATGATATATGTATGAATTGGCATATTTTGGCTGCCTATTTATGTCTTGAATTAGTACCAATTTGGTTACTTTGTGTGCATGAGTAAAGGGTGGCAAATTGGCTTTGCAAATGGTCTATTTTTGTCCACATGGGCAGAGACACGAGCGTGTGTCTCAGCCGTGTGCAACACATAATCATGTAGCACGGCCGTGTGTCCCCTGGGGTACCCTTCGAATTAAATTCAGTATACCCTAAAGTTTTGATACGGTCTAGACACAAGTGCGTGCCTATTGGCCGTGTGTGGCACACGGGCTGGCACATGGGCGTGTGGTCGGTCGTGTGACACAAGTCAATAAACCCTCTTTAGATTTCACACGGCCTGGCACATGGGCGTGTCATCGGCCGTGCGATACAAGCCAGTGTGTATGCACTGTTTTCATACGGCTTGTGACACGGGCGTGTCTGGTAGTCGTGTGAGGCACATAGCCTGTTCACACGGGCGTGTAACCCTAAAATTAAGAAAATTTTCTATGTTTTCCCAAATTTTACAAATGTTATCAGTTTAGTCCTGAACTACTTCTAAACATGTTTTAAGGTCTCGTGGAGCCTTATAAGGGACAATGTGAATGACTTGATTTGATTTCAATTATGATTGCATAACAGAATAATAATAAGTGCGTTAATGTAAATGACAATACGAAGGATAAAAATAAAATAAAATGAACAAGCTAATCATAAAAGAAAAATAATAAATAAAAGACTAAAATTTGAAACTAAAAAAAGTTAATATTAAACCAATAAATAAATATGGTGTAAACAACTTGAGAATAATAATATTAATAATAATAATGGTGATATTAATAATAATGATATAATAAAAATCGAAAGTTTTAAAATTATAAAAGAATATAAAAGAATAATAAAATGATAAAATAAAATAAATATTAGGTAAATATTAGGTAAATAAATACGAAACGAAAATACAATAATAATAGTAATAACAATATAAAGTCAAGGATACAATAATATAATAATAAGTAAATAAGTATGAAAAGAAAATATAATTATAGTAATAATAACATTAAATTAATTAATTTAATAATAGAATGATAATGATAAATTAATAAATAAAAAGAAAATATAATGATAGTAGTAATAATATTAATTAATTTAGTAATAAAATAGCAAAAATAACAAAAAAGAGGGCTAAATTGAAAATGAAATAAAAAATTTGGGCAAATCAGAAATAAAATAAAAAGAAAAGGACCAGATTGAATGCACGAATAACAAGGAGGGACCAAAATGGGATATAATCCCCCCTCCAAAACGTGCAGCTTCAAGGTGGACCTAATTGAAAGCTGAAATAAATTATAGGGCCAAAATTAAAGACTAAAGAAACTTAATTGCAAAAGAATAAAAGGTGGAACGACTAAATTGGCAATAAGACCAGTTTTAAAAAACACGTGGATCCTCCCCTTGGAGCGGGTCAGGTGCGGGTCGGCCTCCCCAAAACGATGTCGTTTTGGTGCCTGAAAAGCCTGCCCAAAACGGCGTTGATTTGGAGGCCAATTTAAGACAAATTTTAGCAAAAAAAAAAACATTACAAACCTGTTTCCAAAAAAATAAAACTTTCCCTCCCCCTTTTTCTCTCTAAAAAAAACCTTTTGGCCGGCCTAACTCCGGCTGATCACCGTTGCGTAGGCCACCGGTCGCTGGCGATAGCACCGTCGTCTACAGCGGCCGGAAGACCAAATGTAACGCCCCGTACCCGAGACCGTTGCTGGAGTCGAACACGAGGTGTTAACGGACTTAATTCATTACTTAAATAGCTCATACAATTCATTTTAAAATTTCCAGACAAGCTGGCTAACTGCATCACAGTCGCTTTAAAAATCATATCTCGAGTTTCGAAACTTGAAATCCAATTCCGTAAATGTTTCTTGAAACTAGACTCATATATCTATCTAGTAATTTTTTTCTAGAATTTTTGGTCAGGCCAATTAGTACAGTTTATTAGTTAAAGTCTCCCCTGTTTCAGGGTTTGACTACTCTGATCTCTGTGTATTTCGAATCAGATATCTCCCTGTACAGAGCTTCAATGACTATACCGTTTGTCTCTAATAAAACTAGACTCAATAATTAATCTGTACATATAAAGCATGACTTCTAATTATCTTTGTAAAATTTATGGTAAATTTCCAAAGTCAGAACAGGGGATCCAGAAATTGCTCTGGCCTTGTTTCAAAAAAATTTAAACATCTCAAAAAATATAGCTCATATACCTGTTTCGCTTCTTCCATATGAAAATAGACTCATCAAGCTTCGATTCCATAACTTATTCATTATTTAATTCCATTTCTACTATTTTTAGTGATTTTTCAAATTCACGTCACTACTGCTGTCTGAATCTATTTTATGGTAAATTTTACCTATTTCATGGTTTCCATAGATTAGCTAGTAATTTGACATACATAACACCAAATATGATCATGATTAGCCATTCCAATGGCTAATCATTACCAAGCATTTCCATACCACTCAATAACCATATCATAAGACCATATATACAAAATGATTATAATGCTATACATGCCATACTCAGAATATACAAGCCATTATGACAATATGGTATACAGATAGTGTGAGCGAACCTCCGATCGTTCCCGATTTCCGAGCTGGCTTGTCAAAACTACAAGGAATGAAAAGGAGGGAGTAAGCATAAATGCTTAATAAGTTCACATGCAAATAGCAAGTAACATAACCATATAAGCAAACATAAAACATTATTTGCATAATCATCACTAAGACATTCATAGCACATTTTCATTTATCATCTTACCATATTGTTGTTATATCGATTTTTCAACCCGAGGGTTAAGTACATACCTGTTCAAAGTACCCATTTCACAACACTTACCAATACGTCCCTTTCATCTTGAATATTTCTCCATTTCAGTAGAACTTTACCCGTTGAACACATCGGAATATAATTCGGATACATGGAAAGTTTGCACATAAGTGCCACATATGTAGCCAAGCTACCATGTAACCCGCCCATAAGTGAACTCGGACTCAACTCAACGAGCTCGGGCGTTCGCATCCATAAGTGAACTCGGTCTCAACTCAACAAGCTCGGATGCCTAGTTACATCTCACGAACTCGGAATCAACTCAACGAGTTCGGAACTCAAATATCCTAGTGACATGTCACTTGTATTCTAATCTATTCCCACGGTTCAAACGGGCATTTTCCTTGATCACACATCTTTTCCGTCTTCCACGGAATTTCGAAATTGATACTTCGGTGATAGTTCATACTTATCAAGTAATTCACATAATTACATATTATTCAACAATAACCACAAAGCATAATATTTCATGATAATAATCAGCATCATATCATATAAACAACATTAAATTTCTTAAAATGACAATTATGTTACTACATTTACACATGAACTTACCTCGTATGCAAAAATGACTACTTTTACCATTTCGTCCACAACTTGGTATTTTCCCCATTTTAGCCTGAATTTCAGTTTTTCTTGCTCTATCATTTAAAATATAGTCTAATTAGGACTCACATTATTAAAATTGACCGAAAATCATATTTTTAAAAAATTAAAATTTTGCCCCTAAACTTTTGCATATTTACACTTTTGCCCCAAAGCTCGTAAATTAAACTTCAGCCTATTTTCTTATGTTTTATGACGTGCTGGTCATTTTTTCCTTCTATGGCAACATCAAATTCTCACTCTAACATGTACTTATGACTATTAGGTATTTTTACCGATTAAGCCCTTTTGCTCGTTTTCACTTAAAACCGAGTAGTACTAGTTGTCTAACATAATTTAAAACCTCATATTCTATCATAAAACACCAAAATACAAAAATTTCACCTGTGGGTATTTTTCTAAATATAAACCCTAGGTTAAATTATTGCTAGCATAAGCTAAATCGAGCTACCGGACTCCAAAAACGTAAAAATCATTAAAAACGAGGCTAGAACGGACTTACAATCGAGCTTGGAGGCTTTAAAAACCCTAGCCATGGTTTCTCCTTGCTATATTCGGCCATGGGGTTGAAGATGAGCAAAATTGGCTTTAATTTTGTATTTTAATTCATTTTACCCCTAAATGACCAAAATGCCTTTACTACTAAACTTTCCAAAAATTCCATCCATGTCCAATTTTTGTCCATAGACTTAGAAATTGGTAAATTGCTATTTAAGACCTCCTAATTAATATTTCAAAACAATTTCATACTAGAAACTTCTAGAATGCAAGTTTTGCAAATTATTCGATTTAGTCCCTAATTTCAATTTAAGCACTTTATGCATAAAATTTCTTCACGAAATTTTCACACAATCATGCAATCATATCATAGACCTTAAAATAATCATAAAATAATTATTTCTATCTCGGATTTTGTGGTCACGAAACCACTATTCCGACTAAGCCCAAAATCAGGATATTACACCAAAAGTCGCCATTTTTCCTGTGAAATAAAAAAGGTGAGTTTCTTTTCCCCTTTTTTACTCTTTATATATATATAGTATGTGCGTATAATTTTGGAAAAAGGAAATGAAGAAATAGGTGTATATATATACTATTTTGAAAAAAAGAAAACAAGAAGAAAATAAAAGAGTAAAAGGACCTTAGCATGTTTTGCCTTTTTCCTTTCAACTGCTTACTATTTTTCTTATTTGTTTGGATGCTTTGAATAATTTTTTTTTGTATTCCAATAAAAATCCGAAAAAATTACATTGGATTTTGGTGGCTTTTATAGCCATTTACAAATGCTTTTAACCTATTTTTATGTTTATTGTCACTTCTACTGTAGGTGGCAGTGCAAGTGGAGGGCGGTGGCTGACGTGACAACGGTGGTGGCAGCAGGCTGTCAGAAGGCAGTCAGAGGCTAGGGTGGCTAGGGTTTAGGGTTTTTTTTTGAAAATGGTTTAGGTTGTGGGCCATTTGGGCCCTTAGATTTTTTTTAATTTTGGGCTTGTAATTTTGTTGTAAATGGACATTGAGACTTTTTATTTATTTTTTTGGTTTTATGTTTTGTTTATTTTTGGGTCTTAAGCCCGGGCTAAATTAGCCCATTACATAAATAATAGAAAACCTCCACCGAAATACAATATCTTTAATTATTGGAGGGGTTTATTAATTACCAAACGAACTATATTTCAAAATTTTCTCTTAAAAAAGTTAACCCTTAACAATTTGGACAAAGCAAACTTGTAGGAAGGGTATAGGAAGAGGGCTGGAGGGTTGACGCCAAAAGTGAAGAAACTTGTAGGAAGGATACTCCATAATGGTCTGCTTTTCTCCTTTGGGATGATTCAATTTTCCAGATTGAAAACGAAGCCACAAGGCAATTATTGCTACGAATGCCATTCAATTTTCCACAACAAATTTATCCCATCTATACAAATATATATAAGTTACTTTTTAATTCAATTTTTTTTTTTGTGTCGTGCTTTGTTTTATGTTTCACTTTCATGTTATAATTGAATTCAATTTGTTATATATAATTTTCAATTCCTTAGTAATTTATTTTACGTAAATATTAATACGTTTATACATTCGGTTATATCATATAATTTTATTTTTTCTTATATTTATGTCATGTAATTACATTCCTAATATAAGATAAATAAAAAGACAAACCCGCAGAGCGGGGTTATATCCTTAATTAGTATAGTAATAATTCTGTGGTTACCATAATTAGAGAGTTTGAATCCTAATTAATTGCTATCCCTGTCGGGTTGTAAATTGACTCACAGCATGGACGGCACAATAGGAAATAAGTACAAATAATTTTCATTTTTTCACACAACAGCATTCGAATTTAGTAATTAAATATAGTACCTCAACCTTATAACCAAACATTTCATACTAAATTAAATCAATTTATTTTCTAGGAACACATAGACAAATTCAAAAATCAAAGCGTGACCATTCACTCTTAATTCACAAACCCGATTCTTCTAGCTCATTTTTGAAGTGTGATAAATCAAACAATTTTAATAACTGATTAAATATGACTTAAAAAACGGTTTTTCATATAAAAACTAAAAGTTTCACTTTTTCCGCTTTCTAACAATGAAAAAGGAATTTTAAAAAGGTAAATTGACAAAATCAATTAATTATACTATCCCTCAAATTCATTCATCCCATTCCGACTCATGTTTAGTTCTTCTAAGTTATTCAAAACATCTAATAATTCTGTGAAAAATCCACAAATAAGATTTAAAATTAAATCTCACAGAATAAATACAATAATTCAACAAAAAATTTGTTTTGTTTAAAAGAATAATAAATTTTTTACTTTATAAATTATTTGTATATATTAATATAATTTTTATATAATTGTAAAAGAGATAATAAATTAATTTTAATGTATAAAAATTATAAATTATTCAAGAGATATATAAATTTTATATATTTTTTTAAATTAAAATGTTTTTCTCCATATAATCATAGACTTTATATTGTATTATAAAATATGATCACAAATTTAATTTCTATTTTAATATAATAATAGAGTTTAATTAAGAAAAAATTAAACCCGAGCGTACTGGGAGAGATAATTGTAGTGGTTGTGAAAAGGCCAGTGGGTCTTAGCACCAAAATTTCAATTCAAACATCCAAAATAAGTGTACAGCTATATGTATATCAACCATAAACATTAAATATTCCCTTACTTCTTTTTAGACATATCTCTTGACTTGGTTGGGATCTTCAATTTGGTGATTCAATTAATTATAGATGCGTTTTTTTTTTTGAAAATATAATCGGCTAGATTTAAAAATAAATAAAGAAGTCAAATACAAAACCTAATAATAATGGTTCAGGCCTATAACACTCTAGACTTCCTATCCCATAATTGGCCTATTTCTTTTGGGTCAGGCCTATGGAACATTAGACTAGCTTACATCTTTAGCCATTAGCTTCAAAAATAATTAAAATAACTCTAATAAAACCTGCCTATTAATTGAAAAACAAATAAAAGGAAATTTGTTTAAATTAAACTAGCCGATTCTCAAGACACAGCTGTACTCCATTTCCTTCTCGTCCTTTCACATCACCGTCTTCTCTATGCTTGTCGATAGCTGATCCATATACCATTTTCAGCTATCTGTTTCATTTCATTAACCCTAAACAAATCTCAATCTGGGTTGTTCTTCCATCTTTCCTCCGGTTGCGAATGGTGTTGAGTCAGATCCGGCCATCTTTGGTATGTTTCCTCATTCTTTCTCAAAGCCTCCTTTGCCAAGTTGTGAGCATATGCATTCTCTGTTCTTTTAATAAACTGGAATTTTATTTCTTGAAACCTGTTCATACTGCTATGGATGTCTCTGATTATTGCACCGATGATTGATTTATCCGAGTTCTTTGACTAGCATTTTTTGATAACGGTTCGAGAGTCTCCCATAACCGTTACTAAGGGAAGTTTTAGCGAGATCCCTAACTGAACAGCCTGTAAGCCTGCGTACGCCTCTGCAACAAACAGAGATGTAACGTTCCCGTTGATCATTGTCTTTAATACAAGGAGTTCCCCCGTCTGACTCCGAACCACTAATCCCGATGCTGATATATGGTTTCTGTTATCGAGTGCAGCGTCAAACTGAATCGTTGCCCTGGTGTTTACATCTATAGTGTTGCTTCTACACCCCATTGGAGAGATAAGTTTCTTTTCTTCTAGTCATTCAATCTCAGCCATATATCTTCGAATATTCTGTGAAATCTCATCTCCTGACTCTAACTTCCTTTCGTGTACGAGCTTATTTCGTGAACTCCATATAATCCACAAGCCATAGTAGAGCAAGTGATACTGTTGACTAGCAGTATTCTGAAAGATCCAGGTGATCTATTCCCCGATATTTTGAACTGTTATGTCTACCCATGAGACCTCTAACTTCCTCCAAATCTCTACTGTTACAGGGCAATTCAGAAAGACATGCTCACTGTCTTCTTCTCTATTCCCGCATCGAGGGCATAAAGCACTATTGATCACTCGCTTATGTTTAAGATTTGCAAAATTCGGGATATAGTTTCATGTAATTCTCCAAATTGTAATCAGTATTTTTTAGGGTAGTCCTAGATTCCAAAGTTTTTGTAGAAATTCTTTGAGTCGGCCTGTAAATAATAATAACTAGGATCAAAGCTAGCTTCTTGTAATAGTTTGTAGGCGCTTCTGGCAGTGAATTCTCCGGTCGATTCTCCCTTCCACACTTGAAGGTCGTTATGAGGCATTTTCGCAAGAGGAATCTTATGATTTGTTGAGCAATTTCAGCTGGGAAGGTACTACTGATAATATCTGTCTTCCATGTTCTGGTATTTGGATCAATTAATTCTGAAACTAACTTAGGCTCTTCGCTTCTGTTTCTACTGTTCCACTCTTCATGTTCCTTGCCTGGTATCTAGCGGTCCTCCCAGATCGAGATCCCGTTGCCCTTTCCAACCCTCCAACACAGTCCATTATTCAGCAATCCCTTAGCAGCCGACACACTCTTCCAGGTAAGAGAAGGTATATTCCCTAACTGAGCGTTGTTAAAGTCTGTATTTGGATAGTATTTAGCCTTGAGCACTCTAGCCACTAATGAATTCGGGTAATTAATAAGGCACCACCTCTGTTTGGCTAATAATGCGATATTGAACTGACTCATGTTTCGAAAACCAAGACCCTCATTTTCTTTTAAAATGCAAAGATTTTTCCATGCACTCTAATGTATTCCTCGTTTTCCACGCCCCTTTTGCCACCAAAATTGAGCTATAATGCTCTCCATTTCTGAACATAAAGACTTAGGTAATAAGAAACACGACATAAAGTAAGTTGGTATAGATTGAAGGACCGATTTGATAAACACTTCTTTCCCACCTTGAGACAAAAACTAGTTATTCCAATTGTCAATACATTTCTTAAATCTATCTTTTAGGCTCTGAAAAGTTTCTTTTTTCCTTATGCCAACCGTGTTGGGTGACCCCAAATACTCCGGATTTTCTGAACTACTCACCCCCAAAATGTTTACCACCTCTCGTCTATCTTCATCATTTGTATCACTACTAAAAGAGACAGTGGACTTATTAAAGTTAACACATTGGCCCGAGCAGCTCCTATATTCCCCTAAAATTTCCTTTAAAAAATTAGCTTCCCTACTTGTAGCTTGACCAAATAAGATACAATCATCAGCAAATAGAAAATGTGATACCTTTGGTCCGTTCCTACTAGCTTTGGCACCTTTCATTAGTACTTCCCTGCATGCTAATCTCATTAAACATGACAGGCCCTCCCCACAAATGAGAAAAAAAATGGTCTAAGTGGATCTCCCTGACGAAGTCACCTTGATGGTTGAAAGCTTTCTCCTATGCATCTGTTTACAACTAAGTAGGAGACCGTTGTCAAACATTTCATCAAAATTCCGATCACTCTCTTATGAAACCCCATTCGTGCCATCATTTCTTTTATAAAATTCACTCAACCCCCGTCGTATGCTTTACTCATGTCCAACTTGACTACCATAAGACCTTTATTTCCCACTTCTCTTTTGTTTAAGAGTATGAAGAATTTCATATGCAAGTAGAATATTTTCTGAGATCAATCTGCCTCGTACAAACGCACTTTGAGCCCCATCAATGTATTTTTGATAGCTCCTCTGAGCTTATTTGCAATTGTTTTTGCTTTAATTTTATAAAGCACATTGCACAGACTAATAGGACTGAAATTCATCATAGTAGTAGGATTATCATTTTTAGGGATAAAGATTATTTGGGTCACATTAATTTGTTGAAAATCCATACCTTCATTCAGAATTTGTAAATAGAATTTGGTGACGTCCTCCCTAATGATGTGCCAGCAATTTTGGTAAAATAGTGCCGGGAAGCCATCTTCACTTGGTGTTTTGGTAGTACCCATTGCAAAAAATGCCTCTCTAAGCTCCTCTGCCATGTAAGGCCTCAAAAGATCATGGTTTTCCTCCTCAGGTAGGCATTTCTCAATACCCGGTAACAAATGGTTAAAATTTCCTCGTCCGTCTGTTGAAAATAAATTTTGAAAATAAGATCGCGCAATTCCCTCCATTTCCTTAATAATCTCTGTTGTTCCACCTTCTTCATCGTTCAGTTTGTGTATGACATTTTTTCTTTCACGCTGCTTCACTTGGATGTGAAAAAATGCAATATTCTTATCCCCAAATTTCAACCAATTTATCCGAGCACACTGTTCCCAGTAACGTTCGTCCTTCTCAATTTCAAAGTTCAATTGAATTTCACAATCAATCAATTCAATTCTGTCATGTTAATATCATCTCTGTCATCCCCTTCAAGTTCTGATAGCCTACCTGTGAGCATATCCTTTCTCCTCCTTCTATCAAATCGAAATTGACTTGCCCATCATCTCATTCCTTCTTTTAAGATATCTAGCTTTTGCAATATGCTTCCAGATGATGACTCCCATAAATTTTTGACTTCTTCATTAAAAGACTTCCATTATCCACCATGCTTCAAACTTGAAAGCTTTAGTATTCACCCCCTTTTCGACCCGCCTAGTAGTAATTAAGAGAGGACAATGATCCGAAAAAGAGTGAGGCATATGTTGAATAGTGACCTCTGTAAACAAACTCATCCATGCATCATTAGCAACTTTGCGATCAAGTCATTCTCGAATATTTGTTTCGGGCAGATTTCCTCTCTCCCATGTAAACCAATTCCCATAAAAGCCAATATCTAAAAGCTCACAATCCGCTAAAACATTATGAAAATTCTCCATTTTTCGTTCATCACGAAGTAGCCCTCCCCTTTTTTTAATGGCCGTACATTATCTCATTGAAGTATCCGCAAACAAACCAATGCCTCCCATCATCCGTGGCTTGAGCATAGGGAGATCCATAGAATCTAGTGAGTCTCTATTTTCCCTTTACCTCCTTATCCCCAACCACCACATTAATGTGTCTATTAAAAAAACTCCTAAGCTCAATACAAATATCATTCCTCCATGCTAAACATAGACCTTCTCTAGTATTAATTGGATCAACTTCAAATCCATTCATAAAACCAAATGTATGACGAATTTTTCCATCTTATTTTTACGCACCTTAGTTTCTATAAAGAAAACCACTTGGGGATTATGTGTCTTCAGCAGATGCCGAAGTCTGCGAATTGCCCGTGGACTCCCCAATCCACGGACATTTCAATTCAAGATTTTTATTGCGCCCATGCCTTTTGGCAGCCGCTGATAAGAAATAATTACCTTCCAAGACTCGTCTATTTCTGTTCATTGAATTATTGATCTCATCCTCATTCTCCCCTCTAACTCTCTTTTTCCCTTCCTCCCCAATTAAAATTCCATCTTCCTGATCTTGCTCCATATCAGCAGGAGCTGGATTAATCACTGATTTAACTCCCTCTTGCCCCACATAGGCCGGTCTTCATTCCAGGCTTAGTCCCAGTATTGGGTCAATAGGTCGCAAAAATCCTTGCGTGTGTTCTGCAGCCCATTTGTCTTTCCTTTAAGTGCGTCTGTCTGCAATATTAACTCCAAAATTATCATCATTGTCTTCTTACATTCATATGCTTTTCATTGCTAAAGCCCTTCTAGATTGAGCTTTCAGCAATAAGTTCCACCCCATATTAGAAACTTCCATACCTACTTCTATTTTTGTTTCACAAAAAGCATCACTATGACCCAATCGACAACAAAAAAAGCAAAAAAGGGATGGTTTTTCGTACTTAAAACTCACATATGTGTAGTTAGCCCCAAACTGAATCTGGTACTTCCTCTTTAGAGGCCGCCTAACAGCAATCTGTACTCTAATTCTCATGTAATTTCTTTTTTCCTTTCCCAGATCCGATCCATCATACTCCTATAAAATCTCCTATAAAATTTCCCAAATGTCTAGCCAAGTTCTCCGAAGAAAGACCAACTGGAGTGTCATGGATCTTAATCCAGAAAGGTGACCTGATTAAAGGAACTCTTAATGGATCCTCCCCCAATTGTAATTTGTATAGCAGCAGTAAGTGATTATTAAATTTCCATGGTGATCCATTTAATACTCTTTCCAAATCCTTAACATGAAAAAATTGGAACAAGAATCTTCTATCTCCCAGATCTCAAATCTGAGCACCCCGAATCGGATGCCATAAATGTCATAGTACTTTTCATTGCAGGATAATGAACAACACTTGTTAAAAACAACCCACTAACCTGAAAAACCCCTCTTCTCCCTGCGTGCGCTGCTCTGTTTGTACTTGAAGGACTGCTTCTTCTTCTTCATCTAGTGTTAATCTAGCTAATTCCGTCTCCATGTTTAGTTTCATCATTTAATTAAAAAAATTATAATTTAATTATTAGTGTTTTTCAAAGCGTCTTTTTTTCTTGTCATCGGACTATTATGTGATGTTTATTTTGGTTTACATAATAATAATTTATTCTTTTTTTATATTTTCTATCAGTTTGACATTGATTATATAAAAAATTATAAAAGAAAACTATTTTTTTTAAAAATTAAATAAAAATAGATAGAAATTTCAAAAAAATAAATATATTAGGAAATTTTTTTTTTAAACTATCTCAATTTTCTTTCTGTAGCACTCGTATAGAAGTATTCGATACATATTCTTTAAAAAAATAGGAAAACAATAAAAATATTAAACAAAATAATTAATAATCGATTTTTTACCACTTCTATATCTTAAAATATTTTTCCTTATAAGAAATTTTAAAAAAAATGTTTAGAATATATTTTGTTTTTACAATTTGAGTTTTGAAAATAATTAAAGTAAATTTAGTTTTTGAATTGAGTTTGAAAAAAATTTTGTAGTATATTTATTTTTTTAAATTGACATTAAAGTCAATTTCACAAGCCTTTGTAATACCAATTTTGGATTGGGGTATTCAAACGGTTAATCGATCAGTTAACTGAACCGAATTAATATTAATCAAATTTGATTTTTCATTATAATAAGTGGTCGACTTTTTTAAGAGAAGTATTTGAAATATTGGGCGTCCGGTAGTAAATGGAACCCTCCAACAATCAAAGTATTGTCCTTCGATGGGGGTTTGTAACCTCCCAAATCCGGCCTATGGTCGAATTTAGAATGTTACATTGACCAATGAAATGGTCTAGTAAAACCCATTTAGTTTCATATTTTTCAATTTGATTGATTTAAAAAAAAAACTTAGGATAGATGTCAAAAACGTCTAATTATTAAATCAATTAACTTAAGAGTTCAGTCTATTATGAATTGTGTCGTTTGAAAATAAAAAAGAAAACTTATATTTTTTTTATAATGGGAGGGATTTGTTAATCGTCGGACAAATAATATTTCAAAATTTTCTCTTAAAAGAGTGTACCCTCAACAATGTTGACTGAGAAATAATTTGAAGAAACTTGTAAGAAGGGTATAGCAAGAAACTTGTAGGAAGGGTATAGGAAGAGGGCTGGAGGGTTGACGCCAAAAGTGAAGAAACTTGTAGGAAGGATACTCCATAATGGTCTGCTTTTCTCCTCTGGGATGACTTAATTTTCCAGATTGAATTTTCCACAACAAATTTATCCCATATATAGAAATATATGTAGAAAAGAGAAACCCGCAAATTGGGGTTATATACCTAGTATAGTAATAATAATTCTGTGGTTACCCTAATTAGTGAGAAAAAATCAATGCAATGGCGCCCAACTTTTGGAGTAAGACAGGATTTCAAGTTGTGTATAAAGTCCAAGGCTTTGGTTGATTCAAATGCACAAAGGTATCAAGTGTGTGGTTTGTTGATTTAGAGAAGATGGAGGCTAAATCGTTTTCGGTACTAGTCACTACACTTGTGTTCATCATACGAGGGTGGCGACAGACTGAGGGGTGCTTGGAGCAGGAGAGAACTGCTCTCGTCCAACTCAAATCTTTCCTCAATTACCCTTTATATTTGAATGACTGGGTAGATGTGAAGGGTTCGAATTGTTGTCAGTGGGAAGGAGTTGAGTGCAACATCATTAGTGGACGAGTAATAAGTCTCAATCTCAATTACGCACGTGGAAGTACTTCTTATGGGTATCTCAATGTCTCTTTATTTCTTCCATTTGAAGAATTGAAGAGTCTTTATTTGTGTGGCAATAAAATTGCAGGTTTTGTGGATAATAAAGGTTCGTTGTTTTTCATCTCTATGCTCACCGATTAATCCTTGAAATTTAAATTAATGTTTTTATATTTATTTCGTTTATTTTATTATTGTAAATTAAGACAATCATGACCAGTAACTTTCTCTTATATGTAGTGTCTTTATTATCTGCTTTCAACAACTTGGAAGAACTTCGCTTATGCAGCAATTACTTCAATGACAGTATCTTATCAAGTAAGCTTCTTTCAAAATAAATTAAAATGTATAGGATCCCATCTTACAAGTGATTACTAAATTCTCTACTAACTTATTTCATCCTACTGTTATTAAACTTCTTTTAATTAATTTTAATTAACTGTGAATAAACCTTGATAAAATATATCTCATTGCTCTTGGATAGAATTGAAGAGTTTGACAAACTTGAAGATATTAGATTTAAATTGGAATAGAATCATAAGCCTCTGCCACTTTGAAGGTATATCTGAATTTGATATTCTATATATAATCAACAAAATCTTCAAGTGTTGATCTATAAAAGTATATTTATAAACAAGTTAAAAATGAAAGCTTGACTAATAATTATTCTTTCATATTATACAAACAAATTTGTATGACATAAATCTTTTACAGGTGAGAAAGTGCAACCAATGATGAATTTGGAAGTGCTTTATTTGTATGATAATCTCTTGAACAACAATGATCTGACATATCTGAAGGGATTATCAAGTTTAAAATCCTTGGATATAAGAAGAAACCAATTGGAAGGTTCAATAGAAATTAGAGGTATGTAAAATTTCATAAAATAAAAATAATAAGCTATATGTAAATTACAATTTCATCAACTTTTTTAACTGTTAAAAAAATTATATTCAAATATATTCCTTCTTATGGGATTTAATTTTTTAGGTAGTAAAATAAAGGTATAATAATTTTTTGACCCTCCAATTTTACAAAAAAAATAAAAAAGTTACTTTAGCCCTCAATTTGATTTTTCATCTCTTTTAATCCTCAAATTTACATTTTTTTTTGTCAAATCACTTCAAAATGGATGGAAAAGTTAACATTTGTTATCTTTGCTAATCTGGCATACATGTGGATTGCTATGTAGATGACATATCAGCATTTAACTAATTTTTAAAAATTTAAGTATTTTTTAATTTTTTTCAAAAGTTTAATAATTTTAATGGTTATTTATTTTTTAAAATAGTTCTTATTTTTATTTTTAAATTAAAAAAATAATTAAATATTAACGTGCCATCCACTTCACATGTATTCAATATTAGCAAAGTTAAAAAAATTAATTTTTTCCATTTATTTTGAGGTAATTTGACAAGAAACACAAATTTAAGGACTAAAAAACCAAAAAATTAAATGGAGGTCTAAAATAAATTTTTTTATAAAGTTAAAAGGTCAAATAAGTTATTATGCCTAAAATAAAATGTATTTGATGACTTTCCTTTATTGAGGAAAGTAGTTGAATTTCATGAACCAAAATTATTGAATTTTTGTCATATGATTTTGTTTGACTGATAAAAAAGATATTTGATTGATTTGAATAGTATTGAATAATCTAACAAAGTTAAAGGAGTTGGATTTGAGTCACAATAAAATTTAAAGCCTCCTATCTCTCCATAATAATATGTTGTCTCACATTTTAACGCAACTAATTCTATTTTTAAATGAAAAAATAAATAAATTTTAGTTAAGATATTATTTCAATAAAATGCTTAAATTTTATGTACAATATATTAATCATTTTTTATTAAATAAAAATGATTTTTAATAAATGGAGTTGCATTAGTAAATTTTATTAAAGATACAATTTGAATCTCGATAATTAATATTTTTATTAATATATTATAGTTTTTAATTTAATTTTTTTAAAAATTAAATATAATTTAAATATAAGTGTATAACAATAACTTATCTATAACATCCAATATTTTGACAGAAAAATAGATTAATTATATAAAAGTTGAATATAACTTAATTTTTCTGATCATTACTTTATTGGACTGACAAAAAATATATTGTATCGATTTGGATGGTATTCAATAATCTGACAAAGCTAAAGGAGTTGGATTTGAGTTACAATAAAATTGAGGGCCTCCAATCTACCCATGGTACGTGTTGATATGTTTTACTTTGTCATATTATTACATATACATACCAATATCTCATTTAATATTTCATTAGAGATAAATTTGCTTATCTAAATGCTTTGTAGATGGTGAGAGGCCACTTAACTTGACCAATTTAGAAGAGCTTAATTTGAATTCCAACTCCTTCACAAACAGTTTATTAGCACAGCTTAGTGGGTTTTCCAATCTAAAGTCATTGAGGATAAGGAATAACCAGCTTAAAGGATCAATAAATATTAAAGGTGAAATTACTTAATATATTCAATCTTCCTTTAAACGAAACAGAATAATTTTTGAGTTATTGCATTTGTTCTGTGTAAATTTAATTTTAAATTTTATTTGTTGATCTTCACAGAATTATTAGATTCTTTGAGCAACTTAGAGAAGCTAGACATAAGCAAGAATGAGGTGAAGGAATTTGTGCCCATAAAGAATAAAGGTATATGTATCAACTAAGGAAAGTCTTACTAATTACTTGCCATTAGATATCTAGTGAACTGATGCCAACCACTAATTTGGCTATCAGAAAATAGAAGTTTGGGAAAGCTAAAGATTGCTACATTAGACTATGTGTTCACAGTTGGAACTACTTCTCTAATACCGCTTCTGGAGACATTCTCATCTATTAAGACCTTATCTTTGAGAGACAATTACTTCAATGACACATTTTCTACTCAAGGTATAATATTTATGTATGTGAATATATAATTTTATAATTTGATTCCATTTAAAAATATTATTTACCTAAAATCAATCATTTAAATAACTCTTATACATTTGTAAAGATCAATTGCATGTGTCGAGCAAAATAGAGGGATTAGTGCTAGATCGATCATCTCTCAACAACAACATTTTTCAAAGCATTGGTGTATTGGATTCTCTTAAATTTTTGTCTTTGAGAGGTTGTGGGCTATCCGGGACATTACCTGCGCAAGGTAAATTAATAATTATGACATAATAATTTAGAAAACCTCTTGATTAACTATTTTTTTATCCTCTTAGAATATTGAAGTAACTTGCACAAATTTATTTTACAGGGTGGTGTGATTTACAAAAGCTTGAGCTGTTGGATCTTAGTGAAAATGCTCTTGAGGGAACACTCCCTTCATGTTTGGCTAACTTGTCATCTCTTCATTATTTGGATATTTCCGATAATTAATTGACCGGGAAAGGTGCCTCCACTGCTTTAGCCAATCTCACTTTGCTTAGATCCATTTTTCTTTCACGAAACCTATTCGAAGTTCCATCCATTTTCATATCATTTGCCAACCACTCACACCTCAAAGTCCTCTTCGGCAGTCAAAACAAGTTAGTCAAAGAGCCTACCATTCAAACATGGGTCCCAAAGTTCCAACTAAATGCCTTCCATTTGTCGAATTGCAAAACAAAGGAACTCCACATTGAAATTCCAAAATTCCTCTATTACCAAAATGACTTGAGTGTGGTTGATCTTTCATATAATAATTTTGGAGGGAAGATTCATTTTTGGTTGTTGGAGAACAATACAAGAATGGATGAATTTTTAATAAAGGGTAACTCTTTTATGGGCCATCTCAATCTTCCATTTCATCCGAGTCCAAACACGTCAGTTGTTGACATATCTGACAACAAAATACAAGGTCCAATTCCAGCAAACATTTGTTCAATCTTTCCACAACTATTTGGGTTAAACCTATCAGGAAATTTCCTTCAAGGTAATATTCCTCCTTGTTTGGGTAATTTGAATACTAGAGAATTATTATTAGATCTATCACATAATCAGCTATCAGGAGGAATACCAGAAATGTTAGCTCAAAGTGACTCGTTGAGGTTTCTTAGGCTATCAAATAATCATCTAAGTGGAAAGATAACCCCAACTATCTTTCGCTCATCTTTATTAGAATTGTTGTATTTAGATGGCAATAACTTTGATGGAAATATACCTAGCATTGATATCTCAACTATCCCTTGGTACTCTCTTAAAGATGTGGATTTAAGTAACAACAATTTGTCTGGAGAACTCCCAAAATGGGTATGGAATGTGTCAAATTTAAAAGCATTGGCAGTATCCAACAATCAGCTCAAAGGTCTCATTCCAATGGAATTGTGCTATTTGGATTCTCTCAATATTTTGGACCTCTCAAAAAATAATTTTTCTGGCCCTATACCATCTTACTTCAATGCACAATCTATCAAACATCTCCATTTGAGAAAAAATAGATTAAGTGGAACCTTGACAAATGCATTCTTTAATAGCTCTTCCTTGGTGACTTTAGATCTTAGTGAAAACCAGTTGACTGGGGAAATTCCATACTGGATTGGAACTCTTTCGGCTTTAAGTGTCCTCCTTCTAAAAGCCAATTATTTTATTGGAGAAATTCCCATTGAGATATGTAAACTGTATTCGTTAAGCATCATTGATATTTCTCAAAACAAGCTTTCTGGTTTGATACCTTCTTGTTTAAGTCATTTAACTCTTGAGCCAAATGATGAAAAATCTTCAACAAAGACCTATAAGGAGGAATTTTTAGGAACTATAAAAGGAGCTAATTACTTTGGAATATCCGAAATTGAGTGGTCCACATTAAAAAGAGCTGAATTCGATGAATATCTCTTTATTGAGAACCAGATGCAAGAAAAGGTAGTCTATACAACAAAGAGAGCATCTTACACATACAAAGGGAACATTCTTAAGTACATGTCTGGAATTGATTTATCATGTAATAGATTAACAGGTGAAATCCCCACAGATATTGGAAATTTGAGTGAAATTCTATCACTAAACTTGTCACACAATAATTTGACTGGACATATACCGTCAACATTCTCAAAGCTCAAGCAAATTGAGAGTCTAGACCTTTCTTACAACAACCTAATCGGAAGAATCCCTACTCAATTGACGGAGTTGTATACCTTAGCAGTCTTCAATGTGTCATATAACAACTTGTCAGGGAGTATTCCATCTTCGAAAGCTCAATTTGGAACCTTTGATGAAAGCAGTTATGTGGAGAATCCTTTTCTCTGTGGGCCTCCCCTGAATAAAAATTGCAGCGACCTTGATTCACCCTCGACAGCAGCACCAAATACCTCAAACAATGAAGAAGAATGTGGTTTGATGGACAAGTATGTTTTTTGGGTGACCTTTTTTGTTTCTTATGTAATTGTGTTACTGGTTATTGTTCTCATCCTGTATATAAATCCTTATTGGCGACAAGCATGGTTTTCTTTTGTTGAACACTGCATCAAGACCTGCCAGTATTTTATTGAGGACAATCTTCTGCGATTTCCCATCTTCAAAAGAAGTGGGTAGCCTTGTGCTTTGGTGGTTTACATTTGTATGTAATTGTCTTTCAAAGTTTGTTTGGGTTATTTGCTTTAAAGTTTTTAAAGGTAGAATGTAATATCTTTGTTATGTAATAATTGATAGTGTATTATGAGAAAACTATATATAATGTTATGCATTACCAATTAAAACATTTTATAATGCTTTACAATTTTCAGCGTTCTGGTAAACATATTGTAGCATATATATTAATATATATATATAATTTATATCTATCTATATTTTTGTAGTCAAACAAGCCATTGATGTTGTGGTAAAAATTTCATATTGTTTCAAACATTAGTATAAAGAAAGAGAGAAAAGATTATATGAAATTGTAGTTCCACATCCTTATTCCTTTAAAATAAGAGAATAATAAATTAAATTTTTCCTCCTGATTTTTTGCACTTTAGTTCGATTTGAATTTTTTTTCAAGAGGAAAAAACTGAAAATCAAGAGGAAAAATCTGATTTATCTCATATTGGAAAGGGATAAGGATGACGTGAAATTACAATTTCATACAATCCCTTCCCAAAGAATAATCTTTTTCCACTAAATCATAAGCTCAAACATATATATATAAGTCCAAACTTCATATTAACTACTAAGTATGAATGACAAAAACAGTCTTTAAATTTTGAAATGATATAAATATTTTTTAAATTAATAAAGTTAGCATAAATAAATATGTAGTTCCCTTATTTTATTTAAACTCAAATTAATAAATATTTAAAAAGTGAGATCAAATGATATTTATCTAATTTGAAATTAATAAATTTGAATAATAATAAAATTGAAAGCCTCCAATCTCCCCTATGTGTTGATATGTTTTATTTTATCATATTCTTACATATACATACCAACATCTCATTTAATATTCCATTAGTGATAAATCCGCTTATCTAAATGCTTTGTACATGGTGAGAGGCCACTTAATTTGACCAATTTAGAAGAGCTTAATTTGGATTCCAACTCCTTCACAACTACTTACTGACACAGCTTAGTAGGTTTTTCAATCTAAAGTCATTGAGGATAAGGAATAACCAACTTAAAGGATCAATAAATATCAAAGGTGAAATTACTTAAAATATTTAATCTTCCTTTAGATGAAACAAATTAATTGTTGAGTTATTGCATTTATTCTCTGTGATTTAATTTTAAATTTTATTTGTCGATCTTCATAGAATTATTAGAAGCTTTGAGCAACATAGAGGAGCTAACATGATCTGAAATGAGGTGAAGGAATCTGTGCCCATAAAGAATAAAGGTATATGTATCAATTAGGAAAGTCTTCCTAATTGCTTGCCATTAGATATCTAGTGAATGATGCCAACCACTAATTTGACTCTCAGAAAATGGAAGTTTGGGAAAGCTAAAGGTTGCTATATTAGAATATGTGTTCACCAATGAAACTACTTCTCTAATACAAATTTTGTAGACATTCTTATCTGTTAAAACCTTATATTTGAGAGGCAATTACTTCAACGACACCTTTTCTACTCAAGGTATAATATGTATGTGTGTGAATATATAGTTTTATAATTTGGTTCCATTTAAAAATATTATTATAACACCCTAAAATTTGAGGTTAGAAATTTTGAGATATGTGTTTAGGGTCAGTGAGTAGTTTGAATTTATATGAGGGCTAAATTAGGAGATTATTATTATAATTGGAATTAGTCTCAAATGGTGTAGAAAAATGGAAAGCTCAAGCCAAGTCCGGCGAAGTTCAAGACAATGCATGAGATAGAAGCTTGAAGAAGCTTTATTTGACTTAGAAATAATGTACAAGCCCAATCTGAACTAGCCCAAACCCAAGACCCAAAACAGACCCAAAGCACAATCTGAACCAGCCCAAACCCAAGACCCAAAACAGACCTAACCCCTAACCCTAGCCGCCGCACCCATCACCTACCCTCTGCCACCGCCACCAACTCCCTGCCACCGCCGCAACCACCACTAACCACTCCCATCAAAACACCTGCAAAACACGCAAAGAACAGCAACCAAAATGAAAAGAAAAGGCATGTAATGTTGGCTATAAAAGCCATGTTTATTGACTGTAAAAAGGGGTTCGGCCCTTGTTTTTCCGGAGAGAAAAGAAATAAAAAGGTTGAACACTAATCTTTGACCGGTTTTCTTTTTTTTTCCTATCTACTGTTGCCATTTTTTACGATTCTATTTTTTTCATTTTTTTTTACACAAAAATATAAAGAAAAGATTAAGAAAGAAGCTTATTACCCTTTTCTTTACGTCGCCGGAGTGCTCAGGAGGCCGAGGAGAATCATCGGAGAGAAAAAGGGAGACTTTTGGTCTCCCCGCCGCCGTACACGGTGGCGCCGGCGCCGGAGGGCGGCGGCCGGTGCGGTGGCCCTCGGCCGGACCCTTGGCCGGCGCTCAGAGAGAAAAGGGGAGGGTTGAGAGGTTTTGGGTTTTTTTTTTGAAAAAAAGAAAGAGGAAATGAAATTTTTTGGGAAAATTTTGAATATATAGGCGTGTGAAACGACGCCGTTTTGGCCCAGCTCCATAACGCCCAAAACGGCGTCGTTTTGCTTTGGATCGGGCCGACCCGACCCGCTCCTGGGGGATCCGCGTGTTTTCGACGGAAGGGCTAATTGCACCTTTAGCCCTTCCGCTTTTTAATGGTTTTATAATAAAGTCTTTTATTTTTTTTAATTTGGCCCCGCGTTTTTTATCTTTGTTTCGAGTTGGTCCACTGCTGCGCTGTGTTTTGGGGGCTTTGGGTTATTTACTATTTTGATCCCCCTCTTTCGGCGCGTCACAATTTAATCCTCTTTACTCTTTTTTTTATTTCGATTTTGCCCAATACTTTTGTTTTTTATTGCTATTTAGTCCATCTGTTTTATTTTTGTATCTTATTTTTTTACTCATCTATTCATTATTATATTTCTATATTATATTATTATTTTTGTATTATTATTATTATCATTATTATAGTTGCTCTTATATATACACGTATATTTCTTTTATATATAAATATATTTTTCTATATATTTACATGCATACTTTTTGTACTATATATATACATATACACTTATTTTTATACTTTATTTGTGCATGCATATATGTTCATAATAATCGTACATATTTCTAATCTTCGTAAATAGTACATATTTTTACATATATATATTTGTATTACTTCTATTTTCATAATTTTTATGTATATCTATACACATATATATTTTTATGAATATATACACATACTTATGTGTCCCCTTTTTTATATATATGTAAATCTCCATATATTTTACATATGCATATAAATTCATATTTTTATATATTTTATAATACATACACGTACGTATACTTTCATATTTTATAATTCTCGCATACATACATACCTATATCTATAAATATTATAATGTTATTCATTAATCATTGTTTCATTTGATGGTAATTTATTCATTTATTTACATGCTCTTTATTATTTTACATAAGTGCTTTATTTATTTTATTTTATTTTATTTTATATTGTTTCACATATTATTGATTTGTTTTTTATTTATTTTATTTAGTTGTTATGGCCTGTATTATTTTTATATACATTTTCGTATCTATCATGGTGTTACCACGCATATCGATAATGGAATTAGTTTCCATCCCTTTTTTATAACGACTATATATGTTGTTTTGCTCGGTATGACAAAATTTGTTTTTTTTAAAGATGGCATTTCGTGTTTAGATTCGTGAGGATCGTACCCTAACTTACTGGGTTTCAATTTTCACGATAAATCTAGATGCACGAATCCTTTTAAACTCAAATTTTAAATGATCTCGGGATTAAAAAAAATCGCGTCCTAACTTACTGGTCGTGATCTCGTTTTTTAAAATCCGAGATGGCTAAATTTTTTTTAAATAAGTATTTTTCATTCGCGTATCGGGAATTCGAGACATTGTGTCCTAACTTACTGGATATGATTCTCTTTCTCGAATAACGTGAAATATGTTTCTTTTCCAATTTTTTTATTTTATTTTAACACGAGGATCGTATTTTTAATTTTTCCAAGGTTCTCAATTTTTGACATTAAGACATTAAGTAATCAACTAGGTACCAATTTTGGGCGTATCGAGGGTGCTAATCCTTCCTCGTGCGTAACCGACTCCCGAACCCGTTTTCTGAATTTCGCGGACCAAACTTGTTGTTTTAATAAAATCAAACCGTTTATTAAAAAGACCGCTTTTCGAGGTGATCCAATCACACCTTATAAAAAGGATTGGTGGCGACTCCTGTTTCATTTTTTTCAAAACCCAAGTCGACCCCGTTTTCATCCACAAAATGGTGTCTACAAATAATATTTGGAAATTTTGTTAAAATGCTTTGGTATGAATGAAAAATCAAAACCTTTTAATACTTTCTTTGCTTTTCATTTCAAGCTTAATGTTTCTATATTGCCAAAAAATAATGTAGAATGAAAATACATATTAAATATATCATATGAAAATGTTGTCGCTAACTTAATGTATGCTATGGTACGTACAAGATTTGACATTTCACAAAGAATTGGAATTGTGAGCAGAGATATGCATGATTTAGGAAATGAGCATCAGCAAGCTATGAAATGGATTTTGCAATATATCCATAATACAATGGATATTTGATTGATTTTTTAGTAGAACGATAATCAATGTGAATGGATATTGTGATTCAAGCTATGCTAGTGATCTAGACAAACAATGATCGACTACTAGTTATGTGTTTACTCTTGCAAAGGAGCCAGTTAGTTGGAAGTCTACTTTACAGTCAGTAGTTGTCTTATTTACTACAGAAGCGGAGTATATGGCAATCATAGAGGCTGTAAAAGAGACAATTTAGTTTCAAGGGTTGCTTGGTGAATTGGAAATTAAGCAGAAGTGCGGCAAAGTACATTGTAATAGTAGAATAAAGATCCAGAAAACTTCTACCACTAAGAATCCTATCGATATGATGACTACGATTGTGAATGTGGTTAAGTTCCAACTTGTTTGGACTTAATCATTGTTAAAACTTGAAGGTTGAAATTTGAAGATACTATCAAATATTGTTTTGCAATGTGAAGATTTATTAAAATAGTAAAATCCCACATCTGAAAAATGCAAGGTTATGGAGAGTTTATACTATTATAAAAGGGGTTGTTTTCCACAATTTTTGTCATTTTCTAACAATTAAACTTTCTAGTTACTTTCTTACTCTATTAACACATCACCTTCATAAAATTTTACCTTTCCATATGAAAAGTGACTACAAATTTTTAATATCGATAAGGATGATTTTTAAAGTTGAATTTACATGAGGGTTAAATTAGGAGATTATTACTATAAATGAAATTAGTCTCAAATGGTGTTGAAAAATGGAAAGCTCAAGTTCATTATTATGCTAAAAGTAGAACATTAATAAGAGAAATAAAATAAAATTATGGTTAAAAACTGTCAAGTAATTCTTACTCACCACCATGCATACTTTGTGTCAAAACTATTTTTTAAAGGGTGTCGACTTATTTTAAAAATGAAAATGGGAGTCGCCACCAATCCTTTTTGATGAGGTGTGATCGGGTCACCTCGTAAAATGCTTGTTTTTAATAAACTGTTTTGATTTATTAAAACAACGCTTTTTGGTCTACGAAATTCAAGAAAACGGGTTCGGGAGTCGATTACTTATGAGGAAGGATTAGCACCCTCGTAACGCCCAAAACTGGTACCTGATTGATTAATGTCCTAATGCCGAATGTTGAAAATTTGAAAAGAATTAAAATACAATCCATTTTTATTAATGCTCATTTTAAAAAATGCTTGAATTAAATTAAAACGAGCATCAAAGGCCCTCTCGTCCCGATATAACAAAATGTCACATCTCGTAAGTTAGGATGCGAATATTGAATCCTCGGGAATAAGTTTGCCTTTAATTTTCATTGCAAATGTGTATATTTTGAAATCTAAAAGGATATTTAGCTATTGGCTTAACAATAAAATCGAAACCCTGTAAGTTAGGATACGATTTCTTGAATTCCCGAAACGCGAAATATTGCCTTATTTTGAAGATTTTCTTTTTGAATAATAACGAGTGTGACACTTCGCATTGTGAGTTTGTTTGGAGTAAAATGAAACCATCTATATTGGATAAATACATTTGAGCTTAATACATGATGTGATTTAAACTACATAAAACAAAAATATATCATAGACCATGGAATAATAAAACACGAATTAAATGTGAGGTTAATGAATGTCAACAATATGAAGATGTTAAATAAATAATTTCAATAACATGTAATGACAATATTCACACGATGCACATCATTTTTAATATCAACATTAACAAACATAAAAATGAAATAGTAATATAAAACAATTTAAAACAAATAATAAGATAATTTTAAATAAATAATATATATATAAGGTTTAGAATAAAACAATTCAAACTAACATATAAAATGTTTAAAATAAAATAAATTTACAATAAATAATATATAAAATGTGTAAAAAAAAGTTTAATATAAATAATACATGAAATCTTAAAATAAATAATAATAAAAAGTATTTGAAAGTAACTTACATATAAAATAGTATAACTAAATAACATATAGAAGTTTAAAATAGATCATATATGTATACATATATATAAGTTTAAAGTAAATAATATATAAAAAAAATATTTAAAATAAATAATATGTAAAACAGTTTAAAATAACTAATGCAAAAATAAAAAATAAAAAATATCTTAAAACAACCTACAATAAAATAATTTGAAATGAATATTATAAAGCAATTTTAAATAAATAATACATAAAATAGTTTAAAAGAACTAATATGTAAAAATACCTAAAATAAATAATATATAAAATTGTTTAAAATAATATATATAAATAATAAATAAGCAAAATATATAAAACAGTTTAACATAAATAATTTAAAAAGATGTCTAAGATAAATAATACAAAAAGTTGATAATCAATATATAAAATATTTAAAATAAATAAAATAAATAAATTTGAAATATTAAATTTGTAAAGCCAATTTTAATATATAAAAATCCAAGATAAACAATGCATAACAAAAATGAATAAATAAATAAAATAATAAAAGGACTAAAATCAAACTGATTAGGGACTAAATTGGAACAAAAATAAAATTAGAAGTAAAAACTATAACAAAATAAGAACGCAAAGGCGAAAATAAAAATGTGCGTAAGGTTTGGGGACCAAATGGGCAAAAAACCCGGTCTTTGGACACGTGTCCGTCATCCAGCGCAGCCATCAGTCAGGGACCCGGATGAAAACCAAGCAAAAATTATGTGGTCCAATTTAAAAATAAAAGAAATATAAAAAAATGATTAAATTAAAAGTATCAAAAATGCGGAAGGACTTGGGTTGTAAATAACCCATTTAATGGAAACACGCGGACCCCCTGAAGCGGGTTGGGTCGCGCACGGGTCACCTTAAACGGCGCCATTTTGGCGCTGGTGACCTAGGTGCAAAACGACACCGTTTTATGCCTTCTATAAAAGCAATTTTTTTAACTTCATTTCTGCACTTCTTTTTTAAAGAAAAATAGAGAGTCCCTTTTTTTTTTGCTCTCTCCCTTTCAAAACTCCCCCCTATCCGGCCAATAGGGCCGTTCGGTGGTCCAACGCAACCGCCAACCGATGATGGCTGTGATCGTTGTGTACGGCAAAGGAGCGCAACCCAGGTACGCCTCTTTTTTTTTAGTCTATGTTTCTTTGTTAAAATAGATTTTTCAAAAGGAAAATCAATAAATAAAAAAACAAGATAAACAGAAAATTAAAGAAGAAAAAAAGAGAAAAAGAATAAAACTAAACCTTTTAAGCTTCGGTTCTATTTCTTTTTTGATTTTAGTGTGCGTAAAAAAAATTACAGAGGAATTGATGTGGCTCTTATAGCCGAAATTACAACCCTTTGCTTCTGTCTTTTTGTTTCTTCTATTTGTCGTCCTTCGCTTGCGTGTTGCAGGTGGTTGTCAGAGAAGCGTGGAAGAGGCATGTGGAGGGGAGGCGCGCGAGGTGGCCAGGGGTAGGCCTAGCATGCGGTAGCCGAAGGCTTAGAGGGCTAGGTTTTTTCTTTTCTTTGCTGATAGTGTTTGCTTTTGTGGGCTAGGGTTTTAATTTGGGCATGTAGTTGGGTTTGGGTTATTATGTAATGGGTTGTTGTTTGATTTGTGAATTGGGCCCTGATATTTATAAAAATGGACTGCAAATTTTGGATTTTTATTATTTATTTGGTGGGTTTATTTTTGTTTTATTGACCTGGGCCAAAATTTGCTATTATAGCTACCCCTCTTTGCTCATTGTCGTGTAACGAGAATGGAGCAAAGATTTCAAAAGGACCAATTTTGCCTAGTCTCACTGACTTCTTTGGTGCTTCTGTTGCTCGAGTAGCCTCACTCCATCCCATTGCATCTTCAACGGTATAAGAAATGGTGCTTCGACCCGCTCCAATGCAATTTCAAGGAGAAGAGACTTGTAGCTTCGATCTACTCCATTGCAACTTCAGTGATATGAGGCTCGTATTTTCAATCTTCTTCCTTGCAACTTTAGGAAAATAAGATTTGCTATCTTCAGTCTACACATTTGCAACTTCAAGGAGATAAGATTTGTGGCTTCAATCTGCTCCACTGCAACTTTAGGGAGATAAGATTTGCTATCTTCAACCTGCTCCATTAAAACTTCAAGGAGATAAGGTTAATGGCTTCCATCTGCTCTACTGCAACTTCAGGGAGATAAGATTCGCCATGATAGATTTGATCGACCTACTGTAACTTCAGAGGTATAGGACTTGTAACTCGTAGCTTTAATATGTTCCACTACAACTTCAGGGAAACAAGATTTGTTATCTTTAGTCTGCCCCACTACAACTTCAGGGAGATAAGACTTGTAACTTCAACCTGGTCCATTGTAACTTGAGAGAGATAAGGTTCGTGGCTTTAATCTACTCCACTGCAACTTAAAGGAGATAAGATTTGCCATGATAAATTTGATATACTCCACTACGACTTCAAGGAGATAAAATTTGCGGCTTCAATCTGCTCCACCGCAACTTCAGGGAGATAAGATTGGCCATGATAACTTCGATATGCTCCACTGCAACTTCAGGGAGATAAAATTTGTGATTTCTTTCATCCATCCCACTACAACTCAGGGATATAGGATTTGTATCATCTTCAATCCATCCCACTACAACTCAGGGGTATAAGATTTGTATCATTGATCTATTGCACCAATATTTGGGTAACATGACCTGTAGTATCCATTTCATGGATCTCTATTTATACTGAATTATTAGGATGTCATGATCAGAATGAATCAAATGCTCCTAGCTAGATGTGTATGAATGATATTTGCATGAATACAGAAAGTCATTTTTTTTAAAATGATCCCCTTTTAGTGCTTGGGTTGACATTGCTCGTTGTTCATCGAGGTTTTATCACTTACGTACTATGCTGCTTTCTTGTTCAGCTGGTATCTTTGACAGAAACCCCGAAGAAATAATCACAAATTGGGCTATTCTTTCCCAAATATTTCCAACTCTTGAATTTGGTTAGTTCGGAATAGTGGTCCTGTTTCAAGTCCTCATACTATCTAGAAAACCTTTCAGAGCAATATGCAAAACTCCTTTTGTTTGAATATTACTAGTCCATTAATCGTTATTTCAATGTAAAAATACTTGGAAAATATTGTAACAATGAACAGAACTCGAATTTATTGAGAGAAAAGCTTGAAATTAATAAATTAATCAAGATAGCAAATTTTGTTAATATACAAAATGAATAAGATGAAAATATGTGCCCCAGATATCGCAGCATGAGTTTCTCTGCACAAAACTTCTCGAGGACCCTTTTGAACTTGATATGTGTTTCGAAGATCCAGAATGCTTTGTTGATGCCCCAACGTGTAGCATCCCTCCTAATTATTAATTCAGGCATAGCAAGACTACTGCATGCCCCACCTTTGATTAAAATTTGAATTGCCCATTCCTAGGTTTTTAACTCAAAACCCTTTTGGTCACAAGGAGCCCTTTTACGGGTTTTAGCCTTAGCCTCTCCCGTTTTTTTCATCTTTTTTAAAAAAAATATATTTCTTGATTTCAACTCAAAGGATTAGGCAAGTCCTTGTTATCCCTTCTGGTCAATAATTAATGCTTTTTCAGATAAGGCCTTTTTTACCATACAAGGTCCTTCCCAATTTGGCATCCACTTTCTTTTGAAGTCCTTTTGTATGGGAAGGATCTTCTTTGATATCAGGTCTCCATCATGGATTTCTCGAGGGCGAACTCTTTTTGGTAAGCTCGCGTCATTTTTTTGGGTACATTTAACCATGACGGATAGCTTTTAACCTTTTTCGTCAAACAGGGTTAGATCTATTCTACTTCATCTAAAAACTCAGAGAAAAGGAATCTCGAGTTCCATGGGCGAAACTGCTATAAACCAAAGAGAAATGCATTCCCCCGGTAGAGGTTTTGATCGATGTTTGACTTTTCATGCCAATCTTTGTAGGTCTCAGTCATTTTCCCTACGATCTTCTTAATGTTCTCTTTGGCTGCCTCGACTAACCATTCACTTTTGGGCGACACCGTGACATGTTGTGGTGTTTGATCTTGAACCGACTATAAACTTCTGACATCACATTGTGGTTTAAGTTCAGTGCATTGTCAGATACAATCCTTTCTGTCATTCCATATCGACATATAATCCTTTTTTCTTTTTTTTTCTTTTTCCTCTCTCTCTCTTTTTTAATGCCGACTTTATGATTATTAGTATATGAAGCAGCTTCCACCCGCTTAGTGAAGTAATGGACAACTACACAGATGAATCGATACTTTTGGCGAGATCGACCCAATGACATCCATGCCTCATGCCCCACATAGAGGAAGGCCATGGATTTCACTGACTCTTTGTAAAGTAGGATCCATTTCTCATCTTGTTCTACCATCCTTAACAAACCAGGAGATAAACTACAGTCTCGGTTATCTTCAAAATCCTGAGGTTTCTATGCACACATATCTTGCTCAAAAGGAGGTTATGAGTTAATAGAAGTGCCGCTCATATCATTGATATCTAGAGACCCGTTATAGGGACGAAGATAGATCAAAAGAACAAAAAAATCCAAGAATATTTATTTGTATAGTATGATTATGAATGAAATGAAAATAATCAAAGAATATTTGCTTGAAGTGAGAAACAAAAATGCATTTTATTGAAATAAAGATGTTGGACATAAGCCTATCTCACGAAAGGAAGCTTATTGCTTCTAGGCTTAGAGCAATAAGCGTGTCATCCAATTATCCGAATTAAAATTATATATCATTTGTATTATTAATTATTAAGTTCGGTTAATTATTTGATTTTAAATTGAATTAACCGATAATTAAACTTTTAAAAAATTATTAACCAACCTCAGATCGAATTAGATCAATTAACCAACTAATTAACCGAAAGAAATTGGTTAAATCGATTAATTTGATTTTCCCCTGAAATTTAAACACCCTAATTATACTGGATTAAAATGTATGATAAAAAATTATATAGATTTACATTTAATATAATAGAATTATTAAGATAAAACATTGTATAGGAAAAATGTTGCATAAAATGTATGAAAATTAAAAACAATATTGCATTTAGCATTTATGCCTTGGTTTAATTTTAATAAAATCGATAAATTAACTTTTTTTAAATTTATGTTTAACTAAGTAAATATTTATTTTAAACTTAAAATTAACTTAAAATTAAGTATGAGTAATATTTTATTATTAAAATAAAACCTAATATAGATAATATAAAATTATTTTAAACGAATAAAAAATTATTGAAGTTAAATTAATAGGTAAATTGACTATAATTCATTTAATTTAACTTAAACAATAATTTAGAAAAATAGAAATTATCTTTTAAAAAATATATACAACTTAAATACAAAAAATGAAAGTATTCCTTTTATCATCATTATAGCCTTGCGTACCTTGTTATCTCTCTCTATATATATGATCTGAAAATTAGAAATTTAAATTTAATATAAAATAGATAACTATTATTAATTTTATCAAATATTATGATTTGTAAATCATACACGATGCACGAGATAGAATAGATAACCATTAGATTTGAATGGGTCAGTATTGTTATTTTTAATAAAAATATTATAATTTTAAAATTTTTATAACTTTTTTTTATAAATTTTGTTTATAATTTTTTAATTTTAAAAGGACTTAATTGATTTTTTTAATTTGTTACTAATATCTTTTTGACCCTTTTAACCTTATCAGTATCTCCATGCTTTCACCCATGACCCACTACAAGGTTTACCTTCTATACAAAGTACGTAATGTTTATGGGTTTCAATTTTATCAAGTGAAACTTAGGCTTAGTTTGGATGGGCGATTAGGTGCGGTGTGTTTGGCTTACTTTTTGTCTCACGCTACAGTATCACTACAGTATCTAATCTCACTGTCACCTCTGTTTTTATACTAACCGCAGGTAAACGCACCGCTCATCCAAACTCGCCCTTAGTGTTGGAGTTGTTGGCACTGAAGGTAGTAAAAGAGCTACCTATTTGCTACCACGGAGACGGCCACCTAATGATGTTCAGTTCCCAAAGGCTGGAGTAGATGGGTGGTTAGAGGTTTAGATGGGTGAGTTCTTCAATGAGGGATGCGTTGATGATGGGGAACTGGAAATGAGTGCATTGGAGATGGAGGGCTGTAACCAGAAAGGTGATCTCATTTTGCAGGGGATTGAGATCAGGGCCATCACACCTCATTGATATGCCTAGGACTTGGCTCAGACACAGTGAATTATAAGTGTATGTTTAAGCTGAATAAAATTAGTGAGACTTCTTGTCAAACAATTATACATTTATATATGGTAATATATATAAATTCTCATTATAACAATATTCTTATTATTTATAGAATTAATAAATTTGATTGTGTCATTTTTATGTGTTTGGTCAATATTTTACTCTTTATATATATATAATATTAGTTTTTATATTCATGCGATGCACAGATAAATAATATATTATTCAAAATATATTTTTATATTAATATAAAAAAATTAAGAATGCATTATAATCAAAGAATTTTATTTTAAAAAATGTCTGTCACATTTTTATTTACAAATAAAGTTTACAAATGTCTTCAATTACTATAATATTCATATTATCATCCAATTTTTTTGGTATTGAGATTATTCTTTAAAAAGACGAACACTTGATTAATAAGCCACAACTTGAAATTCATTTCAAAGAGACAACCGTTATAAAATTTCAAAATTTGGGTTAAAGATTTATGAGTATGTAGATAATTTATAATATAAATGATTTTTTTAGTTTTATATGAGAAATAAACAAGTGATATCAACTATTTAAATTGATCTCAACACCATGAATGTTTAGTTCTGTTTAATTTTTTTAAAGATTTTCTATTATGTTAAAAAGATCCTTTAGGATTAGGATTTTTAAATGAATCCTGACCCCCTCAAGGGCATCAAAGTCCATTTTAATTTTCCATTTCTCTAATTGCTTTTTTTCTAAAAACCTAACAACTAGGGTTAAGATTTTCCAAAATCTAAATGGACATTGACAACTAAAGGTATTGAAATGCATTTAAATTTTAAGGAAATCATGATTTCGACACCTTCAGATTAGAGAGGGGATTCTAGAAAGAATATGGGCATTAAAAGGTGTCCACGCTCATTTTAATGTCTAGATTCCTTCCATAATCTCCTCCCTAAACCTGAAGGGCTCAAGAAACTTGGCCAGGCACAAAAAATAAAGAACCTCAACACTCATGGATGTAAGTTATCTGTAACGCCCCAATTTTTGGGAATTCTGTGAATGTTGGCAAAATTTCATGCTTTAATTTTGTCATTTGTAAGTGAAATTATGAAATAGGACCTATGTGAAAATGTTTGAAAATGCTATAGGCTAAATTGAAATGGCCAAATAAATAGGAGTGCAAAATAGGAGGATTTGCATGACAAACCTCCCATTTTACATGAAGTGGCTAGCCATCATGTTGTTGTAGACAATATGAGCACTTGATATCCATAATTCATGGTACAAATTGATAATGGGTTAGGTAAATGTTCCATGATAATGGATTAGGTAAATATTCCATGATAATGGGTTAGGTAAATGTTCCATGATAATGGTTTAGGTAAATGTTCCATGATGGGCATTTCATGTCTTTTGTATTAAAGAATTAAATGGATGAAATATGAAGTTTTATTAAAAGAAAAAGGGGTGAAAAGAACAAAGTTTTGTCCATCTTTGTTCATCATAGCTGAAAGTTAGAGAAGAGAAAGGAGAGCAGAAAGCTCTTGAGTATTCGGTCATTAGGAGGAGGAAAATTGAAGGTAAGTTCTTGGTACCTTGTTTCTATTTTGAGGTTCATGAGTTCTTCTTGATTCTACCTTAACTCTTGAAGTATATTTTGATTTTTAGTTGTGTTGTGAGCATTTAGTCATGAATTAAAATGAAGGAAATGGTTGTTGTTTCATGTTCTTTTGATGAAAAATGGAAGATAGGTGAAGTTGACCCAAACAAATGAGCATGCATGTGCCTTAGATGTTAAAGGGAAAAATCAGCTAACATGTTGTGCTTTAAAATGATGAAATGGAGATTATACTTAAGTAAAATCATAGATATGTGATGATTGATTGGTGATATACATGTTTAAATAACATGCATGCAAGGTATGTGTGAAAGAGTGATTTGGTAATAAATCTGCTTGGGAAAGCAGCAGTAACATGACTTTGGAAAATCACCATAAATTGTGGGAGAAAAATTAGAAGCTGAATAAATTATGTAATTAAAGCTTGTTGAGTCTAGTTTCAAATGAAATAAACGAGAACATATTTTGAATTCTGTACAATAAGAAATTTAATTCGAAATGAAGAGTGGTCAGATTAGTCAAATAGTGAAACATGGGAAACTTTAAGAAAAATCTGGTATTGATTGGCTAAACCAAAAATTCTGAAAATTTTATGGATAGAAGATATATGAGTCTATTTTCAGGTAAAATTAACGGCACTTGATTTGGAGTTTCGTAGCTCCAGTTATAAATGATTTAGTGACTGTTGTTCAGGAAGACAGCTTGCAGTGAGATTATGATTATGTGGTAAACATTGACAAAAATTTGTTAATGAGTTGCTTATTGATTTCTTATAAGCTTACTATGATTTGTAGGTGTGGTTGGCCGAATATTGTAAGGGGTTAATACGTAGTTCGTATTTGAATAGTTAGATTAATGTGTTAGTAATCCAATTGTAGGCAGTTCGTGTGTGGATCTCGTCAGCATATCGTCGCAAACAGGTGTGTAACTAACACCCTCTTTCTTAGTCTGGATCTGCAAAAGTCAAAAAGCCGAAATGCCGAAAACCGGTATTTTGTAGATTTGCGAGTGTGCGAATGCTCGTGAGGTAAATCGATTAATGTTTTTGGTAAGCTGCAAAATTTGGATTGCAAAGTGCATGATTTCTGTGCCCTTGATATTTTTGGGCTTAATGGGCCAAAATTGGAATGATGGGCCAACGGGCCCAATTCAGTAAGAACCCTCGGTACGTGATTCTGTTAGTACGTGAAAAGTAGGAATATGCATGAAAAACCCTAAAATAGATAAATTACTGAAATACCTTTAAAAGTAGAAAATTTACAGTTTTACCCCTAGTAGATAAATTACCGAAATACCCCTAGGGTTAAATTGACCTAAATGCATGTTTGACTGTTGTTATTTACTGCATGCCATGTTGTTATTATCTGATGCATGGGATTGGGATATTGACGGAGGAAGTACTGAAAGTGGCTTGTCCACGTACTGGAGGCTTTGCCTCAATTTACTGTTAACTGAGCAGCAATGTTGCAACTGTGGAGTGTTGGGCTGGGTGGGTTGAGCTATTCCCCACATGGAGTGTATGGCTGGTACGGGTGGAGTTTAGTGGTTGGTGGGTTGAGTAGTCTCCCCAAATGGGCTTGCATATGTTATTGATGTTGCATGAATTTTGAAATGGGCCTATAGGCCATATTGTTATCTGAATAAGGGGCTAAGGCCCAGTTTATTGTAATCTGAAAAGGGCTCTGGCCCAGTACCACTGTTACCTGAATGGGCTTAGGCCCAATGGGCTTGAGCTGACTTCGGCTTTGAATGGGTTTTCCTTACACACTGAGTTTCCCCAAACTCACCCCTTTTATTTTCATCCACGCAGGAAATCCCCAACCATAGTGGGCTTGGAGCTGTGAGGGAATTCGGAGTGGCCACCCGTTCTGAAAGTTTGATTTTCTTCTGGTGAACTGGACATCCTTTTAATTACGTTTGAGGTTTTGGGCTTTTAAATGTAATAAGCCCGCTTATTTATTTTTGATGGTTTTTATATGTTTTATTAAGATAGGTAATATTTATTTTTTAAATGTTGAAATTAGATAGCTTTAGGGCGCGTTTTCAAAAACAGTAATTGATTTCAAAATAACGCGAAAACAAGCAAAGCTTCCGCAATGAAGATATTTTCCAAAATTAATCACTTTTCCTAAAAAGGACTTAATCAAATCGGTTTCCTAGAAATATACATGACGTTAAGGTATGGCAATGGCGGTTTGCATGTCTAGGATTGGATCCGAAGGGAGTTTGGTACTTAAGCAGTCCGATGGACTCACCTCCTCTTTTCCGGTTTCCTACCTGGTGCACAGCTTCCATTCACTTTAACCTATAATGAAATCATCTTTTAAAACACTCAGTAAGTTTTCTTTCTGGATCGAAAATGTTTTGAATGCTTCGATGTGGCATGTCGGATCTGGCCATAACGTCTGGGCCGGGTTTGGGGTGCTACATTATCTTTAAAAAAACATATACTTTTAGTAGAGCTGAGAAAATAAGCTTGAACTTGAAAGCCAACTTGTGCCGATTTAAGACCATAATGATCTGTGTTCAAGAAAATCTGGGCCTGTGATGATCTAAGCTCAAAAAAATCCAAATTCTAGAAAATTCTAAACCCAAGAAAGCTCGAGCTCGAGTTAATTTGAGCCCAAGATCAACTTGGGCTTGAGATCAAACCAAGCTCATGTCCGTGATAGATTTGATCTAAAACTTGAAAAAGTCCAAATTTATAATGAAACAGACATTAATAATTAATATGATTATATGATAATATTTAAATAAAAATAAAATGTTAATTGATAAGTATTTAATTTATGTAAATATATTGTAAATATTATATAATTATATTAAACTTTAAAATTAACAATAAGTCTATAACACCCCTTGTTTGACCTGATCGTCGGGTCCGAACTACATGATGTCACATCTGTTGCCGAAGCAACTACAAAAATCACAACATCATACATGCAAACATAAACATTTTAAACCAAAGTCATGATACACCACCTTTCTCAAGTCTTATACAAACCTACGTATGCTCTAAATTTAGCCTGAGATAGAATAATGACCAATTTTTTAAAGTCTTAAATCTTTAGGTCGACGTCGTGACGTGAGGGATTTCCTCTTCACGATGTGACATACTAACTTGGCCTTGTTGTGACAACAGGGTTCCTTGTCACGTTGTAGCCTGAAGTCCAGAGCTTTTCGCGATGACCATCGCCCAACATCGCGACGTGGACTCTGTTTTTGGTACTTTTTTTACCATTTCGTACTTATTCCATGTCAGCTTAACCAATTTCACATTTGGTGCATGTTTGCCAAACTTTTCCTATACAAAATATACCAAAACACATTCCAACATTTCATTTAATTGTTATAAATCAACCAATCCAAATGGCATAATTTGGCATCAAAACATATCAGTTAAACTTAATCAACCATTCACCTAGCCATCCAATGCCATCATTTTTACCATCTCATTTCATACTTAAACATACCATTTTAATGCCATTCACAAATCCATAACATGTTACCAAAACAAACATATACATGTTGGCATTAACCTTCCTAAATATCAAACATTAGATAGGATTCAAACTATATTCCAAGCTAACACATATGAACACCTATGTACGTGCCACATAACTGAATTTTAAAACGTTTGAAAGACGACCGAATCAAAAATGGGATAGTGTGAGCTTCAACTTTGATCCGACTTAACTTAACTAGTCAATTCAACAAACAAGTTGAATTTGTAAGGACTAATCGATAATTTTGTCTTTTCCTCGGTTATCTTTGGTTTGGCTCAATTCTTGATCTAAACAATAATTCAATTCAATTGATCAATTCCCAAAAATTTTATAATATCCTTCCGAGTGCATGAATCAATCCAATTTCATTTTTCAAATGTCTCTAAAGTTTTACATTTTATTCAATTTAGCCCCTAAAATCAAAATTGTAATATCTTTCAAATTTGAGCTTCAATTTCGAAACCGATCTCAATTATGTCCTTCTATAATCCTATGTTATGTACAATTACAAAAATTTCACATCAATTTCGAAATCTATACACTTTAGTTCTTATGTTCAATAACTAGCAATTATAATTTACAATCTAATCTTTTTCACTTCTAAACTTAAAATCTAACAATTTAATATCAATTGCTTCAAGAATTTATCAATAAAAACTTTTATAAACTTTAATAATTTTACAAATTGGTATATGAACTAGCTAAATCAAGTTTCCACTACCTCAAAAATATAAAAATTACAAGGAAATGGTTAAATTAAACTCACCTATATTAATAATCAAAAGTTTGAGCTTACCAAACCCTATTTTTTTCTCTTTTGCTCGTGAAGAAGAAGAACATGAAAATATATTGTTTTTCTTTAACTTTTGTCTTTTATACTTTCTTAACCTTTAATTAAACATAATTAACAAATAAACGTATCGTCCATCCAAACTCAACTTTAATTGACATTTTTTTTACAAAGCAGAAAATATTGATAACAGAATATTTTTATTTTTTATATTTTAATAAAACAATGGGTAAGATACATTTTAAAAATTCAACTTAACTGATTTTGGTCAAGTCAATAACTTAGGGTAGGTTTGGACGGGCAATTAGGTATAGTGCAGTGCGGTGCTTACTTTTTATCTCACTCTATAATATTTAATCTCATCACCACTATTATTTTTACATTAAATGTAAATAAACGCAACACTTATGCAAAACCAACCTTAATCACTGAGCATGAAATCTCCGGTCACTTTTTTATCTATTAAAAATACCTACTGCCCTAATAAGTTTAATTACTGCTGAAATCTCCATCCACTTTTTAGCATATCAGTGTGGTTGAAATCAATTTTGACTGTACTATGATGCAATCAGTGAGATCAACTGCACCACACTGGCATTAAAAGCTAAAGGAAGCCTTAATCGCTAAGCTTTCCCCTTCACTATTTATCTATGTGTGTATATACTTGGTATCTCGCTTACTACAAATCGAATCTTGTGATCTCCTGAAAACCGAGGTTTCTGAAATGGAAGAAAGAAAGGGAAAGCAAGAGGTTATGTGCGGCACTCTCGACCTGAGTGCTCTCCCACTAGGTTGTATCACCCTCATTATTTCCTTTACCTCCCCTCGAGATGCCTGTAGATTGTCGCTTGTTTCAACTGCTTTTAATTCTGCTGCTGAATCCGATGCTGTTTGGGGAAGCTTCTTGCCATCCCAATACCAGGCATTAATTCCCTCATCGCTCTCTTTCTCGTCCAAGAAACAACTTTATCTTAGCCTCTGTGAAAATCCCCTTCTCATTGAAGCTGGACGAAAGGTAATTTCATCCTTTCTCTTTCAAGTTGTAATAAAAATTTCCCTAGCATTGTTATATAATTTAATGTCCATTTAGAGTTTATAGGTTAAAAATCTGAAAATCTAAGTCATATTTAGAATTTTGGATGCTTCCTTTCTGAAAGCAAAATCATTGTAATCCTATTAATATCACATGTCGTTTTGTCCAATCATATTATTATTTTGAATTTTAAGTTCTTGAAATATTATTTTCCTTTGATCTGAATATGGCTTGTTTCCCTTACATGGGAAAAAAACAGCAAGGAATTTTATCTGGTTATTCTTTTTCTTTTTTCTTTTGATTTTTGAAGGCAAAAATTGTATTGGGGTAAAGCAAGAACAAATTTAAATAATTGAATTATTAAGATATATTATTTTAATTTATATGGAAATTTTGTCTAATATGTCTAATTTTATGTGTTTGTTGTTCGGAGTTTGCCTAATTTAAAAAAAAAAAAGGGCAACTAACAGAAGTAAGAAGCTTAGAAAGTACTTTGGAGAAGCTTTTGACATATTAATTGTGAACTATGCCATTGTTGCTTGAATCTTTTTCTTAACAATTCCTATGTGTTGTTTATATCTATTTTTATTTCTTTTGTTCTTTACATATGACTTAGTTGGTATTGATGAAACAGAGTTTTTGGTTGGAAAGAATGAGTGGGAAGAAATGTTACATGCTGTCATCCAGGGACCTCTCCATTATAGGGAGTGACCCCCCAGAGTATCGGAGATGGATTTCTACGCGTGGGGCTAGGTTACTCTCTCCTCCTTGCCATGCTGGTTGGGTCTAAATGATAACAAGAGGATGCTTATCCATCTTTTAAAGTCAAAATAATTGAAAATCTTTTAAGAGAAAATACTTGCATATTCATCTTTGATGGATACCTGTGTTTGAATAAGAGAACTTCTCTTTGGCAATTCATTTTCCATTGTTTTTAAAATAGGTTTGACGAGGTAGCATATATTCGGAGATTTCGCTGGTTTGAAATCCGTGGAAGGATTAGTATCTCCATGCTTTCACCCATGACGCACTACAAGGCTTACCTTGTATGCAAAGTACGTAATTTTTGTGGGCTTCAATTTTTCCCAGTGAAACTTAGTGTTGGAGTTGTTGGCACTGAAGGTAGTAAAAGAAGTGCCTATTTGCAACCAAAAAAAGAACGACGGAGATGGCCATATTGGCAGATAGGAGAGGAACAACCTATACCCGGTGATGATGTTCAGTTCCCAAAGGCTAGAGTAGACGGGTGGTTAGAGGTTGAGATGGGTGAGTTCTTCAATGAGGCATGCGTTGATGATGGGGAACTAGAAATGAGTGCATTGGAGATTGAGGGCGGTATCGTGAAAGGTGATCTCATTTTCCAGGGGATTGAGATCAGGTCCGTCACGCCTAATCTATGTGACTCAAATTTGGGCTTGGATTCGTGAGTTTATATTTTTTTGATTGAATTATTATTTGTTAGAATACCAATTGAATTATGGATAATAAAATTTACAGATTATCGACTGCTGAATTGGATACTGCTTGGGAAAGCTTGTTGCCATGTCAATACCAGGATTTAATTCCTACATTGGACTCTTTCTCTTCCAAGAAAGATATTTATCTTAGTCTAGGCGGAAATCCTGTCCGCATTGAGGGTGGACGGAAGGTAATTTCGTCCTCTCTTTCTCTACCTCTCCTTTAGGTTTTTTCTTCTTTAAATTGCATTGAAAAATTCCTTAGCATTTTTATATAATTTAATTTACATTTAGGACAGAAGTTAATAATTTGAAAATTTTAACCCAAAAATGAAATTTAGATACATGCTTCATATTCTAAAAGAAAAATTATACAGTAAATATAGAGGTGCTCATAGGCTGGGTTTGGGTCTATGCGTGATATTAACATATTTTATATTTGCCCAAGCTCGCCCTGACCTTAAATATGGGCTTAAAATTTTGCTTAAACCTACTTGTTTACAAAAGACTAACCCAAGCCTATTTTAGGCCTACTTATATTATTTTTAATTTTTTAAAATATTTATATTATATTATTTTAATGTTTAATAATTTTATAAATTTTTTATTTATTGAAATTTTTTATATACTCATTTTAACATTATTATTTTTAATATGTTTTAAATTAGATAATTTATAAAAATAACATAATATAAAATATTATAAACTTAAAAATAGGTCGAGTCGGGTTGAACTTAGACCTTGAATGTTCAAGACCGAGCTTGACTCATTTTTTAATTGGGTCTAATTTTTTTTCTAAACATTTTTTTCGAGCCTAATATTTTTTACCCAAACTCTCTTAAATTTCAGATAGGCCTTCAAGCTTGAGCGGATAGCCACCTATGGAAAATCTAAGTAAATAGTAATTGAAACATAAAATCACATGTTGCCTTTGTCCAACATTATTACTATTTTGAATTTTAAGCTTCTTTTTGAAATATATTATTTGCCTTTGATGATAATATGGTTTGTTTCCCTTATAAGTGGAAAAATAGCAACTAATTTATTCTTGTGGTTCTTTTTTCTTTTAATTTTTGAAGGCAAAAAGTGTATTTGGATAAAACAAAGAATAAATTTAAATAATTAAATTAACAAGATATGTGATTTTTGAAGGCAAAAACTGTATTGGGATAAAACAAGAACAAATTTAAATAATTGAATTATGAAGATATATTATTTTAATTTATATGGAAATTTTGTCTAATATTTTCCTTATATGTCTAATTTTATCTAATCGTGTTTGTTGTTCGGGATTTGCGTAATTCACCAAAAAAAAAAAGGGCAACTAACAGAAGTAAGAAGCTTAGAAAGTACTTTGGAGAAGCTTTTGACATATTAATTATGAACTATGCCATTGTTGCTTGAATCTTTTTCTTAACAATTCCTATGTGTTGTTTATATCTATTTTTATTTCTTTTGTTCTTTACATATAACTTAGTTGGTATTGATGAAACAGAGTTTTTGGCTGGACAGAGTGAGTGGGAAGAAATGTTACATGCTGTCATCCAGGGACTTCTCCATTATACGGAGTGGCCCCCCAGGTTATAGGAGATGGATTTCTACGCGTGGGGCTAGGTTTTTCTCTCTTGATTGCCATGCTGGTTGGGTCTAAATGATAACAATAGGATGCTTATCCATCTTTTAAATTCAAAATAATTGAAAGTCTTTTAAGAGAAAATACTTGCTTATTCATCTTTGATGGATACCTGTGTTTGAATAAGAGAACTTCTCTTTGGCAATTCATTTTCCATTGTTGTTAAAATAGGTTTGACGAGGTAGCAGTGCTTCTTCACGTTTGCTGGTTTGAAATCCGTGGAAGGATTAGTATCTCCATGCTTTCAGCCATGACGCACTACAAGGCATACCTTGTATACAAAGTACGTAATGTTTACGGGTTTCAATTTTATCCAGTGAAACTTAATGTTGGAGTTGTTGGCACTGAAGGTAGTAAAAGAGTTGCCTATTTGCTACCACGGGGACGGCCACCTAATGATGTTCAGTTCCCAAAGGCTAGAGTAGACAGGTGGTTAGAGGTTGAGATGGGTGAGTTCTTCAATGAGGAATGCGTTGATGATGGGGAACTGGAAATGAGTGCATTGGAGATGGAGGGCTGTAACCGGAAAGGTGATCTCATTTTGCAGGGGATTGAGATCAGGGCCATCACACCTAATTGATATGCCTAGGACTCGGCTCAGACACAGTGAATTGTAAGTGTATGTTTAAGATGAATAAAATTGGTGAGACTTCTTGGCAAACCATTACACGTTTATATATGGTCGTATATATATATATATAACTTATAGAATTATTAAATTTGTTTGTGTTAATTTTATGTTTTGGTCAACATTTTACACTTTATATATATAATATTAATTTTTATATTTATGCGATGAATGGATAAATAATGTATTATTCAAAAAATATTTTTATATTAATATAAAAAAATTAAGAATGTATTATAATCAAAGAAATTTTTTTAAAAAAGTGTCGTTACATTTTTATGTACAAATAAAGTTTACAAATGTATTCAATTACTATAATATTTATATTATTATCCAAATTTTTTAGAAAGGCGAACACTGGATTAATAAGTTGCAACTTGAAATTCATTTCAAAGATACAACCGTTATAAAATTTTAAAAATTGGGTTAGAAATTTATGAGTATGTAGATAATTTATAATATAAATGATTTTTTTAGTTTTATATGAGAAATAAACAAGTGAGATCAACTATTTAAATGGATCTCGACACCATGAATGTTTAGTTATGTTTAATTTTTTAAAATATTTTCTATTATGTTAAAAAGATCATTTAGGATTAGGATTTTTAAATGAATCTTGACCCTCAAAGGCATCAAAGTCCATTTTAATTTTCCATTTCTCTAATTATTTTTTTTTGAAAAAACTTAACAACTAGGGTTAAGATTTTCTAAAATCTAAATGGACATTGACAACTAAAGATATTGAAATAAATTTAAATTTTAAGAAAATCATGATTTGGACAGCTTGATATTAGAGAGGGGATTCTAGAAAGAATATGGGCATTAAAAGGTGTCCAGGTTCATTTAATGTCTAGATTTCTTCCATAATCTCCTCCCTAATCCCGAAGGGCTCAAAAAACTTGGCCAGTCACAAAAAATAAAGAACCTCAACACTCATAGATGTCAAGTTATCTTTAAAAAAAACATATACTTTTAGTAGAGCTGAGAAAATAGGCTTGAGCTTGAAAGCCCGCTCGTGCCTATTTAAGACCGTAACGATCCATGTTCAAGAAAATCCGGGCCTATGATTATTTGAGCTCAAAAAAATCCAAATTCGAGAAAAATCTAAACCCAATAAAGCTCGAGCTTGAGTTAATTTGAGCCCAAGATCGACTTGAGCTTGAGATCAATCCAAGCTGATGTCTTTGATAGATTTGATCTAAAACTTGAAAAAGTCCAAATTTATAATGAAATAGACATTAATAATTAAAATAATTATATGATAATATTCATATAAAAATAAAATGTAAATTGATAAGTATTTATGTAAGGCCCAAAATTTGCCCGGCCCGTTACAACACAAAAACGAAAAAACAAAAAAAAATAATAACCCAATAAATATTATTTATTAACAGTCCATCAGCCCATTTTACAGTCCAAAACCTAAAATTAAATACATAACCCAAGACCTAATTAAAATCCATTAGCTAAAACCCTAGCCCAAAATACCCGTGGCCCAAACGGCCCAAAACTAAAACAACTTCAGCTAAACAGAAACCTAGGGTTTCCCTAGTAGCCGCAACCCTCCAGCACGGCCACGTCCACGCCTCCACAACAACGAGCCGTACGCCACAGCTGGCCCTGTACCTCCGCACCTGCAAAGAAACAGACAAACACAACAGCAAGGACAAGCAAAAACAAAGCAAAAAACAGCAGCAAAGAAAAAGAACGGAAAATGAAATTCTTTGTATTTTTTTCTTTTTATTTTCGGCTATATAAAAGCCTTATTTTCATTGTAAGAGAAGGTACGCACATTGAATACAGATATCGAATACTAAAAAAAAGAGGCGATTTTGAAAGAGAAATCGAATTCAAACCCCAAAGGTTGTTCCTTTTCTTTGCTTTTATGTGTTCTTTCTGTCTTATTTTGAAGCAATAATAATAAATAGTAGTAAAAAATCGGTATCAAAAGAGAGTTTGAAAAAAAGCAGTTTTCAAGAGGTGATTTAAGATCTGATTATTTTCCTTCCTTTTTCATATATTACGCTTAAATAGCATTTGAATACGGAAGCAAATATACTCTAAAGCGATTCGTTCATTAATCTTGGTTGTTACTTCTTCATTTTCTTTATTTTCTTTCTCTATTTTGAATTTGTCATGAAAATACAAAAGGTGGGGAAAGGATTGGCTTACTGATTCGGTGTCGATTCATTCCTCCTTTGCCTCTCCGGTCAAAGGGTCATCAGATCCTTGGGGGTCCGATTAAAATCGCGTCGATGGTGGAGGTGCATCCGGCGCCGATGAAGCTTGCGGATTGACTGAGAGGAAGATGGGTTTGTGAAGCATTTGCAAAGATTTCTGAGAGAGTCGGCCGAATAGATTCTTAGGGCAAACTTTGATATAAAGATGTTCAAAGAACGGTGTCGTTTAGACTGTGAATGTTGGTGTCAAAACGGCACCGTATTGGCCACACCCGACACGACCCGACCCGAACACCCCCAGGATCCGCGTGATTTTGCGGTGAGGGGATAATTGCGCGCTTGGTCCCCCTCCTTTCGCGCTGCGTGCAAATCAGCTCACGTTTCACATTTCTTTTTCTTTTAATTTTTCCCCCTAATTTGCTCGCGTTCGCAACGTAGTCCGAGCTTCAGCACTGCGTTTTGGGGTCTGGACTATTTCCATATTCAGTCCCTGCGCATTCGTGCATGTTAGACGCCGGTCCCCTTCGTATTTTGTTAGTTGATTTTGTTTATACTTTGTCCCTATCATTTTAATTCTCTTTTAATTATGTCCCTTCTCTGTATTTATTCATTTTATGGCTTATTATCAATCTTTTTTAGACGCATTCAATTGTTTTTATCCTTGTCTACTTACTGTTCTTTATATATTTTAATGATTTGATTTCGTTTTTCTTTAATCCCTTTTATAATGTTTTTCACATATACTACTGTATATACATATACTTTATATTAAAGTTATTTTTTTTATTTCATATATATATCATTATTAACCTTATATTTTTTATACACCTGTTTTTTTTAAGTTTATTCTTATACTTTATTATGTAGTTCAACGTTATATATCTCTTAAATTATTATCATACATATGTACATATCCAATGATACTCATTTTTTAATTTATATATATATGTTACTAAATCCATGTATTTTATACATGATATAAGCATGTTTTTTTAAAAATCTATTATGTATATAATATATAATAAGACTAATTTAGCCCTATACATATTATCACATCTATGTTATTTTACATGTATTTGTTTTTAAACTTATATACATATATATATTAATAAGTCTACTACTCTAATAGATTTTTCTATTTTAAAATACTTTTTGTTTCATAACTTGTCCAGTATTTTCTTCATGTATATATGAAATAATTTTGGGAACTCCATTTTTTTTGTAATTATAAAATTATTATTTTTGAGTGTATGTATATATTTCATATTGCTTTTGTGTTTTACATATAGCCTATTATCTAAATATTTTGATATAAGGGCATATGTAAAATTTTTAGACTATTTTAAAAATTTATATATACCTTATTATTAATCTCATGTTCCTTTTTTATAATAAACTTGCATGTACATATGTTTCATAAATCTATTTTGTGTATTATGTCTTGTCATATATCTTCATCATTCTTTTATATTATATATTATTTAAATTATCATGTAGTTTGTTAACTTTTAAATATATTTGTGTTTAAAATGTTTTACATGCAACTTGGTTCAAATTTTCATTCTTTAATACCCATTTCAAAAATTATATATCTATTCCTAGTTTTTATACAAGTTTGTCAACCTATATATTATGTGTCCATTTATTCGTTATTATTTTAAAATCATTATGGCACATTAGCTTCTAATTGCTATGTTGTTTTTCTACATCTTGCGTTGATTATTTTATATCATGCAATGTATATTATTGTGGCATGTTATTGTGTGTATTGTTTTGGTTGTGTTGAATTGTTACATTATTATTTTCGTCATTGTATTACGATATCAATTATTTCCCATGCATGATTGTAATTGGATTGTATTTTTTTGGTTAATTGTATTTAATTTTCAGTTCGCTAATTGATTGTATCTTATGTGTGCACATTATCCTTTATCATCATTTTCCATTTGGTTTATGAAATGTGGTTTTATAAAATTCAAATCTTTATGATCAATTTCGTCCTATTTCAAAACGCATTAAGACGTTTTAAGCTAGTTCTATGATTATACATTTAAAAATTCTTTAAAACGAAGACAAGATTCGATATTTGGCAATTCGCGGAATAGTGCCCTAATGTGTTGGGTTGCAATTTCGCGTTTGCTCGAAATAATCGAATATCCCTTCAAACTTTCACTCATGCCTTTTAAAAATTCTTTAAAACGAAGGCAAAGTTCGATATTTGGCAATTCGCAGAATCGTACCCTAATGTGTTGGGTTGCAATTTCTCGTTTGCTCAAAATAATCAAATATCCCTTCGAGATTCCATTCAGGTCTTCTAAAAATCCTCTAAAACGAAGGCAATATTCGGCGTTTGACAATTCGGGAATCATGCCCTATCGTGCTGGGTTATAATTTCTCGTTTGTTCAAAACGATCGAATATTCCTTTAGATTTTCACTCATGTTTATTAAAAACCCTTTAAAACAAAAGCTATGTTCGATGTTTGGCAATTCGAGAATCGTGCCCTATCGCGCTGGGTTGCAATCTCTCGTTTGTTCTAAACAATCGAATATCTCTTCGAAATTTCACTCGTATTTTCTAAGGTGAGGCAATGTTTGGAAATTCGAGGAATTGTGCCCTGCTGTGGTGGGTTTCGGTTTTCCGTGGGCTAAATAGTTGAGCATCCTTTTGTGATTTTCAAATCATAAATTTTCTGACATCGAAACAAGAAGATTTTTGACAATCAACTCGGGTTATTCAAATGTTATTAAAAAAGAACCACATTTCAAAAACATTTTTAATTTTAGACATAAGGACAGTGTTTAATCGATTTGGTACCAATTTTGGGCGTAGTGAGGGTGCTAACCCTTCCTCATACGTAACCGACTCCCGAGCCCGTTTTCTAAAATTTTCGTAGACCATAATCGGTGTTTTAGTAAACCGAAAATGTTTTATTAAAATAACCAAATTCTTAGGTGATCCGATCACACCAAAACAAAAAGATCGGTGGTGACTCCATGCATTTGTTTTTCAAAAGTCGATTCCCCCGTATTTTCATTAAATTTAAAACTTTAAAATTTTTGAAAAGGGATGGTTTCGACAATTTAATTTTTGTAAATATATTGTAAATATTATATTATATTAAACTTTAAAATTAACAACAAATCTATAACACCTTTTGTCTGACATGATCGTCGGGTCCGAATTACAGTATATCACATCTGTTGCCGGAGCAACTACAAACATTTAACATTCAAATCACGACATAATACATGCAAACATAAACATTTTAAACCACAGCCATGATACACCACTTTTCTCAAGTCTTTTACAAACCTATTTATGCTCTAAAGTCAGCCTGAGATAAAACAATGACTAATTTTTAAAAGTCTTAAATCTTTAGGTCGATGTCGTGACGTGAGGGATTTTCTCTTCGAGACGTGACATACTAACTTAGCCTTGTTGTGACAACAGGGTTCCTCGTCACTTCGTAGCCTGAAGTCCAGAGCTCGTCGTGACTATCATTGCCCAACATCGCGACGTGGACTTTGTTTTTGGTACTTTTTTTACCATTTAGTACTTATTCCATGTCAGCCTAACCAATTTCACATTTGGTGCATGTTTGCCAAACTTTTCCTATACAAAATATACCGAAACACATTCCAACATTTCATTTAATCATTATAAATCAACCAATCCAAATGGCATAATTTGGCATCAAAACATATCAATTAAACTTAATCAAATTTAACTTAATCAACCATTCACCTAGACATCCAATGCCATCATTTTTACCATATCATTTCATACTTAAACATACCATTTTAATGTCATTCACAATTCCATAACATGTTACCAAAACATATATTTACATGTTGGCATTAACCTTCCTAAATATCAAACATTAGATAAGATTCAAACTACGTTCCAAGCTAACACATATAAACACCTATGTACATGCTACATAACCGAACTTTAAAACGTTTGAAAGACGACCGAATCAAAAATGGAATAGTGTGAGCTTCAACTTTGATCCGACTTAACTTAACTAGTCAAATCAACAAACAAGTCGAATTTTTAAGGACTAATAGATAATTTTGTCTTTTCCTCAGTTATTTTTGGTTTGACTCAATTCTTGATCTAAACAATAATTCAATTCAATTTATCAATTCTCAAAAATTTTATAATATCCTACTGAATGCATGAATCAATCCAATTTCATTTTTCAAACGTCTCTAAAGTTTTACATTTTATTCAATTTAGCCCGTAAAATTGAAATTGTAATATCCTTCAAATTTGAGCTTCGGTTTCGAAACCGATCTCAATTATATCCTTCTATAATCCTATATTATGTATAATTACAAAAATTTCACATCAATTTCGAAATTTATACACTTTAGTTATTATGTTCAATAATTAGCAATTATAATTTACAATCTAATCTTTTTCACTTCTAAACTTAAAATCTAACAATTTAATATCAATTGCTTCAAGAATTTATCAATAGAAGCTTTTATAAACTTTAACAATTTTACAAATTGGTACATGAACTAGCTAAATCAAGTTCCCACTACCTCAAAAATATAAAAATTACAAGGAAATGATTAAATTAAACTCACCTATATTAATAATTTTAATGTAATTTTTTTCAATTGAATACATTTTTTATCAGTTTAATTGATTTTTTTAATTATTTTACTCAAGACTTTTTTATTCTTAAGCATGTAAAAAATATTTTTTAATATTTAAAATTTAATGAGTAATAAAGATTATTTTTTGTCAATTTAAAAGTTTCTCCGAACTCATGCATTATATATTCTAGATAATAATTCAAACAAATAAAATTTATATATAGATCATATAACCATAAATATTACATACAACTAAACAAAAAAAAATATTTCATACAAATTTATATAAATAACATCATATAATAATATTAATTATATTTATAAAATTCTTATATATTATATAATCATAAACATTATATATATTATATAATTTTTAATTATGTTATATACAATATTTCTATTAAAACAAAACATCTATATATATTAAATAAATTTTAATTATGTTATAATATTTAATCTCACAGTCACCGTTATTTTTACACTAACTGCAAATAAATAATACACCTATCCAGACCCAGCATTGATTGACATTATTTTTTTACAAAGAAGAAAATATTAATACGAGAATATTTTTATTTTTTATATTTTAATAAAATAATGGGTAAGATGATACATTTTAAAAATTCAACTTAACCGATTTTGGTCAAGTCAATGACTTAATCGCTAAGCTCAGTACTTTCTCCTTCCCTATTTTTCTACGTGTATATATACTTGATATCTCGCTTACTACAAATCGATTTTTCGGATCTCATGAAAACCGAGGTTTCTGAAATGGAAGAAAGAAAAGGAAAGGGATAGGTTATGTGCGGCACTCTCGACCTGAGTGCTCTCCCACTAGATTGTATCACCCTCATTATTTCCTTTACCTCTCCTCGAGATGCCTGTAGATTGTCGCCTGTTTCAACTGCTTTTAATTCGGCTACTGAATCCGATGCTGTTTGGGAAAGCTTCTTGCCATCCCAATACCAGGCATTAATTCCCTCATCGCTCTCTTTCTCGTCCAAGAAACAACTTTATCTTAGCCTCTGTGAAAATCCCCTTCTCATTGAAGCTGGACGAAAGGTAATTTCATCCTTTCTCTTTCAAGTTGTAATAAAAATTTCCCTAGCATTGTTATATAATTTAATGTCCATTTAGGGTTTACAGGTTAAAAATCTGAAAATCTAAGAGTCATATTTAGCTTTTGGATGCTTCATTTTCTGAAAGCAAAATCATTGTAATCCTATTAATATCACATGTTGTTTTGTCCAATCATATTATTATTTTGAATTTTAAGTTCTTGAAATATTATTTTCCTTTGATCTGAATATGGCTTGTTTCCCTTACATGGGAAAAAAACACCAAGGAATTTTATCTGGTTTTTCTTTTTCTTTTGATTTTTGAAGGCAAAAACTGTATTGGGATAAAACAAGAATAAATTTAAATAATTGAATTATTAAGATATATTATTTTAATTTATATGGAAATTTTGTCTAATATTTCTCTTATATGTCTAATTTTATCTAATTCGTTCGAGATTTGGGTAATTCACCATAAAGAAAGAAAAAAACAAACGGCAACTAACAGAAGTAAGAAGCTTAGAAAGTACTTTGGAAAAGCTTTTGACATATTAATTACGAACTATGCCATTGTTGCTTGAATCTTTTTCTTAACAATTCCTATGTTGTTTATATCTATTTTTAGTTCTTTTGTTCTTTACATATAATTTAGTTGATATTGATGAAACAGAGCTTTTGGATGGAAAGAGGGAGTGGGAAGAAATGTTACATGCTGTCACCCAGGGACCTTACCATTATATGTAGTGTCGACACCCCATGGTATTGGAGATGGGTGTCTATACCCGAGGCCAGGTTATTCTCTCCTCCTTGCCATGCTGGCCGGGTCTAAATCCATATTTTAAATTCAAAATAACTGAAAATCTTTTAAGAGAAAATACTTGCATATTCATCTTTAATGGATACCTGTGTTTGAATAAGAGAACTTCTCTTTGGCAATTCATTTTCCATTGATGTTAAAATAGGTTTGACGAGGTAGCAGAGCTTCGGCTCGTTTGCTGGTTTGAAATCCGTGGAAGGATTAGTGTCTCCATGCTTTCACCCATGACGTACTACAAGGCCTACCTTGTATACAGAGTACGTAATATTTACGGGTTTCAATTTTATCCAGCGCAACTTAGTGTTGGAGTTGTTGGAACTGAAGGTAGTAGAAGAGCTGCCTATTTGGAACCAGAAAGAGACCGTATTCCAATAGATCGACAACCTATACCTAATGATGTTCAGTTCCCAAAGGCTAGAGTAGACGGGTGGTTAGAGGTTGAGATGGGTGAGTTCTTCAATGAGGGATGTGTTGATGATGGGGAATTGGAAATGAGTGCATTGGAGATTCAGGGCGGTAACGAGAAAGGTGGTCTCATTTTGCAGGGGATTGAGATCAGGGCCATCACACCTAATTGATATGCCTAGGACTTGGCTTAGACACACTGAATTATAAGTGTATGTTTAAGATAAAAAAAATTGGTGAGACTTCTTGTCAAACAATTACACGTTTATATATGATCATCACGTTTTTATGTACAAATAAAGTTTACAAATGTCTTCAATTACTATAGTATTCATATTATTATCTAATTTTTTCGGTATTGAGGTTATTCCTTACAAAAATCAACACTCCATTAATAAGCCACAATTTGAAATTAATTTCAAAGTTAATTTTAAATAATAAATCAAATATTAATATAAGAGTTTGTAAAGATAATCTTATTCAACTGTTGTAAAATGAGCAGGATTGTGTCATATCAAGTATTAGAAATTAGTTTACATATGATATTTGGAGTAACAAAAATAATATTAGTAGTTGATATATAAGAATTTTATTTCTTAGTATTATGTTTGGGGTGTTCAAACGCGATGACCTGTGCGACCCTAGGAAAGATTTCAGATTTCTAGGTCCACATGACCGTGTAGGGCCATATGCACGTGGTGACCCACATGCTCGTATTGGCCTTACCTATGTGGTCCATATGGCCTGGCCCAAAACTCATACGCCCATGTGGCATGTTTGTGTAGGGCCATACGCCCAACCTGGCCTAGCCCGTGTGGCCCACACGGTCACACTCACACATCATACAGTCGTGTCAAGCGTATTGCCACACATTTATCAATCACACGACCTTGTCTTATACATGGCTAGCCACACGACCAGGCACACGCCTGTGTGGCATCGATAGGCCCCATTTTAAGCTTTCGTCGAATCTTATTTTTTCGCTTTAAGGGTACACACCTAGTTCGGTTTTGATGTGAAACTACTTCTGAGACCACTAGAACCTAAAAATAGAATATCAAACACCTTTTTAGCAAACAAATTGTAAAACCATCAATACTAAATCGAACAAAGCTTACGTACTTGCCACTATCAAACCCGATCACACGCACAGATCAGACCGTTGGAGCGAAAACGATCGTTTCACCTACTTCTCCTACACAATACGTTTATAGAGAATCAAATTCCCTACTACACCACTACGCTACTACAATGAAAATGAATCCAAATAGCTTACCGAAATCGTTATTTAAAGACAAAAGTAACCACTCTTACCTAAATCGCATGAAGAACACCAAAATCTAAAGCGCAACTAGAAGAAAAGAAGACGCGTGAATAGACTTGAAGAAAAAACAAAAGTAAAAGAGAAGAAGGAAGTAGAGGAGAGACAAAATGATAGAAACAGCAGAAAAGAAAAAAAATGGAGGAGAGGCAGAAACTGACATTAAATTTTGGGAAGAGAGAGAAAAATAAAAAAATAAACTAAAATAATAATAAAACCTATTTGATTAATATCCCAACTCCCTACAACAACCACATCCCATAATATTCTCCCCACTAACCACATCCAACTACTTCAGACTCCCAACTCCAACGAACCTCTAACAGACAACGGGAACAAAAATTATCACCTATGCTCACATAACGATTCAAACACAAGACCTCCAACACATTAACTCCTTACCACTCAAATCAAAGGCTCATTATAATATAAGTTTGCAAACAATATTACAAAACCCTACCCAGAAGAGATAAGGCCAGAATCAAAATAATAGAATTGCCAAAAGTGGGACTTAAACCCAAGACTTCATACACACACCTAGAACACTTAACCACTGAAGTAAATACTCATTTATGTTAAGATTTGCATAAACATAAATAAATTATTCAGGGTGTTACACTAACTGTACCTACGCGTTAAAATAAACGTGTTAAGCTGGTGAAGGCTTAGTAAGCACTACAAGAATAAATAGGTAAATAAATAATAACATAAAATTTTAAACTTATTCAATAAATACATATTTAGACACATACATGTTTCTTCAACTATACCTTACTTTAATAAAATTTAACTTACCTTTTGTAAGTTATCAAACTTACCTCAACAAATTGATGATTCACTTTTGTTCACAACTCATATTCTTAGCCCAAAGTAGACTTTATAAAACACACTGGATATACGGAACAAATACAAAGATGCATTATTATTCATTATTAAACAGAGAGCACAAATGTGCTAAACGGAGAGCACTAATATACTAATAATCGGAGACCGCGCTAGGGTCCCTTAATGGCATGCCACTAATATCCTAGTAGTTCTAATTTTTATCTACTTTGTAACACCCCAGTTTTTGGGGTTAGAAGTTTGGGCTTTCAAGTAAGGGTTAATGAGTAGATCGTGTATTTAGGATTGTTTCTGCGCTTTAGTGTCAGAATGAGCCTGCTAGTTTAGTGGTTGGTTGAGTGTTAGTGAACCTGTAACGCCCCAATTTTCGGAAATCATGTGAATGTTGACATAGGTTTAATTATGTTAGTGGGCCTCTAGAAAGCCCAAGCTTAAGATAGAACCCGTCAATTTTAGTTAATTTTTGTTCTATAACAAAAAAGGGGTGAAATCATGAAATAGAACCTATGTGAAAATGTTTGAAAATACTATAGGCTAAATTGAAGTGGCCAAATAAATATGAGTGCAAAATAGGAGGATTTGCATGACAAACCTCCCATTTTACATGAAGTGGCCAGCCATCATGTTGTTGTAGACAAAATGTACATTTGATATCCATAATTTATGATACAAATTGATACAAATTGATAATAGGTTAGGTAAATGTTCCATGATAATAGGTTAGGTAAATGTTCCATGATAATGGGTTAGGTAAATGTTTCATGATAATGGGTTAGGTAAATGTTTCATGATAAGAATTTCATGTCTTTTGTATTAAAGAATTAAATGGATGAAATATGAAGTTTTATTAAAAGAAAAAGGGGTGAAAAGAACAAAGTTTTGTCCATCTTTGTTCATCATAGCTGAAAGTTAGAGAAGAGAAAGGAGAGGAGAAAGCTCTTGAGAGGAGGAAAATTGAAGGTAAGTTCTTGGTACCTTGCTTCTATTTTGAGGTTCATGAGTTCTTCTTGATTCTACCTTAACTCTTGAAGTATATTTTGATTTTTAGTTGTGTTGTGAATATTTAGTCATGAATTAAAATGAAGGAAATGGTTGTTGTTTCATGTTCTTTTGATGAAAAATGGAAGATAGGTGAAGTTGAGCCAAACAAATGAGCATGCATGTGCCTTAGATGTTAAAGGGAAAAATTAGCTAACATGTTGTGCTTTAAAATGATGAAATGGAGATTATACTTAAGTAAAATCATAGATATGTGATGATTGATTGGTGATATACATGTTTAAATAACAAGCATGCAAGTTAGGTGTGAAAGAGTGATTTGGTAATAAATCTGCTTGGGACAGCAGCAGTAACGTGACTTTGGAAAATCACCATAAATTGTGGGAGATGAGTTAGAAGTTGCATAAATTATGTAATTAAAGCTTAATGAGTCTAGTTTCAAATGGAATAAACTAGAACATATTTTGAATTCTGTACAATGAGAAATTTGATTCGTAATGAAGAGTGGTCAGATTAGTCAAACAGTGAAACATAGGAAACTTTAAGAAAACTCTGGTATTGATTGGCCATACCAAAAATTCTGAAAATTTTATGGATAAAAGATATATGAGTCTATTTTCAGGGAAAATTAACGGCACTTGATTTGGAGTTTCGTAGTATATGAGTCTATTTTCAGGGAAAATTAACGGCACTTGATTTGGAGTTTCGTAGCTCCAGTTATAAATAATTTAGTGACTGTTGCTCAGGAAGACAACTTGCAGTGAAATTATGATTATGTGGTAAACATTGACAAAAATTTGTTAATGAGTTGCTTATTGATCTCTTATAAGCTTACTATGATCTGTAGGTGTGGTTGGCCGAATATTGTAAGGGTTTAATACGTAGTTTGTATTTGAATAGTTAGATTAACGTGTTAGTAATCCAATTGTAGGCGGTTCGTGTGTGGATCTCGTCAGCATATCGTCGCAAACAGGTGTGTAATTGACACCCTCTCATAGACTAGATTGGCAAAAGTTGAAAAGCCGAAATGCCGAAAAGTCGGTATTTTGGGAATTTGCGAGTGTGCGAATGCTCGTAAGATAGTTGGGTTTGTATATTTGGTAATCTAAAGTAATAAACCGCAGTACGCGCGATTTCGTACATTTTGATAATTTGGGCTTAATGGGCCAAAGATCGGGTTCATGGGCCAACGGGCCCAATTCAGTAAGTATGCGCGGTAAGTGTTCTGATAGTACGTAAATAGTTAGGATATGCATGAAAACCCTAAAAGGAGCTAAATTACTATAATACCCCTATGTATGGAAAATTACCGTTATACCCTTAGGTGCAAAATTACCGTTATACCCCTAGGGTTAATTTTGACTGAAAAGCATGACGATATGATTCTGTATGATGTATGCCATGATTATATATCTGTTGCATGGGGACATGGGTTATATTATGGAGGAAGCGTTCTGGTGGCTATGCCACAAATATCTGATCTGGTGGCTCTGCCACAAATATCTGATCTGGTGGCTCTGCCACATATATCTGTTTTGGTGGCTCTGCCACGATTATCTGTATCCGGTGACTCTGTCACATTATCTGTTCTGGTAGCCATGCTGCAAATTCTTCGGTGTGTAGCGGTTGGGTGGGTCGAGTTGTCTCCCCACACGGTGTAAGGTTGGTACGGGGGTGTATACGGTTGGATATGGTTGGGTTTCTACATAAACATGTAATATTTGTTCTGTTCTGTTATGGGCCTATGGGCTTTATTCTGAATTCTGTTCCGGGCTAAGGCCAACTTATTCTGTTTCTGTGGGTTAAGCTGATTTAGACTATGGTTGGGTTATTTTACACACTAAGTTTCCCCAAACTCATCCCTTTTATTTTCATCCACGCAGGAAATCCCCAACCATAGTGGGCTTGGAGCTGTGAGGGAATTCGGAGTGGCCAGCCGTTCTGAAAATTTGATTTTCTTCTTGTGAACTAGACATCCTTTTAATTACGTTTGAGGTTTTGGGCTTTTAAATGTAATAAGGCCGCTTATTTATTTTTGATGGTTTTTAATATGTATTACTAAGATAGGTAATACTTATTTTAACTGTTGAAATTGGATAGCTTTAGGGCGCGTTTTCAAAAACAACAGTTGATTTCAAAATAACACGACAACAAGCAAAGCTTCCGCAATGAAAGTATTTTCCAAAATTAATCACTTTTCCTAAAAATGACTTAATCAAATCGGTTTCCTAGAAATATCCATGACGTTAAGGTGTGGCAATGGCAGTATGCATGTCTAGGATTGGATCCGAAGGGAGCTTGGTACTTAAGCAGTCCGATGGACTCACCACCTCTTTTCCGGTTTCCTACCTGGTGCACAACTTCCATTCACTTTAACCCTTAATGAATTAATATTTTGAACATCAAGTACGATTTTCTGGACTTAGAATGGAATTTTTTTTAACGTTTTTGATGTGGCATGCCGGATCCGGCCATAACTTCTGGGCCGGGTTTGGGGTGCTACAGAACCTTTAGGACTTGAGTTTGAGTCTTAATCTTGTGTTTGGGGGATTATTTTTATTAATTAATGCCTTAGATTTGTTTTAATTTTTTTAAACTAGTTATTTACTATTAGTTTTTATTTATTTTCTTTTTTTGCTTTTTCTGGCATGTTCTCCTTTTCCCTTTTCTTTGTTTTTTTTCCTCTTCTTTTTTTTATAAGTCGGATGTGTTGTGGTTTTCGAAAAGCTTTGCGTTCGAATTGAGGTCGTCATCGTGTGTTGTTTGGTTTCTAAACGTTTGGATTGCGAATTAGGTGTGGGTTTCGAACCTTTTAAATTTTTGTTAACGAATTACGATTTGTTTCTGTGGAATTGGAAATTGTTGTGTGCTTGTGGAGTCGACCATTCGAAAAGGGTGATTATCATGGAATAACTTATAATTAAGTGTGATTTTGATATATTTTTGAGTATTTAAGGATTGGGGTACGTTTCAGCAACAAAGACACTTTCAATAAACTATTTCGGTATGGTTTCGTGACCACATGGGTGGCCACATAGGCATGTGCCCCCACACGGGCTATTCACTAGGCTGTGTATAGTTAGGAATTAAGGTTTTTGGGCAAAATTTGGTGCCACACGGTTGTGTGGCCAATTGGGGATTTTAGTCAATGTTCACACGGCTGTGCCTCTTAGGCACACGGGCGTGTGCAATTGGGAATTAGGGTTTTAAAGATTTGGTACCACACGGCCGTGTGGCTAATTTGAGGATTTAGGGATCCCACACGGGCATGTGTTTTGGATACACAGCCGTATCTGGTGGGCACACGGGCGTGTGAGATCCTCAACAACTTTATTTAAAGAGTATTTATTCTTTTAACTAAATCAATGTATATGTTTTAAAATTTCCCATCTAAAAAGTATTAATTTTTTTTAATTTCTTATTGGATCTATATACTTCCTAATTTAATACTCAAAATTTCTATTTATTATATTTCAAAAATTTTATACTAATTCCTGACTTGATCCATCACTGTACCTAACCCCGAGTTCAAATGCGGATGTTACATAAATAGAGAATTTAACCCCTTTAAAGGATAGACACAAAAAAACACCCAACAACTTTAATATAGTATAAAAAACAAATTCTATATAACTATAAAAGTTATGTTTGATTTCATTTGTGTATTAATCTTATATGATATTAGTGGTTTGTATATCCATATACCTAATTTGTTAACTTTTATTTCATTGTTCTATTATATATTCGATAATGAAAAATGATCATCACTCCTTTTGTGAAAAAAATAAAATAAAAATAAAAAACATACAGATTTTTACATGGAAACCCTTTCGGGAAAAAACCACGGGCAGAGGAGAAGAAAGTTTACTTTGTCGAAATTCAATACAAGAGGAATAGACTATGTCTATTTATAGGCTTGTAAAGTCATATTCTAGTAAGACTGAAACACATTATTCTAATCAATATCAAATAGATAGAATTTAATAATGTTTAAAAAACCTTATGTTGTAGGCCAATTTTGGCCTGTTTACAATCAAAACCAAATGACCCATTTAAATTGCCCAGGCCCAAATACAAATACCCAAAACCTAGTTCAACCAAAACCCAAACTAACCTAAACATTTAAAACCCAACACCAGCCCAAAACAGTGAAGCCCGATAGGCCCAAGACTTTAAAAATTTTGGAAAGCCAGAAACCCTTGCCCCATGTGCGCCTGACACTGCTCCACCATGTCGGCCGCCACGCCCTGCGCATGCTGAGCCATCACACACTCCACCGTCCATGCCCATCCTCTGCAATCCATAAAGAAGACAAAATAGAAATAATATAAAAATAAATGTAAAAGGGTTATAAAGCCCGAATGAGAAGTTGTAAAAGGGGGGATTTTGATCAATACAAAGAATTCATCTTCATTTTTTCATCAATACTAGCAGATTAAGACCAAGAAAGAAAGTAGATAGCATCGAATACAAACCAAAAATCTCAGAAATCGAAAGCTAAAAAAATCCTAAGGTGATTTCTTTTCATCCTATTTTAATTTCGCTTTGTGCTTATTTTCCCACATACATATACTAAAACATATAAAAAAGGAAATATAAAACAAATAATAAAAAAAACAAAAAAAATAAAGTTTTACCTACACGGTGGCCGGCGCCAGAGACGGACGGCCGCCGGTGAGGGCCCGGTGACCGGCCCCCTGGCCGGGATTCCCTTTCCCTTTCCCTTTCTCTCTTTTTTTTTTCTCTCTTCTCCCCTCTCAAATGATTTTTTTAAAATTTTTTTATCTTTTATAGGGGACCAAACCCCCCCTTTAACCAAAAATGGCGTCGTTTTGGCCCCGGGTCGGGTCGACTCGACCCGCTCCAGTTAGATCTGTGTGTTTTTTAAAACGGAAGGGCTATTTGCGCATTTAGCCCTTTCGCTTTTTCGTGCATTTACAATCAGATATTTTTTACCTTTAATTCGGCCCTGGACTTTATTGCGCCTTTCAATTTAGTCCTTGGCCAAGCGTGGTGTTTTAATAGTTGGGGATATTGCGCCCTTGGTCCCTCCAGGTTGCACGCACATTCAAATAAACCCTCTTCTCTTTATTCCTCTTTTAAATCCACCCCAGAACTCTGTTCTTAATTCGATTTTAGTACCTTTTGTTTATTTCCATTACTTTATGTTATTATTATTATGTTATTATTATATTATTATTATTATTATTATTACTAGTATATGTTTTATTATATGTGTATTTATCTTGAATACATATGTACATGTTTATGTAGTATTATTAATAGTAGTTTTTTTATTTCTAATACGTATATATTATGTACATATTTTAATACTATATTATGAATATATTTTTTATATATGTTATTTACATGTATTTTTTTTATTTTCTATATTTTATTATGTATATACTTTTAATTTTATATTTTTATATATATACTCTTAATACCATATTTTATTTATTATTTTCACTATTATTACTTTTTTATATTATTGTTATTATTTACATATATGTATAGATATTTTTATGTACTTTTATAAATATATCATTTTCTTATTATATTATTATGTACATGTATTAGTATTATTAGTTATGTACTTTGTACTATTATAGTATATTCTTAAACATCATCATTACTATATATATGTATATATTTGCGTAGTGTACGAATAGTTTATTTATATATACGATTATAATTTCTAGTATAGGTATATATTTTTTAATGTATTAGTTATATTTCTTATACATTTCCATGTACATATTTTTATACCATCTTATGTATATATTTTTAAATACTATATTGTATATATATATTCTTAATGCCATATTGTGTATATATCATTATTACATTTATTTTACTCCTACTATGTTTGTTATTAATATCAAGACATATATTTTATTATACTTGTTTGCATATTTTATATATAGTATTATTTTCGTATATCATTATAATTATTATACCCATTAGTTTCACTATCATCACTTATTATTTTATATTACTATGTATATATTTTTCATATACGTCATGTGAACACATTTTTCATATGTATACATGTATATATTATGTTTATATTTTAACATTATTAGTTATATTCTCACCATCAAACATTATATATAGTTTACATACATACTCTTAATATCATGTATCTATATTCATTATTTCCATTTCATATTTAATTTTAGTATCATATATATCTTTATTGTTTATAATATTATTGTCACATTTATATTCGCTTCAATGTACCTCTAGATTTGTCTTTTAATTTTTTATTTATTAATTTGCTTTGCATTACTTCGAAAACCATATTCTTGTTTTCTAATTAATTTCAATAATCAAGGCAACGTACCGATTTAACACTATGTCATCGATTTCATCGCTATGTTGGGTGAATATCAATCGACTCGTGTTAAAACGGTATATCCTTCTCAAAAGAAAACGAAACTTGAAATTTCTCGTGTTTTACTCGGTCACGATTCAATGTTACTTTGAACTTGCAATTTCGAAAATTAAGACAACACTTGTTTATAAGATACCAATTTTGGGCGTCGCGAGGGTGCTAATACCTTCCTCGCGCGTAACCGACTCCCGAACCCTAAATTTTCTCTGGATTTTAACATAGACCTAAATTCGGCCTTCTTTTTGTTTTAAAACTAAATTTATTAGGTGTCCGATCACACCTATAAAAAGGATCGGTGGCGACTCCCTTTGTTAATAAAATCAAAAATTGGTTTTCAAATGTTTAATAAATCGCCACAATTAGCGACCAAGCTAAAATTTTTACGTCGCTACACCTTATTCTAAAATAAAATAAAAGAAGTGTAATTCTATATGGATTTTTCTTTTCTTTTATTTTACCACTGTATTTTACTTAAATAAGGATTCGAGTCACTTAATTCTAACAATCTCCACCTTGACACGAATTCTCAATGAACAAGTTCTTCATTGTAAACTCTCAACGAACAAGTTCTCCACCTCTTCCACAAAACCCCTTAAAGGTTTAACTTCAACAATGAACACCAACCAAGTCTAAGCAATGCTCAAACTTGGTTATAGGAAGTGACTTAGTCATCATATCTACAGGATTTTCATGAGTACTAATTTTGCTCACAACAATATCACCACGAGCAATAATATCACGAACAAAATGATACCGAACATCAATGTGTTTTGTTCTCTTATGAAACATTTGATCTTTTGTAAGAAAGATGGCACTCTGATTGTCACAGAATACTGTGCTGATTTGAAGGTCTTCATTGAGTTCACTAAAGAGTCCCTTCAACCAAATAGCTTCTTTACAATCCTCAGTAATCGCCATGTACTCAGCTTCAGTGGTAGACAAAGCGACTGTAGTTTGCAAAGTAGCTTTCCAACTAATTGCACAACCTCCGATTTTAAAGACATAACATGTGAAAGATCTTCTTTTACCAAGGTCTCCAGCAAAATCAGCATCAACATACCCAATGACTCCATCTCTAGTTCTTCTAAACTATAAGCAAACATCAGTAGTACCTCGTAAGTATCTTAGAATCCACTAAACTGCTTTCCAATGTTCTTTACCGGGATTCGCCATGTATCTGCTAACTGCACTAACTGCATATGATAAATCTAGACGTGAACAAATCATAGCATACATGAGAGATCCCACTGCACTAGAGTATAGAACATGTGACATGTACTCAATCTCATCATCTGATTGTAGAGACAGAACTGATGAAAGTCTGAAATGGGCTGCTAAAGGAGTACTAACAGGCTTAGCACTCTGCATATTGAACCTGCAAAGAACTTTCTCAATGTACCCCTTCTAACTTAGGTACAATTTACTTGTTTTTCTATCTCTGAGAATCTTCATTCCAAGTATCTTTTTTGCTGGTCCTAAATCTTTCATCTCAAATTCTTTACTTAGTTGGGTTTTGACCTTTCTTATCTCTCCTTTATCTTTTGTTGCTATCAACATGTCATTAACATAAAGAAGTAGATACACAAAAGAACCATCACTGTTTTTCTTAAAGTAAGCAAAATTGTCAAAACTACTTCTTTTGAAATTATGAGAAGTCATAAAACCTCTTGTACCACTGTCTTGGTGACTGTTTCAAACCTAAAGGGACTTTTTCTGTAACATCCTGATTTTAGGCTTAGTCGGAATAGTGGTTTCGAGACCACAAATTCGATGAGAAAATTTTTATTTTTATTATATTTTTATGGTCTACGATTTCATGAAATAATTTCATGAAAATTTCATTCGAAAATTTCGACGTTTGGACACTCAATTTGGTCAAAAGGACTAAATTGTAAAAAGTAAAAAAGTTGAGTTCTACATGTTAGAAGTGTCTAATTGTTATGAATTTTTAAATTAAAGTTCCTTAAATGGTAATTATACCATTTTGAAGTTTGTGGACAAAAATGGACATGGTATGATAGGTTTTTAAAAGTTTTTCATTAAGGGCATTTTAGTAAATTGGTAATTAAATGAATTAAAAATGCCAAAATAAGCCAATTTTGCTCATCTTCTTCCTCATGGCCGAATTTTTCATGAAAAATACCATGGATAGGGTTTCCAAGCTTTCCAAGCTCATTTGTAAGTGATCCCAAGCCCCGTTTTTAATGTTCTTTACATTTTTGAAGTCCCGGTAACATGTTTTAGCTATTTCTACCATTATTTTGAGCTAGGGTTTGTGTTTAAAAATTTACCATGAATTATATGCATGTATTTTGATGTTTAATGGTAGAATATAAAGCTTGAAATTGTGTTAAACAACTTTTGCTAAGCGATTTTACGTGAAAACGAGAAAAACGGCATAATCGGTAAAAATACCTAATGTTCATTAGTACATGTTAGAGTGAGAATTTGATGTTGCCATAGAAGGGAAAAATGATTAGAGTGTCATAAAACATAAGACAATAAGAAGAAGTTTAATTTCCGAACATTAGGGCAAAAGTGCAAATATGCAAAAGTTTAGGGGTCAAAATGAAAATTTGTAAAAATATGATTTTTAGACCCATATGAATAGTTTGAATAATTAGTAGGCTAAATGTGATATTATAAATCAAGGAAATCGAGATTTGGGCTTAAATCGGGGAAATACAAGGTTATGAACTAGAATGGTAAATTGCCGTTTCTGGATCGAGGTAAGTTCGTGTGTTAACAATAATGCAATACCATGCATGAATTGTAATTCTCTATTGATATGGCATAAATTGTATGATTTAAAATGTTTAAGAGAAGTTGATGGATGGTATGTATGATATGGAAAAATGTAATGCTTGTTGTGTCATGTGAAATTGAATGGCAAATTATTATTACATGAATTGAGTGTTAAATTACTATTACCTGGGTTGTATGAATTGCTGCACGATTGTGCCTGATGAGATTTTGACAAGTTTGTATGTAAATAATTTATCGATTCTTTTTATTTTATTATATTTTGTTATCATATGAAATGTGGCTACCTATAGAATGACTATTTGTCGTAAATTGCAAATTGAAAAAGGACTATGAATAAATTTGTAACATGTTGGAAAGTGAGGAATTTCCCGGTTGAGCCTTCGGAATAGAAACGATACGAATGATCTATTATGAGGTCACGTGTGTAGTACTAAGTGCAGGTTACTACGTGTACTGGATAATTGGTCGCATGTGTAGTACTAAGTGCAGGCTACTATGCGTACCCGATAACTTCGATCACGTGTGTAGTACTAAGCGCAGGCTACTACGTGTATCAGATGGTTAGGTCACGTGTGTAATACTAAGTGCAGGCTACTACGTGTACTAGATAATTGGTCGCATGTGTAGTACTAAGTGCAGGCTACTATGCGTAATAGATAGCTTTGGCTATAAGTGTGAAAATATGTGCAGGCAACTGAGTATCAGTTATTATTCCAAAGAGTTCAACGGGAAAATCGATTAAGTAAAAATACATGTGAACATGATTATATGATGAATAAGTGCAGGTATATGTTTAAGAAAATTTTGAGCAATATGCTCGATATTTGAGTGAACTTCGATAAGACAAAATGGATTAAGTGAAATTATGTAAGAGTGAATTTTAGTAGTAAAACAGTGTTGGATAGCAGTAGTTGTGTGAATTTGAAAATTTACCAAAAATTGTGTAAGTTTAATTAAATTTCAAATAAATTGTGGAATTAAATCTTAATAAGTTTATTTTCATATAAAGGAAATATGGGGAGCAAAAGAGTTGTATATTATGTGATATTCTAATTTTCGTGAGACAGTGTCAGAATGAATTCGAGATCCCTTGTTCTGACTTGGAAATTTTTTTAAAAATTGTAGAAAATTAATTATGGGTTATAATTTATATGCTTAGAATCTTTGATGAGTCTACTTTTAATAGAAACAAACGAAAACATTATCCGAGTCTCGTACTATGAGATAAGTAAATTTTAGTGAAGAAAGGTTGAAGCTGTCAAATAGCAAAACAAGGGAGACTTTGAATAATAAACTGTACTTATTGACTGGATCAAAAAATTATGAATATTTTATGGTGGAAATATATATGAGTCTAGTTTCTGTGAAAATTTATGGATCTTAATTTGGAGTTCCGTAACTCCAGATATAAATGATTTAGTGACTGTGACTCAAGAAAGCAGCTTAACCAGAACATGTGTAAATGTACAATTGGGTTAGTTTTACTGTGGAAAGCATGTTAGTAAATTGCTTATTATTATTTCATGCGAGCTTACTAAGCGTAAAGCTTACCCCCTCCTTTCCATTTCTTTTAGTGTTATCAGGTTAGCTCAGGGTTGGAGATCGTCGGAGGCAGCATCACACTATCAAGCCAATATCTTGACAGTATAAACACATATGCTAGAATTATCAAGTGAATGGCATGTATAGGGACCTAGTTTTATAACATGTGTTATTATAATTTGGCCAAATATATTGGTCTTTAGTGAGCTAATGATTCTGACTTATAAATATAGCTATTTATGTTATGTTTGATATTGGTGATGTGCATATACTTGTTTGTCATGCATGGTTGTTAATATGTTATGTGTTGTTGTGAATGTTTAAGTCCGTTAACGCCTCGAACCCTATCCCGATGTTGGATACGGGTAAGGGGTGTTACATTTTCAGCAACCAAACATAGTCCTCTTTTTCTGAGACTATAAAACCCTCTGGTTGTTGCATGTAAATATCCTCTTCAAGTTCTCCATGCAGAAATGCAGTTTTTACATCTAACTGCTCAAGCTCCAAATCATGCATGGCCACAATACCAAGCAAAGCTCGAATCGAACTATGCTTAACAACTGGGGAGAACACATCTGTGAAGTCCACTCTTGGAATTTGACTGTAACCTTTTACAACAAGCCTTGCTTTATATTTGAGTTCTTCAACTCTTGGAGTCCTTTCTTTCTTTTTAAACACCCATTTACAACGAACAACATTTTTACCTTTAGGAAGTTTCACAAGGTCCCATGTTCTGTTTTTGTGGAGTGATTCCATTTTTTCTTGCATAGCAAACATCCACTTTTCTGAGTCTTCACAGCTAACCACCTCAGAATAATTAGATGGCTCTTGATTCGCATCTATATCTTCAGCCACATTTAAAGCATAAGCAACTAGATCAGCCTCGGCATACTTCTTTGGAGGTTTAATTTCTCTTCTAGTTCTATTTTTGGCGATAGAGTATTGTGGTGAAGAAGCAATTCTATTATCAATTTTTGTTCTGGCTTGAGGAGTTGACTCTGTATTAATCTGATGCTCGACCTGCTTTTTATTTTCTTTATTGGAAGAGTCTTTAAGAGATAAGTTAGGTAGCATAGCAGTTTCATCAAAAACAACATCTCTGCTAATCACAACTTTTCTATTTTCAGGACACCATAACTTATACCCTTTTACACCAGCTTTATAACCAAGAAAAATACATTTAATAGATCTCGGTTCCAATTTTCCATTATCAATATGAGCATACGCAGGACACCCAAAGATCTTTAAATCAGAATAATTGGTAGGCTTACCAGACCATACCTCTTGTGGAGTCTTTTTCTCAATGGCAATGGATGGAGATCGGTTGATCAAAAAACATGCAGTAGAGGCTGCTTCTGCCCAAAATGACTTCGGTAAGTTGGCATTTGACAACATACATTGAACCTTCTCTATAATTGTTCTGTTCATTCGTTCTGCAACGCCGTTTTGCTGTGGAGTATGACGAACTGTCAAGTGTCTCATGATCTCTTCTGACTTGCACAACTATTAAGCTCATCAGAACAGAACTCTAAGCTATTGTCTATGCGGAGGTATTTTATTTGTTTTTTCATCTGTTTTTCAATCATAATTTTCCAAGACTTAAATGCATAAAGCACATCGCTTTTCTGCTTCAGGAAGAATGGTCAAACTTTTCTGGAAAAATCTTCAATAAAGGTTAACATATAATTAGCTCCACCTCTCGAAGGTACTTTGGATAGCCCCCACAGATCAGAATGAATATACTCCAACGTTCCCTTTGTGTTATGGATTCCTCTAGTGAATCGAGCTCTCTTTTGCTTCCCAAAAACACAGTGCTCACAGAAATTCAGTTTGCAAATTCCTTGCCCATCAAGAAGTCCTCTTTTGCTCAATTCTGCCATGCCATTCTCACTCATATGCCTTAGGTGCATATGCCAAATTTTAGTAATATCATCATCTGATGAGGAAGAGGAAGCGACAGCTGCATCACCAGTAATAGTAGAACCCTGCAAAACATATAACTTGGCAATCTTTCTCTGCCCTTTCATCACAACAAGGGACCCTTTGGAAATCTTTAAAACCCCACTTTCAGCTATGTATCTGTACCCCTTTTGAATCAAGAGTACTCAACAAAATTAAATTTCTTTTCAATTCTGGAACATGTCGTACGTCCCTAAGTGTTCTGACAACTCCATCAAACATATTAACTTTAATTGTTCCAACACCTGCGATTTTACACGAAGCATTATTTCCTATTAAGACAATACCTTCAGACACTGTTTCGTAAGTTGTAAACCAATCCCGATTGGGACTCATATGGAAGGTGCAGCTTGAATCAAGTATCCACTCCTTGCTTACTTTAGAATCATTGACAGAAGCGACTAGAATTTCACCATCGTTGTAGTCTTCTACAACATCAGATTCACCAGAATTTTCTGGTTATTTTACCTTTTGATTTGCAGCCTCCCTTTTTAATCTTATTCTGTAGCTTGTAGCACTCAGATTTAATGTGCCCTTTCTTCTTGCAGAAGTTACAAGTTTTACCTCTATTTGAAGACTTTGATCTACCCTTAGATTTACCGTGAATATTCCATTCCTGTATCCTTCCACAATCATTATCACCATTCTGATCTTGTCTCCCATGAACAATGAGACCCTCTCCTTGAGAGTCGGGTTTAACCACAAGATACTTCATCTTATCATACGAGGTTAAAGAATCATAAACCTCATCAACTATAAAAGACTCGTGGCTATATAAAATCGTGTCTCTAAAGGTTGAATAAGGCGGGGACAACGAACAAAGTAGAATCAACCCTAGATCTTCTTTATCATACTGAACTTCCATGGCCTCCAAATTTGAGAGAATTTCTTTAAACACTGTTAAGTGTTCGTGTATAGACGTACCTTCTTCCAAACGATGAGCATAAAGACGTTACTTCATATGCAACTTGCTTGTTAGAGTTTTCGACATACATAATTATTCTAGCATCTTCCATAATGCAGCGGCGGTCTTCTTTTTCATCATATCCTGCAAAATTTCGTTGGACAAATGCAAATGTAATTGTGTTAATGTCTTTCGATCCTTACGCTTCTTCTCTTCATTTGTTAATGTCGAAGGCATCTTATTTATCACTAGTAGGGCATCCTCCAGATCTATTTGCGCAAGAACTACTTGCATCTTAATCTGCCACAACGCAAATCTGGTGTTGCGATCCAATAGCGGAATTTTATACTTCAAAGATGCAATTACCATGATCGAGATGAATAACTCGGAAGCTCTGATACCAATTTGTGAAAATATATAATGTCGGTAATGACAATATGTTGCAAAGAAAAGAGAAATAAAAATAAAATAAAATAAAGAACACACAAATTTTACGTGACAACCCTTTCGGGAAAAACCACGGGCAGAGGAGAAGAAAATTTACTATGTCGAAAATTTGAATCAATACAAGAGGAATAGACTATGTCTATTTATAGGCTTGTAAAGCCATATTCTAGTAAGACTGAAACACCTTATTCTAATCAATATCGAATAGATAGAATTTAATAAGGTTTAAAAAGCTTTATTCTGAAATAAAATAAAAGAAGTGTAATTCTATATGGATTCTTCTTTTATTTTATTTTACCACTGTATTTTACTTAAATAAGGATTCGAGTCACTTAATTCTAACACCTCTAAAGAATGCTAAATTATTTTCCAAAGATAAATGACCCATGTGCATATTCTATTTTCATAAACCATATAATGCCATTGAGAGGATATTATTAACTCTTTATATGAGCTATGATTCCACTATATGTAAGTGAAACTACATCATGTACAAGTTACATACTCAATATACCAATGTTTTGCTTACTACTTCGAGATACATAGGTTTTTAGTGTACCAAAGCATTTAAGGCATACATATATAATCCTTCACTTACAAAGGATTAGTGTACTACAATAAACATCATAAGTAAATTAATCTATGAACAGGTATAAAATTGATTCATATTGAATTCAATCCGATGTATTATTAATTTAAACTAAAGCTAATCTAATATTTTTTATATTTTAAATAGTTAATTCTTGTAGTAATAAAAAGTTGTGCAAAGTTTAGTTTTCAAAAATTGTACAAACTAAATTAGTTCGTTTATTTCTTGTTACAATTATTTGAGGTTATATTTAGTTATTAGACAACAATCATTTTAATTATTACTTAAAATTATTTACTTAACATGAAAAATGTGGAGTCGAAATTTAACCTTCACTCAATTCACATTTCAATCAAATAATAAACAATTGATTAACCTAATCCAACTCCAAAGAGAGAATTACTTGAACATGTAACGCTCCAAAAATTTCGGTACATTTGGTACTAATTCGTGATTGTGATTTGTGAATATTTGAAGAATATGGAATTGAGTCGAATAAAAATAATAAAATTTATATTAGAGATAGAAATCAGTGGAAATTTTGTGAAAGTGAAAAATGGACCAAATTGAAATTTTAAAAAGTTTGCCAAAAATAAAATTTGAAGAAAAGAGAAAATGTGAGTTATTAATGATTATTTGACAAGAGAATGACCTGGAAAATGAACTGGTGTGATGAAAATCATTTTTGGACTACATTGGAAAAGATTTGAAAGTACGTGGACTAATTTGCGATTTTACCATTTTTTAACTTGAAAAGCATACACGTGTAATTTTTACCACTACCCATGGACTTATATTAGACATTAAATGTGATTTATGAAGTTTGAGTTTGATCGGTACCTATATGATGTGAAGAAAGTCTAATAAGAGGTAAAAAGGGGTTGTTGTTCAATTTTTCCATAAAAAGCATTTTGGTCATTTCACTTGAATTCTATATTGGAAAATTATTTTGATGAGATATAGTATGTTTTGGACGAATGTGATCCATTGGATGTGATTAATGAAAAGGGGTCAAATATGGAGCACACATTTAATTTTAGTGAACTTTGATTTTTTTTTACCATCCATTTTTTTCAAAATGAGAAAAAAAAGGAAAAGAGAGCATATTTGCTCAAATTTTCTCAAGCTCAAATCATCATAGGCTCAAATTTGATAACATCATAAAATTAACAACCAGAGAAGAAATGAATGCTAGCACGAAAGTCATACCCCTAAATGTGATAGAAACCAAAATCATGTAAGTGATCACAAGATAGATTGTGAGCTTCTATTCTCATAGTATTGTAACATCGAGACACCTGATTTTCATCCATTGTTGCATATTGAGTCACATGTCCTTCTTCTAATATCAAATTTTCAAAATTTGGGTTAGAGATTTATGAGTATGTAGATAATTTATAATATAAAGGATTTTTTTAGTTTTCTATGAGAAATAAACAAGCGAGAGAAACTATTTAAATGGATCTCGACACTCTTGAATGTTGAGTTCTATTTAATTTTTTTAAGATTTTCTATTATGTTAAAAAGATCATTTAGGATTAGGATTTTTAAATGAATCTTGACCCTCAAGGGCATCAAAGTCCATTTTAATTTTCAGTTTCTGTAATTTTTTTTAACTTAACAACTAGGGTTAAGATTTTCCAAAATCTAAATGAACATTGACAACTAATGTAACACCCCTTACCCATAACCAACCTCGGAACAGGGTACGAGGCATTATCGAACTTACATCGAATCATTCAGTCACATTTCACAACATAAACTTGCATACAATTTAAAACTTTTATACATTCATTCACATTGTCCCTTATAAGGTTCTACGGTACCTTAAAACATGCTTAAAAGGGGTTTGGGAGTAAATCGATAACTCGAGAAAACTTTACAAAACTTAAAATATTTTCCTCACTGCATAGGTCACACGCCCGTGTGCCCAACCCGTGTCACTCACACGGCTAAGATACGCACCTGTGTCTCAGACCGTGTAGATACAGGGCATACATACTGACTTCCTCACACGGCCGAAGCACACGTCCATGTGTCTAGCCCGTGTACCTTACACACTCTCATGTCTAGGCCGTGTGCTTAGCCTTGCCAAAACTGGGTCGCATTCTGTTTGTGACGTCGCAATCAAATAAGAGACACATGGCCAAGGTACACGCCAGTGTCCTCAGCCCGTGTGATAAATAAAATTCCAAAATTAAGGTGTAGACTTCACACGGCCAGAGCACACACCCAAGGTGCAGGCCGTGTGTCACACACGCCCGTGTGTCTACCCATATGGACAACTCAATGCTATTTTCCAAGCCAACATGCCACCTTCAATTTATACACACAAGTACATATTCACTAGCCATTAACGTGACACATTTCAAAACATGAAATGGCTATTAAACAACCTCATTCAAGTCTAAATCATGTCATTCCTATCATCAATTAAAACATGCTTCATGACCTATTAAATCAACAACTAAATCACTTACCAAAATAAACCATCACCTAGAAATTATATATGCATCACATAACATGTGCCAAACTCACCATTTAAAGCCAATCAAAATGACCACAAACACACTTCATTTACAAGCCAAAATATACCATTATGACACTAGCCTATACATGCCATATACCAATATATACATAACTTCAAAAGTACCAAAATATTGATTGATAGTGCGATGACGCTTCCAGACGATCCCCGAATCCGAGTTAGCTTCGATGATCTATAAAATAATGAAAAATAAACATAGTAAGCTTTAAAAGCTTAGTAAGCCATATACAAACAAATAAATCATCTCATGCATCAATATTATTCTCATCAATTTAGCAAGTTATACATGAGCACATATAAATGCAAAAATAAATTCACAAACCTACTTCATGATATACACATTCAATTCTATAACTGAATCCATCCAATACTTTTCGTTTTAATACTCAAATGAGTCTCGTACGTACCTGAGTCACTTGATTCACTTACACTTTCTTTCCCGACTTAAATTTTCCCGTTGAACCATTTGGAATTGTTAAGGATACTCGGTAATCACTTATAGCTCGTACAATGCCATATCCTTGATATGGTCTTACATGTTATCACGTATCGATGCCACTGTCCCACACAGGGTCTTATACGAAATCGATTAACGATGCCAATGTCCCACACATGGTCTTACACGTAATCATAGTACAATGCCACTATTTCACACAGGGTCTTACATGTAATCACATCTCAATACCTAATGTCATGACATTTGTATCCTATACTATTCCTAAAGTTCGTGCGGGGCTTTCGGATGTCACAACTTTGTCGATTCTTGCTCGTATACAATCATTCGACATTCATAGCAATTCAATATGAAAATAACATAAACATTTCAATGTAACGATATTTATTTGCATATGAGCTTACCTCGTACGAAATGAATGGAAACGAACGACTATTCAATTATTTTCGATTTCCCCCGATCTAATTCCGTTTTCTTTGGCTATTGATTTAATTATAATCAAAATTAACTTATTCAATCTCTTATTCATTCAAATTCACTCAAAAACACACAAATGGGCATTTTTCACTTTAGCCCCTAAAGTTCACATTTCTTATAATTTAGTCCTTATTTCATCAAAACACAAATTACACAATTTCATTCTAATTTCATGCTAGCCGAATTTCATATAGCTCCCTAGAAGCCCAATACTCACATTTATTTCATATTTCAACCACACATTTTCAACATTTCACAATTTAGTCCATAATAGGTATTTTTACTAAAGTTCACTCAACAAAACTTATATACCGATCATTAAATCTTTATAATCTATCATTTAACATCACAAAGCTCATAATTTATCAATGTCAACTTTCATAAACATCAATACCTTCAAAAATTAAAGCATAGGCTAGTTAGGTTACTAAGCAACGATTTCAAAAACATAAAAATCATAAAAAACCGAACTCAAATAATACCTCAATTTGAGCTTCAAAGTGCCGAATTTAAAAGGATTTAAAATGGTTATTTTCTCTTCAACATTCGACTGAGCTAAGAACATGCATGGTCATTTCATATTTTGTTTTATTTTATCATCATTTATTTGTATAATTACTATATTAACCTTAGTAAATTCATTATGAATTTACCTAACACATGCCTATTTATGTCCATTCCCGCTACCAATGGTCAATTTGACATGCAAGGACTTCTACTTTAAAAGCCAAGGTCAAATAACACCATTAACAAGTAGCATGCAAATTTTGTATTTTATGCGATTAGGTCTTTTTTCATAATTACACATTCAAACGCTAAAATTACTTCACGAAATCTTCACACATAGTAATTAACTTGTTCTAAACACCAAAAATAATATTAAAATAATTTTATGACCTCAAATTTGTGGTCCTGAAACCACTGTTTCGACTAGGGTCTAAATTGGGCTATTACAACTAAATATATTGAAATGGATTTAAATTTTAACGAAATCATGATTTCAACATGTTAAGATTAGAGAGGGGATTAGAGAAAGAATATGAGCATTAAAAGGTGTCCAGGTTCACTTTAATGTCTAGATTCCTTCCATAATCTCCTCCCTAATCCCGAAGAGCTCGAGAAACTTGGCTAGTCACAAAAAATAAAGAACCTCAACACTCATAGATGTCAAGTTATCTTTAAAAAGCATATAATTTTAGTAGATCTGCGAAAATAGGCTTGAGCTTGAAAGCCTGCTCGTGCTGATCTAAGACCGTAACGATCTGTATTCGAGAAAATCTGAGCCTATGATGATCTAAGCTCAAAAAAATCCAAATTCGAGTAAAATCTAAACCCAAGAAAAAGATCGAGTTTATAGTATCCTACTAAATGCATGAACCGATCCAATTTCATTTTTCAGAGGTCTCTAAAATTTTACATTTTATTCAATTTAGCCCCTAAAATTGAAATTGTAATATCTTTCAAATTTGAGCTTCGATTTCGAAATCGATCTCAATTATATCCTTCTATAACCTATTTTATCTATAATTACAAAAAAATCACATCAATTTCGAAATCTATACACTTTAGTTCTTATGTTCAATAGCTAGCAATTATACTTTACAATCTAATCTTTAACTTGTAAGCTTAAAATCTAACAATTTAATATCAATTGCTTCAAGAATTTATCAATAGAAACTTTTATAAACTTTAACAGTTTTGCAAATTGGTACATGAGCTAGCTAAATCAAGCTCCTCCTACCTCAAAAACATAAAAATTATAAGAAAATGATTACATTGAACTCACCTATTAATAATCAAAAGTTAACCTTTCCAAACCCCATTTTTTTCTCTTTTGGTCATGAAGAAGAAGAAGAAGAAGAAGAAGAAGAAGAAGAAGAAGAAGAAGAAGAAAATGTATTGTTTTTCTTTAACTTTTGTCTTTTATACTTTCTTAACCTTTCATTAAACATAATTAACTAATCAAATCTTAATTAAGTTAATGTTAAACATAATTAACAATTTTGGTAGATTCCAACAAATATCCACCACCGATTGTCACATTAAAAAGGGGCAAATTCCTCATTTGGTCCTTCGGCTATTGAAATATCCATAGCGATAAGCTTTTACAACTTTAATAATTTACTCCTTATACCTTAATTAACTATCCATTTGACAAAATTAAAGGACCAAACTTTAATTAATCTTTACAATATTAAATAATAATATTTAAGGACTCAAAAATAAAAAATAGAGTTCCAAAACCACCACCACTGAAAAAATAAGTGGTACAAAATGAATTATAAATTAAACAAATTCTAAAAACATTCAATACTATTAATATAAAATAATTTTAATGTAATTTTTTTTCAATTGAATGCATTTTTTAGGGATTTAATTGATTTTATTTTTGTTGTTTATAAAATTTTTTAATTTTAAATTTATTTTTATAAAATAAATTTTATTTTATGATTTTTTATATTAGTTGATAAAATTTTTTAAAAATTATAAATATTTTTAAAATACAATAAATTTTCAAGATCTTTTAATTTTTTTACTATTTTAAATATAAAATATTTTTTTATATTATAAAAAATTAAAAAAATTAAATTCGATTTGGTTTCGAGTAATCGAGATTTTTAAATTTGCATTTCATAAAATGTGTAACGACCTAATTTTCAGTGGTGTCGAAAATGGTGATTTGAGATCACTAAATCCGACAAATAAGATTGAACAAGATAGTAATTTAATATTTATGAGTCAAGTAAGAATTTAGAAGAATTTGTGAAATGGTGAAATTGGTGAATTAAAAGAATTTATTAGGTCAAACGGGTCAAAAACGAGGTATCGAGACCTCGAATTTGAAATTGAGCTATAAATATTTTTATAAATATTTATGAAGTGTCATTTAGCTAGTATTAAAGTTTGGTTGAGAAATTTTAACGATTGGGTAGTCAATTGAATAAAAAGAACTAAATTGTAATAAATGCAAAATTTGCTAGAAGTATTAAATAGCTCAAGTGTTAAAATAAAGAGGATTTAAAGGGCAATTAAGCCTAAAAGTGAATAGGCTGGACGGCAAGGGCAAGAAAATCTGCAGAAAAATAAGGGAAATAAGGGTAAAATTGGAAATTTTACAATTTCAACATATAAAATAAGGACAAAATTGAAGAATCTAGAGATCTCTTCATATTTTCTCAGCCAAAACGCCATAGAAGGTCTGGAGAAAGCTGGTTTTTCATATTTTTACATCATGTGAGTTTAATTCTTGCTTTTTCTTGATAAGTTTTATGTTTTTATGACTTTTACAATTAGGTCCGCTTATAGAATTCATTAGTTTTTAATTTTATGGGTGAAATTGGAAGTTACCCTGGATGTATAAGGGAAGTTTATAATGAATTATTATGAAATTTAAGTTCTAATTTCATATTAAGGTGGTTTTATTAAGTGATTTTGATAGGAAATGATATTTAGGACCTAATTGTGAAAAAGTTGTGAATTGAAGGTTGCTGTTGAAATTCAGAATATAAAAGGTTTTGAAATAGTTTATAATGATAGAATAAAGTGTTAATTGAGAAAAATTAGTTCAATTGATGGGTGAATTGAGCTGGGACTAAATTGTAAAAACTATAAATTTTGGGGTAAAAGTGCAATTTTGAAATTTGAACAGCATAAATTGTGAAGTGAAATAGAAATCAAATAAATGCTAATGAGTAGAAATATTTTATATTATAGATCAAGAATCCAAAGAAGAACGAGGAAAAGAAAAAGTTGCGGAATAGTCCCTAAATTTCAATATCTTCTACAAATTAGCCAGGTAAGTTCATATGGTTGAATTTAGATGTTTATTTGTGAATGATTGAAGTCTATAATGTGTTATTATATATGAATTTGTTGTGGGATTATGTAAATTTTGTTAATGAAAGAATAAATGTGGAAATGCAAATTAGGAAAAACGCAGGATTGAGTACGTTCGTATCGTGACATGTGATGAATTGACGGATAAGACCATGCTTGTTCCATGGCAAAGTGTGAAATGTAGGTATGGTATCATCCATACTGAGTTGTGAAATGTAGGTATGGTATCATCCATACTGAGTTGTGATATGTAGGTATGGTATTATCAAATCCATACTGAGTTAAGAAATGTAGGTATCGCATTTCCCATACCGAGTTGTAAAATGTAGGTATGGTATTTCAATGAGGAAAACCATACTGAGTTATGAATCGTGGCACTGAACAACGGCGTACTCAATTTCGTAAGCCGTTTCCTAATTTGATAATAAGAAATACAAGAGAAGTGATCCAAATGAAAGAGATTGAGTAGTTGTTACTGTTGAGCTCAACTATGTGAATTATTATAACAGTGGTTGTGAATGACAGGAAACTTTAGTAAATGTTTTGGTATTGTTTGGAAATTTTATGTTTGGTAAGCATTACTTTTAAACCTATGAACTTACTAAGCTTCAATAAGCTTACTTGTGTGTGTTTAATATATTTATGTAGATTGAATTGAAGTGAAGTGGGTAGATCGGATCAACACAACAAGGCACACTATCCAGATCAATTCCGGTAGTTTTTGTTTTATGTTTAAAGATTTATGTGGCATGTATAGAGTTTAAATGAAATGAAGTAAATATGTTACAAACTAGTTAACAACATTTTGTACTAAAACAGTTTTTGGTTAGTAGCGGTAGTTTGACTTTGAAAATTCACCTGTAAATGGGCCAATTTGCCCGGGCCCACGTTAGAGCTAAAACCCAAAATAAATACCAAGTTATTATACCAAAAGTCCAAAGAATAATACCAGACTAATGGTCTATCATAAAAGTCCAAATATTACAACCAATATTAACAGTTTATTGACTCAATTTTTAAAACCTAGGACCCAAGTACAGGCCCAATATGCCCAATATCAAAAACGAGCCCAATGTTAGCAAACCCTAGGGCAAGGGTTCCCTTGCACCGCAGCCCTTACTAGCAGCCTAGCCACTCTAGGCCTTCGTACGCCTCAACGTCCAGCAGCTACGCCACAACCCTTGTACGCCACGCCCGCACCCCCGTACACATGCCAACAGCAGCATTCGTACCTGCAAATACAAAAAAAAAAACAACAGCAGCAAATAGAAACAAATTGTGTTTCTGACTTTGGTTTTTTTTTATTTTCATTTTCTTCCGGCTATAAAGTCGAGCCCCAAATCCCTGTATTTTTTTACACGCGCATTCAGAAGGAATAGAAAGAAAAAATAGAACAAGGTGATTTTTTGCTTTGAATCTCTGGGTTTATCACGCTCTTTTCTCTTTCGATTTGCCTTTTTGATTTTCTTTTGCGTTCTTTACATCTAAATAAAAGAAAAAGGAAACGAAACCTTACCTGGAAAATAGGCCATCGGTTCTCCTTTGCTTCGCCAAAATCGGAGACTTAAGGGGAACCTCAAGGCCACAAAGCATTCGCACATAGCCTGAGGATGCCGGTCATCGACGTGGTGGCGGCTTGGCATTGGAGAAAAGAGGTTTAGGGGCTGTTGAGGAGAAAAGAAATGATGCTAGGGTTTAGGTTCGGCCAAAGCTACCGATTTAGCCCTTTTATACAACCTCAAACGGCACCGTTTTAGGCCCTGCCTAATGGCTCTCCAAATGGTGTCGTATAGCCACGCCCAACCCGACCCGTTTCTCCACCCTAAGACCCGCATGCTCTCGCATAGAGGGGATTATTTCACGTTTAGTCCCTTCCTTTTGCACTGGTGCTTAATTAGACCGAATCCAGTTTCCTCTATTTTTTAATCTGCCCTATAATTTATACATATTTGCACTTTAGTCTGCGTCTTAATGCTGCGATGTGAGGACTGGTATATTTCCAGTTTAGATCCTTCTGCATTATCGCGCCTCGCACATTGGTCCCCCTTGTTATTTGTTCTATTTTCTCAATTTTCCCCTGTTGTTTTAGTTTAATTTCGATCAAGCCTTTGTTCATGTGATATAAACCTTTTTGTTTATTTCAAACCATTTTAGTTATTTTAAACTTTATATTAAATTGTTTCATGTTACTCATTTTGAATAGTTTTATATACATTTTGTTTTAAATATTTTTTTATGTGCATATATATATTTTAAAAAATTGTTTCATTATTTGTTGTGAGTTTTATTATTTGAATATTATTGTTTTAAACTTTTATGTATATATTAACATTATCTATTTTTAACGTTTTTATATATATTATTCATATATAAATCTTTTTATGTATACAATGTTCTATTTCATATTTCCTTTCATGAATTATATTTTAAACTATTTATATTTTATTTTAAGTATATCCTTAAACTTTATTTATTTACTTTAAAATATTTTATTTATTATCCACTTTAAGTTTCTTCTTTCGTATTATGTATCTTGTACTTATATATGTATATATATATCTACCTTGAACCATTATTCATTTTATTTACCACTTATTTCCTAAATATATCTGATCATGTATTTTAATACATATTCTTGCTATTCAAATATGCTTTGTATATATGTTTTACATAAAATTTAAGTTATTTTATATTCATTTACATTAGTACATGTTTTTGATTTACATACATTATCAAACCTAAATTTTATATATATATATATAGTTTTCTTTATACATAAGCGTGCTTATAAGTCCATCATAATTTATAATAAAAATAATTCAGTCTTGAGTACGTTTCTATGTTTTTTACAAGCAATTATTTCTAGTTTATTTTCATACATATATATAATTTGTGATAAAATCAATCCATTTTTCTTTATATATAATTCATATTTGTTAATTCCATGTTGTTTTGTATATAGTTGCTTCAAAATTCACTCATACGTATATACACATTCTTAATTTTTTCTTTTATAAATTATTTCAAATTCTAACATATATTAATTGATTGTTAGTCCATCATTTTTAGTCCATTATTTTTGTGTCGTGTTGGTTCTATATCGTTGGTATCTCATGTGTTAATTATCTTCACGATACTTCTTGTATATTTGCTACGTCGTGTTTGCGCATTTTTATATGTCATCACATCAACTACTCTCCATGCATTATTGCAATCACATTACCTTTTTAGATTAGTCCCGTTTAATTATTAGTATGTTAGTTGATCACACCTCGTATATGCCTATTACCTTATATCATCGTTTTCCATCTTGTTCTTTTTTGAAATGTGGTTTTTCTATAAAAAATTGAATTTTATGATTAGTTTCGTCTTATTTCAAATCGAATTAATACGTCTTAAGCTAGCTTTATAATTATTCATTCAAAAATTCTTGAAAACGAAGACGAGATTTGATGTTTGGCAATTCGCAGAATCGTGCCCTAATGTGTTGGGTTGCAATTTCGCGTTTGCTTAAAATAAGGGTTGCAATTTCGCGTTTGCTTAAAATAATCGAATATCCCTTCAAAATTTCACCCATGCCTTTAAAAAAAATCTTTAAAATGAAGGTAAAGTTTGATATTTGGCAATTCGCGGAATCGTGCCCTGACGTGTTGGGTTGCAATTTCTCGTTTGCTCAAAATAATCAAATATTCCTTCGAAATTTCACTCATGTCTTCTAAAAATCCTTTAAAACAAAGGCAATATTCGACGTTTGATAATTCGAGAACCATGCCCTATCGTGCTGGGTTGTGATTTCTCGTTTGCTCAAAATGATCGAACATTCCTTTATATTCTCACTCATGTTTAAAAAAAAATACTTAAAAACGAAGACGAGGTTCAATGTTTGGCGATTTGAGAATCGTGCCCTACCGTGCTGGGTTGCGCTTTTTCAAATTCCGAAACAATTGAAGATCCCTTCGGAATTTCACTCACATTTTCTAAAATCTTTCAAAATGAAGACGATGTTCGATGTTTGGGCGATTTGAGAATCGAGCCCTATCGTGCTGGGTTGCGCTTTTTCATTTGTCCAAAATAATCGAATATCTCCTCGGAATTTCACACGTATTTTATAAGGTAAGGCAATGGTCAATGTTTGGAAATTCGGGGAATCGTACCCTACTGTGCTGGGTTTCGATTTTTCGTTAGACTAAATAGTTGAGCATCCTTTTGTAATTCTCGAATTATAAACTTTCGGACATCGAAACAAGAAGATTTTGGCAACCAACTCGGGTTATTCAAACGTTATAAAAAAGAACCACATTTCAAAAACTTTTTAATTTTAGACATAAAGACAGTATTTAATCGATTCGGTACCAATTTTGGGCGTAGTGAGGGTGCTAATCCTTCCTCATACGTAACTGACTCCCGAACCCGTTTTCTCAAAAGTTCGTAGACCAAAATCGTTGCCTTAATAAACCAAAAATGTTTTATTAAACTAACCTCATTTTTAGGTAATCCGATCACACCAAAACAAAAGATCGGTGGCGACTCCATGTATTTGTTTTTCAAACAGTCGATTCCCCATTTTTTCTATTAAACTTAAAATTAGAGGGATGGTTTCGACATCACCATAAATTATGAAAATATAATTAGAGGTTGAATAAAATATGAAATTAAAGCTTATTGAATCTAGTTTAACATAGAACAAACGGTGTAAGAAAAAGACTTTCATATCAGGAGATATTTGAATTTTTGTGAGATAAGGTCAGAGTGATTTTGAGCTCCCCTATTCTGATTTGTAAAAATCATTAAAAATTGTACAAAAATAATTAGGAGTCACACTATATATGTATGGATTCCTTATTGAGTCTATTTTTAATAGAAACAAACGGCTTGGTTATTTGAATTTTGTACAGGGAGAAATTTGGTTCGTAGTTCACAGGGGTCAGAGTAGCCGAACCCTGAAACATGGGAGACTTCAACTAATAAACTGTACTAATTGGCCAAACCAAAAATTCTAGAAAAAAATTAGTAACTAGATATATGAGTCTAGATTCGGCGAAAATTTACGAATTTGGATTTCGAGTTTTGTAACTCAAGATATGATTTTTTTTTGCGACTATGACGCAGTTAGACAGCTTGTCTGGAAAGTATGATATAAATTGTCTGAATTTGTTTTAGTGCTCAAATAAGTTTAGTAATGCCTCGTGTTCGACTCCGGCGACGGTCTCGGGTAAGGGGGCGTTACAAAACGTCCAAATACCTCAATTTGAATCGTTTTTCAGTTTTTCTTATTCAGTACTGTTTATAGTTATCTCTCTCAACAATGTCATCTCAAGGTTTAAATTTTCGTTCTCTTATAAAAAATATAATGTGTCTTATCATTGCACTAACACTTTTCATGTATTAAGCATTTGATTGAGTTGTATCATGCATCAACCAAAATCAGCTTAGGATAGGTTTGGATGGGCGGTGCAATGCGTTTTGCTTATTTTTTTCTGTCTTGTGTTACAATTTCGTTATAGTATTTAATCTTACCATCATCGCTATTTTTACACTAACCACAGATAAACGCACCACTCATCTAGAGCCATCATTGATTGACATTATTTTTTTACAAAGAAGAAAATATTAATACGAGAATATTTTTATTTTTTATATTTTAATAAAATAATGGGTAAGATGATACATTTTAAAAATTCAACTTAACTGACTTTGGTCAAGTCAATGACTTAGGGTGGGTTTGGATGAGCGATTAAGTGCGGTGCGGTGCGTTTAGCTTACTTTTTGTCTCACGCAACGCCCATCCAAACTCACCCTTAATCGCTAAGCTCAGTGCTTTCCCATTCCCTATTTTTCTACGTTTATGTATACTTGGTATCTCGCTTACTACAAATCGATTTTTCTGATATGAAAACCGAGGTTTCTGAAATGGAAGAAAGAAAAGGAAAAGGAGAGGTTATGAGCGGCACTCTCGACCTGAGTGCTCTCCCACTAGATTGTATCACCCTCATTATTTCCTTTACCTCCCCTCGAGATGCCTGTAGATTGTCGCTTGTTTCAACTGCTTTAAATTCGGCTACTGAATCCGATGCTGTTTGGGAAAGCTTCTTGCCATCCCAATTCCACGCATTAATTCCCTCATCGCTCTCTTTCTCGTCCAAGAAACAACTTTATCTTAGCCTCTGTGAAAATCCCCTTCTCATTGAAGCTGGACGAAAGGTAATTTCATCCTTTCTCTTTCAAGTTGTAATAAAAATTTCCCTAGCATTGTTATATAATTTAATGTCCATTTAGGGTTTACAGGTTAAAAATCTGAAAATCTAAAGAGTCATATTTAGCTTTTGGATGCTTCATTTTCTGAAAGCAAAATCATTGTAATCCTATTAATATCACATGTTGTTTTGTCCAATCATATTATTATTTTGAATTTTAAGTTCTTGAAATATTATTTTCCTTTAATCTGGATATGGCTTGTTTCCCTTACATGGGAAAAAAGCAGCAAGGAATTTTATCTGGTTATTCTTTTTCTTTTTTCTTTTGATTTTTGAAGGCAAAAACTGTATTGGGATAAAACGAGAACAAATTTAAATAATTGAATTATTAAGATATATTATTTTAATTTATATGGAAATTTTGTCTAATATTTCCCTTATATGTCTGATTTTATCTAATCGTGTTTGTTGTTCGGAATTTACTAGATTCACCAAAAAGAAAAAAAAAAAGGCAACTAACAGAAGTAAGAAGCTTAGAAAGTACTTTGGAGAAGCTTTTGACATATTAATTATGAACTATGCCATTGTTGCTTGAATCTTTTTCTTAACAATTCCTATGTTGTTTATATCTATTTTTAATTCTTTTGTTCGTTACATATAACTTAGTTGGTATTGATGAAACAGAGTTTTTGGCTGGACAGAGTGAGTGGGAAGAAATGTTACATGCTGTCACCCAGGGACCTCTCCATTATATGGAGTGACACCCCAGATTATTGGAGATGGGTGTCTATACCCGAGGCCAGGTTATTCTCTCCTCCTTGCCATGCTGGTTGGGTCTAAATGATAACAATAGGATGCTTATCCATCTTTTAAATTCAAAATAATTGAAAATCTTTTAAGAGAAAATACTTGCGTATTCATCTTTGATGGATACCTGTGTTTGAATAAGAGAACTTCTCTTTGGCAATTCATTTTCTATTGTTGTTAAAATAGGTTTGACGAGGTAGCAGAGCTTCTGAGCGTTTGCTGGTTTGAAATCCGTGGAAAGATTAGTATCTCCATGCTTTCACCCATGACGCACTACAAGGCTTACCTTGTTTTCTAAGCAAATAAGGTTTATGGGTTTAACTATTATCCAGTGAATCTTAGTGTTGGAGTTGTTGGCACTGAAGGTAGTAAGAGAAGTGCTTATTTGCAACCAAAAAAAGAACGACGGGGACGGCTATATTGGCGGATAAGAGAGGAACAACCTACACCGGGTGATGATGTTCAGTTCCCAAAGGCTAGAGTAGACAGGTGGTTAGAGGTTGAGATGGGTGAGTTCTTCAATGAGGGATGCGTTGATGATGGGGAACTGGAAATGAGTGCAGTGGAGATTGAGGGCGGTAACTGGAAAGGTGGTCTCATTTTGCAGGGGATTGAGATCAGGGCCATCACGCCTAATTGATATGCCTAGGACTTGGCTTAGACACAGTGAAGTATAAGTGTATGTTTAAGATAAATAAAATTGGTGACACTTCTTGTCTACTGGTTCAGATGGCTTAGTTTACTTTTTCTGATATTTAGAAACAGAGGAAGAAGGAAGATAGCTCCCTAGAATATCGTATCATTGTTTACTTTTCTGATATTTAGAGCGATGCTCTCTTTTGTAAATAATGAACAATATTGCTAGCAAATAAATTAATTGTTGAGTACTTCAATGCAAGTAAAAATTACATTTGAAAAAAACAAACAAACATTGAAACATGAATTATTTGAAATTTCACCCATATATGATATATATATTTAAACGGAACTTAGAATTTTATTTTATTTTTTTCGATATTTAGGAAAATAAATTTGACCTTCGAAATGTATTACTTGAAACAATTCAACGTTTATATATGGTTATATATATATATATATTCTCATTATAACAATTTTCTTATTACTTATATGTTATAGAATTAATAAATTTGTTTGTGTCATTTTTATGTTTTGGTCAATATTTTACTCTTTATATATATAATATTAATTTTTATATTCATGAGATGCACGGATAAATAATATATTATTCAAAATATATTTTTATATTAATATAAAAAAATTAAGAATGTATTATAATCAAAGAATTTTATTTTAAAAAGTGTCATTATATTTTCATGTACCAATAAAGTTTACAAATGTCTTCAATTATTGTAATATTTATATTATTATCTAATTTTTTTGGTATTGAGCTTTTTCTATAAAAAGATGAATATTCGATTAATAAGTCATAACTTGAAGTTTATTTTAAAATTAATTTTAAATAGTAAATCGGAGATAATTTTATTCAATTGTTGTAAAATGAGCAGAATTGTGTCAAATAAAGTATTAGAAATTAGTTTAAAGTGTGACATTTGGAGTATTAAAAATAATATTAATAGTTGATATACAGGAATTTTATTTCTTAGTATTATGTTTGGGGTATCCAAAAAGATAATCATTTGATTAATTAAATCAAATTAGTATTAATGAAATTAATCGAATTTTTTAATCTTTTAATTATTAATTAAATTGATTTTTTTAAAAAAAATTAATTAAACTGAAATTTATCTGTTTTTATTTTTTTTAAAATAAGTATAAAATATATAAAAATATAAATTGGTAATATTAATTTGACTGATAATATTTAATTAAAATCAGAAAATATAAAACATTAATTATGTAATTTACCTAATTTTTTAATTCGTCAATTATGCTAAAACATATTTAAAAGGGCAGAAAAAAAGAAAGTGAGAAAAAAACTGAAAAATCATCATTTCAGATTCTGGGTTATGGCCATAGCTCTGCCATCTACAGTATGGCACGCAACAAAGTTTCAGCCGCAACGTCCGCTTCTTCAGCGTCGGCGCCCCTTATTAGTCCAATCCTTTAGGCGGAGCGACTTCGACACCTTCACTCGCCGCATGGCTTCTGGTGAGGCCTTGAAGGAGGCCTGGCGAACCGCCAACGACGGCTTCGAGCAATTCGTCTTCGAAGCTAAAAAGACCGCTGAACGCTTAGACCGCCAGTATTCCGTTTCCCGCCGGCTCTCCTCCGCCGCCCAATCCGCTGCGGACCGTGCTCGTGAGATTGACCGGGAGTTCGAGATTGGACTCCGTTGGCGGACTTTTTCTATGGATTTTAGTAGAAATTGGCCTAGGGTTGGTGTTCTTATTTTTTTCGTATTTGTTTTTTATTTGGAACTTATATGCTTACATATTTCTGGGGTTCTATTGATATGGTTGCAGTACAGGAAGCAGCTGAATGATTTCTTGGATACTCCATTGGGAAGAAGTTTTGCTGTAAGTAACATTAGGCCCAGTATCAATGACTTGCTTTCATTGGTAATTATAAAAAGAAAATTCGTCATAAAGCAAAAGAAGTAGAATGCAAATGTTTTAACTTGATTAAAAATACTTACTTTACTTTGATGCAAAGTTTAAGTCAATGATTATTTTTTTATTTAAACCTAAACTCTTGCATTTTACTCTAGGAAAAATTTTAATTTTTCAAAAATTTTGCAACTTACACTTCTAAATGCTCGATTTGCTTTTTGAAAGAAAAAGTAATGCCGAAGAGTAAGCAGCAAAAGTAACAGTTAGACAAAAGTATTAAATGCTTGTCTTTCGATTTGCTTTTGATGCTAGCCTTACTGACACTCTTCAACACATAAATATGGGGATATGGTCTTCAAGAATCCTGCAAATAGATGAAAAAAACATGGAAACCATGCTCGTCTCTAGCACTTACGTTGAAGTCCGCGTAACATAGATGCTAATAATACCTTATGTTCATGTGTCCCCCGTTCTCCTTGTCTGTTATGTTTATCTGGTTTAAAAATGATTATATTGTGAAAGAAGTTATTTGCATGTGTTGCTGCAGGTAGGGGGTTGGTAAGTAATTGGTGAAGTTCAAAACTCTTGTGACTATAGTTTAATTTGCAGATATCCAATATCACGTATTTGTGGTCTGTAACTAATTTAGGAGGATGGGTCATTTACGTATGTTAAGTAGTGGATATTCAACATCAGTTATATTTGGTGTTTATGGTGCCTTGTATGGAAGTTGAGCTTCAACACCTATTACAAGTTAGCTTTAGATTGAAAATTTAATATGCCTGAGTTGTTTGTTGCTTTCATTCTGGGAGTCAATATGATAGGCATATTGTTCTCAAGTGTTCTATATATGGACCACACTTAAGGGAGAGTGTTATGTGGTTTTACATGTCATGTCAACTCACTATTTGTTTGTGTACTGTTCTTATATTAAAGTTGGTTAACTTATTATGAGTTGGTTCAGGTATGATGCTTATGACTCATTCATAAATATCTTTTGCCTAGAAATGTAATCTTTTCAAAGTGTTTATTTTTCAATGCAGAGAAAATTAGTCAAATTTCTATGGAGAGTTTTTATCATAACCAAGATACATTGTGCTTGGTATAGATCAAATGGATAATAGAAATTTTTTATCTGTTCGCAGACAATTTTCTTCCTTTGGTTTGCATTATCTGGTTGGATGTTTCGATGCTTAATATTTGCCACATGGATACTACCATTTGCTGGACCTCTTCTCATTGGGACTGTTGCCAATAATCTTGTTATTAAGGTATCACTTACTGCTATAAGATGGCGTATGTAATGCAAGACATAAGAGATGACTTCTGCAACATGCGTTCATCTTTTTCATAACATGATTTAATTTGTTTAGTTTTTTATCACTTGTTTTTTACTTGTAAAAGGCAATACTGGGTAAGCTTTTTCCATAACATGTGGATTCGTATGATCAAAATTAAAGTGTATTTCCTGCATGTGATTCTTTAGTTCTACTTCAGTAATACTGAACAAATATTTACATGCCATTCTGATGATTACAGTTTAAGCTGCTTTAGTGTGGTTATTTTGGTGCAGAATGGTGACAAACTGACAACGAATGTTCAGAGCTTCTAACATTTTTTTTCTTCTTGTTAACTATGAATTTACTAATATGAATTACAGACTACAATTTAGACAGACTAGCATATATAGTTTTAAATGGCATACTATAGTAATGGTTGATTCAATCTAATACCGATGTAAGATAGTAATTAAGAACATCCTTAAAATGTAGGAAGATCTTCCTTCAAATAATTATTGCTAGCGTGGTTTCAGCAGGAGTCATATGAAAAGAAAATGGAGTCCATTTATTCTCTCAAATTCACTCCAAAAACATTTTAAAATTATTTTATTGTGCTTGTGGCTTGGTATATATCAATGTGCTTTGGCGTTGTCTATGTTATGAAATCCATGTATTACCTTCATCAATTTCTATTTAGTTGTAAAACTGTACTTAAAATTCGTTCCATGTTAAAATTGGACAGGGTGCTTGTCCAGCTTGTAAGAGACAGTTTGTTGGCTATAAAAACCAAATAGTACGTTGTGTGAGCTGTGGAAACATTGTATGGCAACCCGAAGGAGACTTCTTTAGCAGAGATAGCAGGGGCACCAATTCAAGAAAGTCAGAGCCTGACATTATCGACGTTGAATTTGAGGAGAAATGACAAGATGTTCTCAAATCATACAAGTGATCTATCACTTTTTATGGAGTCAAACGAGACTGAAAGGCAATTCTTGCTCAGTTCTTTCGAGGTTTAGTTTCTTTGAAAATCTCATGTTGCCATTGGTACCTGTCTGTAGTGTATAGCATGATTCTCAGTTTTAGTCTCTTTATATACAAGGAAACTTAAAGGAGGACGCTAATATTTTGCTTATAGAAAATGTTTCATTTCATAAGGTATAAGTTGTAGTTTGAACTCCGAGGTCTTAAGCCATCACAATGCTCTATGTTTGTAGAAGAATTTTTGCTTATATATTTGTGTGAAGTGGGAAGAACAAGTAGCCGAATTTGATATGTGATAAAAGAAGTGGCCTTGTTTAAATGTAAACATTAAAATGGTTCATCCATTTGTTTTAGGGGTAGGAAGAGTTGGATTTCAGTAAAATTGGTGTTCAATCTGTGCTGATCTCTTCCATTCTGTTTCAGTCCTAAATCGCTACCAAATAATTTAAGTTTCTTTTATGTCAAAATTTTGGTGTGTTTCGATGTGTTTAGGTCCATTTTTATCAATACCGATCTGGATCAGTGTGTATATTTTTTTATATAATATTTTTATGTTCTTTTAAAAATATTTAGATATTTTTTATTGAATTAATATTTGGTACACTGACTGTGTTTTTTTTTTTATTTCACAAGAAACTTAAAAAAATTGTCATGTCTCTTTCTTTAATATTAAAAAAAAAAAGATACAGAACAATTTTTAAGTTTACTTATGAAATAAAAATAGTACACTCTCAGTATATCAAATACTAACTATTTTTATTTTTATATTATTTTTAAAAATAGTACTAAATTAATAGAATGCGTAAATATTAGAATATTAAATTTATTATTATGCCAATAAAAAATACACACATTAGACTTACTTAAGGGTAAGATAACCGAAAGAATCAAATCTCAAAAACATTAGTGAGTAAATGGAAAATTTTTATAGTTGGATTAAAATTGTTTGAAAGCTAAAATTATATATATATATTTTCTGAAGGGAGCTAAAATGTTATTATATTATAGAAAATAATGCTATACTGTATAATATTTAAATATATAATAAAATTATATTCGTATTGTGCATAAGTATACATATTTAAATAGCTAATGATATCGTAATATATAATATGATAGGTTAATATTTGGTATGGTAGTAGGGAATTTATTTTATTTTACAAGTAATTATAAAAAATTATCATTTATCTTTTTTTTTAAATATTTTACCATACTTTACGTGACACCTATTAATTTTGTTTGTGGAGTTTAAAAACTCTACTTGCAATGTGTCCAATATTTTCTCTAATATGTTTAATAATATTATAATATGTTTAATATCAGTTACGAATTAAATATATCATAAATTAAAATGGATTGTTATCCTATCAGAGTTTGAATCTTCTAATCAACAATATAATTTAATAGTTCACTTTAAGTAGATGTGCTCATGAGTTTGGCTTAAATATGATGTTAACAAACTTTATATTTATCTAAGTTTAGTTTGACTTGAAATATAGATTTAAATCTGTCTGAGCTCGTCTATATTTGTAAATGTTTAACTTATGTTCATTTAAGTTTACTTATATTTTTTGAAATTTTAAAACAATACATATTATTTTTATTTAATATTCAATGTTTTTATATATATTAAAATTTTATATATAATTATCTTACTATTTTTTAATATTTACATTATAATATTATATATGAGTTAGTATTTGGTACACTAATATTGTACCTTTTTTTAAAAAATATTTATTTTTTAATATTTTATTATACCCCTATAGGCTATAAGACACTTGACAATCCCAACCTTATTTCTGGAATTTAAAAACTTCACTCGTAGTCTACCAATTATTTTCTCATTATATATTACTATATATTTAATTTTTAAACATTGAAAGTTATTGAGAACTTATTTCAAAAAGAAAAAATAATAAATTATACAAATAGTCACTCAATTATAAAAAGATAAAAAGAAAATTATTTTAGACACTAAAAAAAAATTACAATTTAAACATCCATGTTACCTAGTTTGACTATTTTGGTTCTTCTTGTTAAAATTGCAAATGGAAAGCTAACGTAGTAATTAAAAAAATCGATATAAAAATCAGTTTATTCCTCAACATATGATATTAATTTAGTTATAATTTTAAAAGATTAAACCTCAAAATTTATAAATAATCTTAATTTCATCCTAATTCTAAAAAAATTCGACGAAATATACAAAAATACATAAATATTTTTAAGAAATATAATAATAAATTCAACACCATTCAGCTCTCTAAAATTATAAGTATTATTTTGGAAGTTGTCTTTTTTTTTTTCCTTTTTAGAGAATTATTTTGGGGTTTTAATTTCATTAGAGAATTCTCTATAGCTTTTACTTTTAACAATCTTCCACAATTAATGTATAAGGCAATTCAAACATGCTTAGTAAATTATTTTTTTTTCTTTCCATAGCCTCTACAACCAAGGAAGGGAGGGAGATTTTTATTTTATTTAATAATTAATATTAATAATATAAATATAAATATAAATATAAATATAAATATAAAATTTAAAATTTAAAAATATTATTATTATTATAAATATTTTATTATTAAGTGGGGATTTCTATCAATATCAATATAAGTTTGATGTACTTCAAGACTCTAAGATTAATTAGAAGTAAAGTTTATTTCATTTATATGTCTTATGTAGATAAATATAGATTTTGGAAAAATATTATACCCATCTCTATTAATCAATAAAAAATGTATTTCTCTTTGTTCTCCTATTTCTTTTCTTTTCTTTTTATAACTTTTATTATTTATTTAATAAAAATTATTATAATTTTTTGAAAATATTTATGCATTTCTATTTTTTGATTCTTTTAGAATTAAGATCAAATTGAGATTGTGTAAATTTTGAGGGTTAATTTTTTAAAATTATGACTAAATTGATATAATATGTAAAAGTTGTGAGCTAAATTTAATATTATACCGATTTTTTTAACTACCACATCAGCATTTGTGATTTTAACGGGAGTGACCAAAATAACCCAAATATGTAATGCGGTTACTTAACTTGTAAATTTTTTATTTTGGGTGGTTAAAATGAAAATTGTTTTATAATTATTCTAACTCAAATGAATTTAGTAACCTATATGCATAGTGATTTTAAGAGGTGGAAAAGTTGTTAAATGTTATGGATATGTAGAGTATATGTTCCAAAACTTGGAAATGTGATGCTTGGAATGACATATCCATTTTGGTTGTGATGAATATAAAAGAAATGGTTGAATGCCCTAATATGTTTTAGATATAGTTAACATGTCAATAAAAACTGTTAGCAGTATCGCGTCTATTTCATGTACGAGATTAATTAGGTATGGGAAGTGTATAATATGGAGGTTGATATTGTACTTTTGTGCTTATTTGGTGTAGTGGAGGTTAATGCCATGTTTGTAATGATATGTGCTATTGGGGGAAGGATTCTATGATAGGATTGCACTTTATGCACTTGGTGTGGTGTAATTTTGTATTGTATGTGCTATATGGTGTGGTGGTTTGATTGTTTCGTATATTCGATTTTCGAATTAATTACATGCAAATAAATGAGTAAAGATAATGTTCATCGATGAACTTATACAAATTGCTAGCTGAAAAGGGGGCATAGCTATGTATAAAAGACATGTTGAACGAGCTTGAAGATTAAGATAATGTTCATCGATTTTTCCGAAATCCTATATGAGTGAATTTCGATGTACTTGGAAACATTTCACTGCACCTGTGAATCTCAAAGGACTTTATTAGCTTCCAAGATATCATGTAGCAAAGCTGACATGGTATGTTTATCTGATTGTCTGTCCCTACTTAACATTTCAGACATTGACAGATGCTTACACAATAAAGTGAAAAGGATTATTCTCCTGAGCTTTTAAACAAGAAATGATGCAAACTAATTATAACGGTGATTTGGGGCTGAAATACTTTCCTATCACTCTCGAATCTAATATCTTCAAGGCTTCCTCAGATTTAATACAATTAGGTTTTTTGTATTGGCTCAATGAAGTTCCTTTGGACACATAGTAATCCATTAGTGCCTCAAAACTTCCTTGCTTTACCACCCTAGTCTCCAGAGCTGCAATTATGTTCCTTTTCCTATAGATTTTATATGTATAATGCAACGACTCTTCCATTCTAGTGCAACACTCTACCATTATCTTTGGGTCAAGCTCTTTGCAATGCTTCCCTTCTTTTCCCTTGATCTCCCAAAATAATACATAGTGACCTGGTGCTGAAGAAGTATCAACATAGCTAGTGTACTCTGTCAAGATGAATCCGAGTGGATCGAGAAGAGCCTTTGCTTCTATCACGGCCTTGAAAAGGTCTGTTTCGCTTGTTTTTTCCTGATCAACATTGAGGATAACATTTTTCCTCTCCACAAATTGGAATTGAGGTGCATTATTGTAGAAACCACTCACCATAAGAACATCTCCAACTTTATATCGATATAATCCTGAAAGGAATACCATCAAACTAGATCAGATCATTATCTAACAGGTTAATGTAGGAACTAGGAAGCATAATGCAAAATTAGAAGATGGCATTTGATTAATTGATTAAATTCAAAGGAGGAAATTTTACCTGCACAAGTTGAGACAACTAGTTCATAACATTGACCAACCTTCACATTTACAAGATCAACAAGTTCAGTATCTTCATCGTTCCTCTTCATTTCAATAGATTCATCATGATCATTTTCCACAGGAAGGAATTCAAAGTAAGCCATGTTAGGGAGAAATGTGTAGGAGACATCACAAGGTTTACATAGAGGTTCTAAGTTAATCCCACAAAGAGCTTCCGAGCAAGCATAAAAAGTTGAAACTAAAGGGAGCCCTCTGCAATAGAACTCGAGTTCTGCAATATACTGTCTCATAACGCCAGTACAAACACAACTAATATACCTTGCTTTGGGCCATAGCTTTGTGACTATTCCTTCCCATGATTTACAATTAGATATGTTCTCTATCAAGTCAGCCTGTTCTGGGTTAGGCTTCATGACCAATGAGGCTGCATTTCTGCATCCTGAGTCGGTGATCCAATCGCTTAATCGACCTGTTTTTATGTCATAGGATAGCTCTTGCCAGTGATTTTCTAGAAACTTGATACCTCTTAGCACCGTAGATGCAAATAGTGAACCAACCCTGAGAACCTCGTCTCGTTGGATTAAACCAAAAAGTAATTGACAGTATAAGCCCTGGTTGGGGTCTGGGCAAAAGATGGTCTCAATGGGGCTTGTGTAAAGCTTAGGCAAAATGGTTCTAAACTTACTCTCGTTGTATACGCTCGTTAAAACAGATGCTGCCTTGAGGCCACTAGGAGTTTCAATCTCTGGTCTGGCAAACATAAGCTCCATTCTTTTACCGGCTTGGTTGATGTCACCAAAGTGCCTTTAAAATTAGACGGATAAAGTCTCGTTTAAAATGACATGATAATGAAAATTAGAAATTTTATTACACGTGTATATATAAGAAATCACATATTTAGAATATAAAGACTTATTTAAAAATAATATACAATAAATAAATTAGAATCAATTAATAGTAACACATGAAATATCTGTGATATTAAAATAAAAAAATAAATTAAGTTATGAGTAAAATGATATTTAAACATAAAAATACATAAGATTAAAAATACTAAATGAATATAATTGTTTATCATTATTGTGTTATCAGTTCTGAGTTGGTGTCGAGTTAGTTGTGACAATAACTCAATCAAGAACATTGTTAATAAGAAATTCTATTACGCATGTATGCATGTGAAAATTGCGTATTTAGAATACAATATATACAATTAATGGAGGTAATAAATTGTGCATAATAAAATTAAAACGCATAAAGAAATAAAAAAAAGTGTTTGGATGAGTGGTAAATTTAAAGTTGTACCAATGCAATTGGTTTGGATTCAAATCTCACAATATGAATAAATTTTATTAAAAAAAGCTAAAATATCCTTAAATAATATAATTTATTTTAAGTACGGAATTTTATTTTTATAATTTTCATAGCTAAGTTAGTGTCACAGGTGGTGCTTAGTTAACCTTTGACACCAACTTAATTAAAGAGTTTATTAATAGTATAAATACAAAAAAATTAAAATAATATTATTTTTTGAAAGCTAAAATTATATATATATTTATATTAGTTATATAATTATCTTAATATTTACATTATAATATTATATATGAGTTAGTATTTGGTAAATCGGTAGTGTACTTCTTTTTAAATATTTATTGGGTTGTCTTTATTGAGGAGAATTTTTTCTAAGATATAAACTATACAAATAGTCACTTAATTATAAAAAAAATCATTTTAGAAACTAAAAATTATTTGCAATTTAAACACTCACGTTATCTAGTTCGGCTATTTTGGCCCCTCTCATTAAAATCACCAACAGAAGGCTGATGTGGCAATTAAAAGAATTGGTATAATAATAAATTTAGCCCTCAACATATTATATCAATTTAGTAATTAATATAATTATATTTATTTAATATTAATATTATTAATATAAATTTTAAATTTGTTATTATTATTGTTATAAATATTTTATTATTAGGTGGATGTCCATCAATATCAAGATAAATTTTATATACTTCAAGACTCAAAGACTAATTAGAAGTAGAGTTTATTTCATTTACATGTCTTATGTCTATAAATATAGATTTTGGAAAAGCATTGTACACATCTCTATTGATCAGTAAAATTACGTATTTCTCTTTGTTCTCCTATTTCTTTTTATTATTATTTATTTAATAATAATTATTATAATTTTTTGAAAATATTTATGTTTTTTTAGAATTAAGATCAAATTGAGAGTATAGATTTTGAGGATTAATTTTTTAAAATTATGACTAAATTGATATAATATGTAAAAGTTTAGGGCTAAATTTATTATTATATCTATTTCTTTAACTACCACTGTTAAGTATGACCTCTATTTTAGTCAAATTTGAGAAATAATCTTCTAGTTAAACTTTGTTTATTTGTTTCAATCAAACACTAATTAGTTTAGATTATTTTATTATTATTTGACCTATGAATTTAGCCTATAAATAGGCTCTTTTACAATCTTAGAAAATACACCCATTAGATATTAGAACTTATAACACATTTAAAGAATTTTGTGTTTACGTTTTGAGGGTTCTTTGTTTTCGGGTTTTCAGGGTTTAGTTTTTATCTCTATCTTTTGCACTCTTCGTTATTTTGCCATTATAGTAAAATGATTTTTACTCGTGGTTTTTTATCTTCTTTGGAGAAGTTTTTCCACGTTAAATTTGTGTGTTAAATTTATCAATTTCTTATACTATTTTTTTACTTGTTCGTTGCTTAATCGGGTTGATCCTAACAAGTGGTATCAGAGCTAGTTCAATTTTCATAAATTAACCCATTCAGATATGGCAGCAACAATGTTTGAAATTGAGAAGTTCAATGGTGAGATAAATTTCAATTTGTGGCAAGTTCGGATGATGGCAATTCTAGTTCAAATCGGCTTGAAAAAGGTTGTTACCAGGAAAAAGCCTGAGAATCTAAATCAAACAGAATCAGAAGAGCATGATGAAAAGGCCTTGTCTGCAATCCAATTATGCCTTGCGAATACGGTATTGCAGGATGTATTAATGGAGAAAACCTCATCTGCCTTGTGGAAAAGGTTAAAAACTCTTCATGTGACTATGTCTCTGGCTAACCGTTTAGTGTTGAAACAACGTCCATTTACATTTCGCATGAACGAAGGTGAGCTTCTTAGAGATCACATCAGTAAATTCATTACTTTTTAAAATTATTTAAAGAAATTTGAGGTTCATATTGACGATGAAAATCAGGCTATGATATTATTGTGCTCTATACAAGTCTTTTAAAGAGACCATAATTTATGGCAGAGACAAACTCTCGTTCGAAGATGTGAAGGGTCATTTGTTGAGTAGAGACAAACTCAACAATGAGTTTGGTTTGGATAGCAAGGCAGATAAGCAAGTTTCCATTTTGGTAGCATTAAAGAAACAAGAAAAAAGGTGTCGCTATTCACGTCAAAGCAGATTGTTATAAACTGCGAAATAAAAAGTGGCTGAGAGTAACGAGGAAGATGTAGCTGGTGTTAATTTGGCCGATGAAAGTGGTGATAATTTCTTGTTAGTTTCAACGAGCGATAACTCCAAGCTCACGTCTGAGTGGATCCTAGATTTGAGATGTTCTTTCCATATGTGTCCATATAGAGAATGGTTCTCCAGAGACAGTTCGGTTGAATATGGAGTTGTGCGCATGGGAAACAATTCATCTAGTAAGGTAATTGATATTGGTACTATTAAAATTAGGATACACAATAGGACGATTAAGACACTATTAGATATCAGATATGTACCTAATTTACGAAAGAATCTCATCTCATTAATTATTTTAGACTTGAAATGATGCAAAATCAACATCGATTTGAGCGGCATTAAAGTATCTCATGGAGCTCTAGTTTTGTTAAAAGGTAAAAGAACCGGCAGTCTTTATATTCTGGAAGGTTTTACAGTGACCGGTGAAATCGGACATCATCGTCCGTTATAGAGTCGAAGTTAACTCGTTTGGAGCGGAGGCAACTTGGTCATAGGAGGGAAAATGGTATGACCATTTCGTTGAAGAGAGTTTCTCTTTTGGATACAGGTTTTGAAAAGTTAGGGCACTGTGTTTGTGAAAATCAAACCCGGGTTAGTTTTAATTTGGCAGTGTACAAGTCAAAGGCTAGAAATCTTTCAGTTTCTAAGCATAGATTCGACTCAGTTAATTCCCTACATGGTTCAAGATAGGCTCGTAGCAAGCTTTGGCAAAGACGACGTTGTGAAAATATGAGTCAAGGTGGAGATTTGTTAAGAATGACTCCTATTTCAGTCAAATTTGAGAAATAATCTTCTAGTTAAACTCTGTTTATTTAGTAAAAGGTTTGATTGATCAATGAGTAAAAGGTTTGATTTCACATGTGGCTGAATGAAAAATTGAAACAAAGAAATTGGTATGGGTTCATACCTCATCGTCGGAGACTGGCTCAAGGTATCATATAATGCCCCCTTCTTTTGATATTCAGCAGTGACAGACATCAGCTTGGCTGCCCGCCTGAAGTCCCAGAACTGCATTTGATCCAAAAGATAATAGAGCAATTAGAAGAAAGCAACCAATACCCTAAAACACACAAAAGCAAAGAAACAAATTCATGCATGCCTTAGATAGAACCCTGTAATGGGTTCAGCTAAAAGGATTTCTGATGTCTCCCTATTAGCAATCCTATCTATGTAAGGCTTGAGATCTTCATACGTAACTACGAGAACATTTTTCTTAAAGAGCCACTTCTCGGTTTGACCATGGAGGAATCCCATTAAATACCCTGTTCCACATTTCTACTTAGTATTTCCCTCAATACCTCGTCTTGAGTTTGTTCAGCATTTGTAGTCAGTTCCTCAATCATCTTCAACCCACCTTCATACCCATTCATTGCCATGAACCCTATTACTGAGATCCAGATAGCTTTTTTTGTTTTCTTTTTGGGGATTTTGTAGCTTTTGGCAATGGAATCTCTACCTATCGCTAAACATAATAAGATTCATTGGACTAGACCCACACATGTCGACACACATGATAAACATTATGGCATCAATGAAATGATTAAAACATGATTCAGTAATATATTAAATATATTAAAACTAAGCATGAGAAAGTTGAATTTTAATGTAATTGAGTACCAATTTATGCCTCTTCCAATTTTCAAAAGCCAATGTAACACATAATTGTAGGCCGAAAGAGGTTTAGTTGATATGATTTTTATAATTTTATGTCATCATTATATCTTACTTTGTTGAAGATTCAATCTTGATTACTTTTAAAATAATATTTTTTAATATATATTGGTTAAGGTGCCCTTTGTTGATAATGAATGTAAGACATGCTTTATTAATATTAAAATAAATATAATTATATTTATAAGAGAATGTTTGTATTCATTTATATGTAGGATGGGCTATTCACAAAAACGAATGAACAATACCTTTCTGAAGGGAGCGAGTAATTTGTTTACAACAGTAAACGACTTATTCTCAAGAGTCTAGAACCCTTTCGAGATGTGGGTCATTCGATAATTACCCAAATAACAGAAAATAGAGAACTACCTTCTCAAATGACTTGCAATACTGACTCATGTCCAAAGCTAGATGGGTATAATAAACTTAATTTAAAAAAAAGGGAGTACTTTAAACTAAAAAAGCTAATCAAAAACTTAAAATACTTTCTTTTCTTTTTTATTATATTTAAATTGACTGTCATTTTTAGAATTAAGTTTTAATAATAAATTATATTAATTAATAAATACAATCAAATAAATATTATTTTAATTTACATTTGTTTTTCAAGCAAGCAAATATGTTATTTTTTCTCGTTTTAGTTAGGAATAAAATAAGGGATTTTTTTTATGCAAGATTTAGATTTAAGTTTTATTTTTAAATTAGGATTTTTATTTATGCAAGATTTGGCTAAACCCTGAAAAGTACCTCTAAATTGCCATTGAATCTCCATCCAAAAGCCTTGTTTATTGCCCCATTGCTTTCCTCCAAAATACTGCTGGTCAATCGTCAAAATAGCCGCTGATCGCTCGCTTAAATAGTTTTCGATATTGGATATCGGTTAGCTAAGTTAATTTAGGTTTTAATTTCTTGTGATATATTTGGTTTTTAATTCCAAAGTAGAGTTAGATATATATATATTTGGTAGTTTAAAATGTATTAGATTACCATTAAGTTGTAAACTGATTAGCATTTGGATTTTTAATTCCGTACGTCAATTATAAATGATTCATAAGTTTCAAACTGAATAGTATTACCAAAGAGTCCTCGCAATACTTAGTTTGTGACGACGTTTTCACTTAGTTTAGCTTTGGCATGTACTTAGGTCTATCGGATTTGTGGGTTATTTTTATATTGGTTAAATATTTAGTTTAAGGCAAGCGATCCTTGTGTGTTTGAATTGAACGATTAATTTATTTGAGTTTTTTAGTTTTAAATTTGATAATCAGATTTGTTAAAATGAATTAATTGGTTAATCGCATTAATTGAATGACTGATCGAGTGGGTCATTCCGATAACTATTGTAATATTCCAAATTTGACTGGACTCTCAAGTCAGGTTTGAGGTGTAACAATTAATCCTCAAAATTGATCGTATGTAAGAAGGCTTCAGCTTCCTTTACTTTCCCACTTTTACATAATGATAGTGTTACACTTCAAACCTTGCGTCTCTACATAATCCCAGAGATTGATCACTTCTTCTGTAAGAGCAGTTCTAGCTAAGCCCCTAACAAAGACACCGTAAGAAACAATATCAAAGGCTTGTGACTTTTCTCCATTATCTCCTCGAACAAGCTCAATGCATCTTTAGCTATACCTTGAAGACAATATCCATTGATTAAAGTAGTGTAGTAAATAATATCAGGGGGAAATTACCCTTCATCTCATCAATCATGATCAATTCTACAACTTCTTCCACTTTACCTACCTTATAGAGAGCATTAGACACTACGTTAAGAAATAAACCAAATATTTTCTTCCATGCATATAAAGCCCTTTGATATTGCCATATCAACTTTCCCATAATGTATCAAACGATTCATAAGAAAATTACATGAGAATACGTGTGTAATCTTGCCTTTAAGTTCGAAACAAAATATTAATAGCTTTACCAAACATTAATGTATGCCTACACAATAAAGTGAAAAGGATTATTCTCCTGAGTTTTTATACATAGGAAGGATTAGGTAATCTTAAACAAGAACTGATGCAAACTAATTATAACGGTGATTTGGGGATGAAATACTTTCCTATCACTCTTGAATCTAATATCTTCAAGACTTCCTCAGATTTAATGCAACTAGGTTTTTTGTATTGGCTCAATGAAGTTCCTTTGGACACATAGTAATCCATTAGTGCTTCAAAAATTCCTTGCTTTACCACCCTAATCTCCAAAGCTGCAATTATGTTCCTTTACCTATAGATTTTATATGTATAATGCAATGACTCTTCCATTCTAGAGCAACACTCTACCATTATCTTTTGGTCAAGTTCTTTGCAATGCTTGCCTACTTTTCCCTTGATCTCTCAAAATAATACATAGTGACCTGGTGCTGATGAAGTATCAACATAGCTAGTGTACTCTGTTAAGATGAATCCCAGTGGATCGAGAAGAGCTGTTGGAGCATTTTACATCAACAATGCATTCAAACAAGCTTAAGAGATTAAAAGGATTGAAAGAAGCAAAAGCAAATAAACACAAAGAGAACTTGAGCTCAAGAATGACTGAAAAAATTCATGATTTCATTGAGAAAAAATAATAGCTTAAATGGATTACAAAGTCAATGGACATTTACCTAATGACTTAACTACTCCCACTAATACTTAACAATTACAAAATGTGAACCACATACACAAGTAAGCTGATATGATCAGCCATTATATCCATTACATCAAAAAATCTTACTAACCTTGATTATAAGTTACGAACCAACTAAAGCAAGTTACATTTGAACAAAAGAAACAAAATACTAAGCTGCTTCTAGTTCAGCTTCAATACTGCCATCCTTCTAGAGCTGCTGCTGGTCCAATGTTTCATTGCAGGCCAATGTTTAACACTCCTCCTTGGATTGTATGCAACAAACACCAATCATCTCCCTTAAGGCTTCAAATCTAGATGTACCAAGTGGCTTAGTCAGAATGTCAGCCAATTGATCTTGTGAGCTGCAATGAATGAGATTAACTTTTTTGGATTGTTCAGCCTCTCGAACAAAGTGGAATTTAATCTTAAAATGCTTGGTCTTGCCATGAAAACTGGATTCTTGGCTATTGCCACTGCTGATTGGTTGTCAACCTTGATTTGAGTAGGTTCAAGTTGTTCTTCATTCAAATCAAATAACAACTTTCTAAGCCAAATGACTTGATTCACTGCTGCTGCTGCAATGTACTCTACTTCAGTTGTGGATTGAGCAATTGTTTGTTGCTTCTTTGAACTCCAGCAAGAAACACTTGATCCAAGGGTAAAAAAATAACCCGAGGTGCTTTTCATATCATCTGCAGAGCCAGCCCAATCACTGTTTGAATATCTAGTCAGCCTAAGCTTATTTTCTTTCTTAAACATGACTCCAAGCTTCAATGTTCCCTTAACATACCTAAGTATTCTTTTTGCTGCCTTGAAGTGTGTTGTATCACAACAATGTATGAACCTTGACAATAGGCTAACAGCATGCATAAGATTCGGTCTAGTTGCTGTCAAATAGAGCAAACAACCAGCTAAGCTTCTTACTCCTTCTCATCAACCCTCTCTTGATTTCCAAAGCTGGTCAGCTTTTCTCCTTGAGCCATTGGTGTGCTCACTAATTTGCAATTAGACATGCAAAACTTGTCTAAGATTTTCAAGGCAAAAGCATGCTCACTAATGAAAATGCCATCATCAGATTGAATCATTTCCATGTAATGGCCTAAATTCAAGGTTATCGGAATAGTGGTTTCGTAACTAGAAATCCGATTTAAAGAGAAATTTATTTCAATATTTTTGCATGAAAATTGATATGATAGGAAAATCGTATGAAAATATTGATAGAAAAATTTTACCGATTTAGTGGTTAGTTAGAAAAAGAAATTATTGAAGAAATTGGGTAAAAAAAGGTATCGAGACCTCTATCTCGTAAAACCGAGTCAAAAATAATATTATAAATATTTATGAAATGTTAGTAATGTGGTATTAAAATTTCGTTAGGCAATTTTAATGTTCGGGTAGTTAATTAAATAAAAAAGACTAAATTGTAAAATGTGTAAAAGTGGATGGGATGATTAAATAGCTTAAGTGTCTAATGAGAGAGGATTTAAAAGGCAATTAGATCCAAAATTTATTGGGCTGGACGGCAAGAGCATGAAATCAGCAGGAAAATTGATAAATTAAGAGCAAAATTGGAATATTACAAAATTAACTAAATAAAGCTAGGACTAAATAGGAAATATCTAGATTTCTCTTCATTTCTCTTCAATTCCAGCAGCTAAAAGCACCATAGGAGGGTTCTCTAAGCTGGTATTCCATAATTTTTGCACCAAGTGAGTTAATCCTTGCCTTTTTCTTGTAATTTTTGTGCTTTTAAGACTTTTACAACTATGTCCTACTATTAAATTCATTAGTTTTTTATTTCATGGATGAAATTGAAAGTCACCATGATTGAGTGATGTTAGTTTATGATGAAATAAAATGAAATTAAAGCTTTAATTTGTTTATTAGATGATTTTATTAGGTAATTTAAATGGAAATTGATTTTTAGGACCTAATTGCGAAAATGTTTGGAATTAAAGTCTATTGCTGAAATTTTGATTCCTAAAGGTTGTAAACTAGTTTAAGGTGATAGAATAAAGTGTTAATTGAGAAAAATCAGCTCGATTGAGAGGTTAATTGAGTAGGGACGAAATTATCATTTATTAAAAGCTTAGGGGAAAAATGGTAATAAACAGCTTGCACTAAAACAGTTTGGACAGCAGCAGTAGACTAACTTTGAAAAATCACCATAAATTTTAGGAATCGAATTAGAAGATGAACAAAATATGGAATTAAATCTCATTGAGTCTAGTTTTTCATAGAAGAAACAGTGTAAGCAATGGATTTGTAAATCTTGAAATATAATGAATTTTGTGAGACAAGTTTAGAATGAATTCGGGTTCCCCTGTTCTTAATTTGAAAAATCATAAAAAAATTGAATAAAATAATTATGGGCTTAAATTTATATGTCTAGACTCCTGAGTGAGTCTGTTTTTAATAGAAACAAACGAGAACATAATTTGAATCCTGTATGAAGATATAATTAATTTTTAGTGAAGAAGGGTCAGAATTGTCAGATAGCAGAACAGGGGTGACTTTAAAGAATAAACTGTACTGATTGGATAAACCAAATAAGAAGATATGTGAGTCTAGTTTCAGGGAAAATTAGCGGATCTTAATTTGGAGTTCTGTAGTTTAAGATAAAAATAATTTAGTGACTATGACTCAAGTAGACAGCTTTGAATGAACTATAAATAATAGTTGAATTATAAAGAATGTTGCATATGAACATGAAATGTATTAAATTGATAATTAAATTTATTTATTTAGATCCAGAAGATTCAAATACGAAGCTAGATCGAGGAAAGGAAAAAGTTCGGGATTAGTAGATTTTTTGTTTACAAACAAGTCTCGAGGTAAGTTCGTGTAACTTGAATTATATTCTTAAATGCTTGAGATTGTATGTTATTGATGTGAATATGATTTGAATGTTCATTGTATGAAAATTAATGAAACATTGATATATTTGATAAAATGGGAAGAAATCCTGGTTAAATGAAAGAAAAATTCGATGGATCTCTGAAAAGGAATTGACGGTAAAAAGGATCTAGCCCGGATGGGTGATCCTATCCTGATATAGCCTTCCCAAAGAATATGTGTAAAACAGATTTAGCCCAGACGGGTAATCCAAATTAGGGTTTAAATTTAGCCTGGACTGGTAATTCAGATCCAAGCTCATTAAAGTAATTGTCGTTGCAGAGGATTTAGCCTGGAAATACTCTATGAGTTTATATTGCAGGGGATTTAGCCTGGACTGGTAATCCCGCTGCAAGGTTGAGGTTCGCGGGAGTGTGCTATCTGAAATGGAAATGTGCGCACATGAATATGAATTGACAGACCCGGAATTGTACACTAAAAGTGTACCTCTGAAAATCTATCGAAATTTCGATAAATTCAACAGGATAAATATGTAAAAATAACAAGGAAATAGAAATCATGGAATTGATGAGCTCATCAATCATGGTATATATTATTGGTACATGAAAATTATTGTACTAACTTGAATGTTGAGTTTGTGCATGTTAGGGTAATAATGAATTGAATGGATTAGGGATGAGTATTCGATCGAGTCGAGTCGAATCGAGTAAAAAAATTTCGAGTTAGTCGAGTTAACAAATCCTATTTTAGTAACCGAACTCAATTTGAATTTTTTTCGAATCAAATCGAATCGAGTCAAAAAATTTCGAGTCAAATCGAGTTGAGTTAACGAATACTATTATTTATACTTAATGTTGCGTTTAGATGGACCGATTATTTAACTAGTAGACGAAGTATAAGACTATTTAACTGCATAAACAATATAATGATTTTGCCTTTTAACTTAATGGGTAAACATTTATCAAAGCGACGTAGTTTTGCCTTTTAACTTAATTATTTTGAATTTTAACTTTTAAAAAAGTAAACATATATCAAAACGACGTTGTTTTGTCTTTTCTTATTCGGATTTTTGGATAACTCGAATTGTGTAATTCATATTTGAGTTAAACTGAAAAACTTAATTTTTTATTCTAGTTGATCCGAATAACTTGATTAACTCAAATAACTCGAACTATTTAATTCAAAATTTGAATTTTTTATCGATTTTTTCGAATCGAATCAGATTTTGCTCACCCTAGAATGGATATAGAAATGTTTATTGCATTATACTGAAAATATTAGGTAAGTATAATTCTTGTTACATGAGCTTACTAAGCACAAAGTGCTTACCCTGTTTCATTTTACCCTGTTTTGTAGTGTTAAGAGATCAGAGGTCGGATTTGGTAGGAGACACATCACACTATCAACCTCAGGATTTCGGTATATAAAGAAACTTTATTTTGGAAATCAATGGCATGTATAAGCTAATAAAGTAAATGATTCTGTGAAATGAATGTAAAGTTAGCCATTGGTATGGTTAACAAACCTGTTTTTGGGTATGTGATGACGTTATCTTATAAATATGCATGAATTTATCTTGAAAATATGTTGAATTGGTTTGGTTGATGTGGATTGGTCTCGATTTAATATTGCAGGGACGGTTAGATATTTATAAAGGGGTTATATTGAATGTAAAAAAATTGTAAACTCCGGTAATGCCTCGTACCCTATTTCGGCAATGAGTACGGGTAGGGGGTGTTACATTTTTGGTATCAGAGCTACGGTTTAGTCGGTTCTCGGATCGACATAGCACAAAAGGGATTAGCTATTTAAATGTGTTTTCTTATAGTAAATGTCTACCGACCGAGCTCAATCAGAGGAAGCTGGGAGTCATGCTCCGGCTCCAGAACGGGCACAGAGGGAAGCCAAAGTTACTAGTAGTACAAGGCCCGTATCTGAGGGTCAAGTGGATGAGGCAAAATGAGCCTTCTTTCAAATGATGAATGAATGATTTAGTCAATAAATAAGAACTAACCCTGTAGTGCAGCAAGTTCAAGCTCCCCCTCCTGCTTCTCAACCGGTTCCCAAGATCCCATAGGGTACAGGTACTAAAGCTGTCAGAAAAGGAAAAGCTCCAGTAGATAAAATTCAAAAATATGGGGCCGAAGAATTTCGAGCAGCAGTTGATGATGATTCCGAATGGGCTGAATTCTGGTTAGAAAACACTACTCGGGTTTTGGAGGAATTATCTTGCACACCAGAAGAATGTCTGAAATGTGCCGTCTCACTACTAAAAGACACAGCTTACCATTGGTGGAATACTAAAGCTTCAGTTGTTCCGAAAGAAGAAATCACATGAGAATTCTTTCAGACTGAGTTCAGAAAGAAATATATCAGCCAGAGTTTTTCGATCAGAAGAGAAAGGAATTTCTTGAGCTAAAATAGGGTAACAGATCAATATTTGAGTATGAAAGAGAATTTGTTCGATTGAGTAAATATGCTCGGGAATGGGTATAGTCAGAAACTGAAATGTGTAAACGATTCGAAGAAGGGTTGAATGAAGACATTAAGTTACTGATCGGAATTCTTGAAATTTGAGAGTTTGCTACATTAGCAGAGAGAGCTTATAAAGCAGAAGAATTGAGCAAAGAAGAGAAACAGGTTGAGAGGGAAGCTCGAATTTTTAGTAAAAGACCGATGGGAAAATCCCAGTTTTCTGCTTCAAAGAAATTGAAAAAATACCAAGATCGTTCTACCTTAACCACTGGGTATTCGGGAAGAGAGTGAGGTTCTCAACACACTAATCCAAGACCTTCCACTCCATCAGTTACCAGTGTTGGCAGTGTTGGTACCTCTAAGCCGATATGCCAGTAGTGTAATAAAATCTATTTTGGTGAATGTTGATTTAAGAGTGGGGCTTGTTACCGATGTGGTTCTCTCGACCATTTCCTTAGAGATTGCCCAAAAAGGGGTGATAAAAAAGCTGAGCAGATATCGAAGCTAAGTAATCCAGTTTCGAGGGGCAGACTACTTCGACCATCTGGTAATGTCAGTGGTAGCCGAGGTGCTACGAAAGATATTGCAGGCAGGTCTGAAGCACGAGCACCTGCTAGGACAAATGCCATCCGTGCCAGAGACGATGCCTCAGCACCCGATGTTATTACTGGTACATTTTCTTTACTTGATACTGATATTACTGCATTGATTGATCCTGGTTCTACTCATTCATATATATGTGTTAAACTTGCAATTGTTAAAAATTTATCTGTTGAACCTACTGAATTTGTGGTTAAAGTCTCGAACCCCCTAGGCCAGTCTGTGTCAGTGGATAAAATTTGTAAAAATTGCCCACTGATGGCAAGAGGTTATTGTTTCCCGGCTGATTTGATGTTACTGCCATTTGATGAATTTGACGTGATATTGGGCATGGATTGGTTAACCCAGCATGATGCAGTAGTAAATTGTAGACAGAAATATATTGTGCTAAAATGTCAGAATGATGAGTTACTCCGGGTTAAATCTGATCAGACAGAGGGGTTATCGGATGTGATTTTAGTAATGGCAACACAGAGGTATGTCAAAAAAGGGTATGATGCTTACTTGGCTTATGTACTCGACACCAAGGTATCTGAGTCAAAGATACAGGCAGTGCCAATAGTATGTGAATTTTCCGATATGTTTCCAGAGGAATTACCAGGGTTGCCACCAGAAAGAGAAGTTGAATTTTCTATAGATTTGATTCCAAGAACTACTCCGATCTCTATAGCTTCGTACCGGATGACTCCTACAGAATTAAAGGAGTTAAAGACACAGTTGCAAGAGCTTGTTGACAGGGGTTTTATCCGACTGATTCATTCATCTTGGGGTGCTCCGGTTCTGTTTGTGAAAAAGAAAGACGGGTCTTTGAGATTGTGTATCGACTACTGGCAGCTTAACAAAGTAACCATATAGAATAAGTACTCGTTACCCCGGATTGATGATTTATTTGATCAGCTGAAAGGTGCTACTGTGTTTTCAAAGATTGATCTTCGATCGGGTTATTATCAGCTACGGGTAAGGGAGTCAAATGTACCAATAACAGCCTTTAGAACCAAGTATGAGCATTATGAGTTTCTGGTTATGCCGTTTGGGCTAACTAATGCACCTGCAGTATTTATGGATTTAATGAATCGGATATTCAGACAGTACTTAGATAGATTTGTGGTAGTATTCATTGATGATATTTTGGTTTATTCTCGGGATGAAGAAGAACATGCAGAACATTTGAGAATTATGTTGCAAATTCTGAGAGAGAAGCAGTTATATGCTAAATTCAGTAAATGTGAATTTTGGCTTCGAGAAGTGGGTTTTCTAGGACATATTGTATCTGCCGAAGGTATCAGGGTAGATCCAAGTAAAATCTCAACTATTGTCAATTGGAATCCACCGAAGAATGTATCTGAAGTTAGAATTTTCTTGGGTTTAGCTGGTTATTATTGGAGATTTGTACAGGGATTCTCAATGATAGCTTCTCCAATGACTCGATTATTGCAGAAAGATGTAAAGTTCGAATGGACTGATGAATGTCAGCGGAGTTTCAATCGATTGAAAGATCTACTAACGAAAACACATGTACTAGTGCAGCCTGAACCGGGTAAAGAATTTGTTATTTACAGTGATGTTTCATTAAATGGTTTAGGTTGTTTCTTGATGCAAGAAGGTAAAGTAATAGCCTATGCTTCAAAACAACTTAAACCACATGAAAGAAATTACCCAGTACATGATCTTGAATTAGCTGCTATTGTATTTGCGCTGAAGATATGGCGGCATTACTTGTACGGTGAGAAATGTCATATTTATACTGATCATAAAAGCTTGAAATATTTGATGACACAGAAAGATTTGAATTTGAGACAACGCAGGTGGCTTGAACTGATAAAGGACTATGATTGAATTATTGATTACCATCCAGATAAAGCAAATGTTGTAGCTGATGCTTTGAGCCGGAAATCTCTATTTGCTTTACGAGCTATAAATACCCGATTATCATTAACTGATGATGGTTCAATCCTAGCTGAATTGAGAGTTAAACCAACATTTCTACAGCAAATATGTGAAGCTCAGAAGAATGATGAGAAGTTACAGGTTAAACGGGCACAGTGTGAGTCAGGTAATGATTCTGAATTTCAGATTGATTCTGATGGTTGTTTATTATTCAGAGGTAGGGTATGTGTACCCCAGAATTCAGAGCTCATACAGAAGATTCTATGCGAGGCTCACAGCAGTACTATGTCTGTACATTCGGGGAGTAATAAAATGTATAATGATCTAAAAAAATGTACTGGTGGTCGAGAATGAAACGTGATATCTTTGAGTTTGTATCAAGGTGTTTAATATGTCAGCAAGTTAAAACTGAACATCAGGTACCTTCAGGGTTACTTCAGCCAATTACTATATCGGAATGGAAATAGGAAAGAATTACTATAGATTTTGTATCGGGGTTACCGTTGTCTTTGAGAAAAAAAGATGCTATTTGGGTGATTGTTGACCGATTGACAAAGTCAGTGCACTTTATTCCAGTACGTATGGGTTATTCTTTAGATAAACTAGCTGAACTGTACATATCTGAGATTGTCAGGTTACATGGAGTGCCTGTCTCCATTATTAGATAGAGATCCCCAATTTACGTCTCGTTTCTGGGACAAATTGCAAGAAGCCTTGGGTAGTCAGTTGTATTTCAGCACTGTATTTCATCCTTAGACAGATGGTCAATCTGAGCGTGTAATTCAAGTATTAGAAGATATGCTCCGATATTGTATACTAGAGTTTGAAGGTAATTGGGAGAGGTATCTACCTTTGATTGAATTTGCCTACAATAATAGTTATCAGTCCAGTATTAAAATGGCTCCGTATGAAGCTTTGTATGGTAGAAAATGTAGAACACCGTTATATTGGACAGAGCTCAGTGAAAGGAAGATACATGGGGTTGATTTGATCCGGGAAACAGAAGAAAAAGTAAAGGTTATTCGAGATAGTCTAAAAGCAGCTTCCGATTGTCAAAAATCATATGCCGACCTTAAACGAAAAAAGATTGAATTTCAAGTCAGTGACAAGGTATTCCTGAAAGTGTCTCATTGGAAGAAAGTCCTCCGATTTGGTCAAAAGGATAAACTTAGTCCAAGATTTATCGGGCCATATGAAATCATAGAAAGAATTGGACCGGTCGCTTATCGATTGGCATTACCATCGGAACTTGATAGAATCCATAATGTTTTTCATGTATCTATGTTACGACGATATCGATCAGATCCTTCACATGATATTTCTTTGACAGAAGTGGAGATTCAACCGGATATGACTTACAGTGAAGAACCGGTCAAGATATTAGCACGGGAGACAAAAGAACTTAGAAATAAAAAGATAAATTTGGTGAAAGTATTGTGGAAAAAGCACGGGATTGAGGAAGCGACATGGGAATCGGAGGAGGCAATGGGGAAACAATACTCAAATCTCTTTACTGGTAAGATTTTCGAGGACGAAAATCCTTAAAAGGGGGGGAGAATTGTAATGGCCTAAATTCAAGGTTATCGGAATAGTGGTTTCGTAACCACAAATCTGATTTAAAGAGAAATTTATTTCAATATTTTTGCATGAAAATTTATATGATAGGAAAATAGTATAAAAATATTGATAGAAAAATTTTACCGATTTAGTGGTTAGTTAGAAAAAGAAATTATTGAAGAAATTGGGTAAAAAAAGGTATCGAGACCTTTATCTCGTAAAACCAAGTCAAAAATAAATTTATAAATATTTATGAAATGTTAGTAATGTGGTATTAAAATTTCGTTAGGAAATTTTAATGTTTGGGTAGTTAATTAAATGAAAAGGACTAAATTGTAAAAGGTGTAAAAGTAGATGGGATGATTAAATAGCTTAAGTGTCTAATGTGAGAGGATTTAAAAGGGAATTAGACCCAAAATTTATTGGTTTGGACGGCAAGGGCATGAAATCAGCAGGAAAATTGATAAATTAAGGGCAAAATTAGAATATTGCAAAATTAACTAAATAAAGCTAGGACTAAAGAGGAAATATTTAGATTTCTCTTCATTTCTCTTCAATTCCAGCAGCTAAAAACACCATAGGAGGGTTCTCTAAGCTGGTATTTCATAATTTTTGCACCAAGTGAGTTAATCATTGCCTTTTTCTTGTAATTTTTGTGTTTCTAAGACTTTTACAACTACGTCCTACTATTAAATTCATTAGTTTTTTATTTCATGGATGAAATTGAAAGTCACCATGATTGATTGATGTAATTTTATGATGAAATAGAATGAAATTAAAGCTTTAATTTGTTTATTAGATGATTTTATTAGGTAATTTCAATAGAAATTGATTTTTAGGACCTATTTGTGAAAATGTTTGGAATTACAGTCTATTGCTGAAATTCTGAGTCCTAAAGGTTGTAAACTAGTTTAAGGTGATAGAATAAAGTGTTAATTGAGAAAAATCAGCTCGATTGAGAGGCTAATTGAGTAGGGACGAAATTATCATTTATTAAAAGCTTAGGGGAAAAATGGTAATAAACAGCTTGCACTAAAACAGTTTAGACAGCAGCAGTAGACTAACTTTGAAAAATCACCATAAATTTTAGGAATCGAATTAGAAGATGAAAAAATATGGAATTAAAGCTCATTGAGTCTAGTTTCTCATAGAAGAAATGATGTAAGCAATGGATATAATTAATTTCTAGAATCTAATTTCTAGAATCTTGAGTGAGTCTATTTTTAATAGAAACAAACGAGAACATAATTTGAATCGTGTATGAAGATATAATTAATTTTTAGTGAAGAAGGGTCAGAACTGTCAGATAGCAGAACAGGGGTGACTTTAAAGAATAAACTGTACTGATTGGATAAACCAAATAAGAAGATATGTGAGTCTAGTTTCAGGGAAAATTAGCGGATCTTAATTTGGAGTTTTGTAATTCAAGATAAAAATAATTTAGTGACTATGACTCAAGTAGACAGCTTTGAATGAACTATAAATAATAGTTGAATTATAAAGAATGTTACATATGAACATGAAATGTATTAAATTGATAATTAAATTTATTTATTTAGATCTAGAAGATTCAAATTTGAAGCTAGATCGAGGAAAGGAAAAAGTTCAGGATTAGTAGATTTTTTGTTTACAAACAAGTCTCGAGGTAAGTTCGTGTAACTTGAATTATATTCTTAAATGCTTGAGATTGTATGTTATTGATGTGAATATGATTTGAATGTTCATTGTATGAAAATTAATGAAACATTGATATATTTGATAAAATGGGAAGAAATTCCGTTTGAATGAAAGGAAAATTCGATGGATCTCTAAAAAGGAATTGATGGTAAAAAGGATCTAACCCGGACGGGTGATCCTATCCTGATATAGCCCTCTCGAAGAATATGTGTAAAACAGATCGAATTACGGTCTGAATTTAGCTTGGACTGATAATTCAGATCCAAGCTCATTAGAGTAATTGTCGTTGCAGGGGATTTAGCCTGGACTGGTAATCCCGCTCCCGCTGCAAGGTTGAGGTTCGCGGGAGTGTGCTCTCTGAAATGAAAATGTGCGCACATGAATATTAATTGACGGACCCGGAATTATACACTAAAAGTGTACCTCTAAAAATCCATCGAAATTCTGATAAATTCAACGGGATAAATATGGAAAAATAACAAGGAAATGAAAATCATGGAATTGATGAGCTCATCAATCATGGTATATATTATTGGTACATGAAAATTATTGTACTAACTTGAATGTTGAGTTTGTGCATGTTAGGGTAATAATGCATTGAATGGATATAGGAAGGTTTATTGTATTATGCTGAAAGTATTAGGTAAGTATAATTCTTGTTACATGAGCTTACTAAGCACAAAGTGCTTACCCTGTTTCATTTTCCCCTGTTTTGTATTCTTAAGAGCTCGGAGGTCGGATTTGGTCGGAGACACATCACACTATCAACCTCAGGATTTCGGTATATAAAGAAACTTTATTTTGGAAATCAATGGCATGTATAAGCTAATAAAGTAAATGATTCTGTGAAATGAATGTAAAGTTAGCCATTGGTATGGTTAATGTAACAACCTAATTTTCAGTGGTGTCGGAACAGTGATTCGAGATGAGTAGGAAATATTATTAATTTAATGAGTATAAGTTAAATCTGAAGTTAGGAAAAATTTTGAAATAGTGAATAGTGTACTAAAAATAAATATTAAAATAATTAGAATCGAAAACGAGGTATCGAGAAGTCAGGAATTTTAAATAGAGCCATAAATATTTATGGAGTGTTAATAAGTTAGTATTAAAGTTTCGTCAAGAAATTTTAAAGTTTTGATAGTTAATTGAACAAAAAGGACTAAATTGTATCAAATGCAAAATTGGGGGAAATGATTAAATAGCTTAAATGATAAAAGAAAGAGAGTTTAAAAGGCAAATAGACCCAAGGTCTCTTTGGGCTGGACGGCAAGGGCATGAAGTCAGCAAGAAAATAAGGAGAATTAAGGGTAAAATTGGAAAATTGTAAAATTTACTTAATAAAGCTAGGACTAAAGTGGAATTATCTAGATTTCTCTTTATTTTTCTGCATTCTCATAAGAAAAAATGCCATGGAAGAGTTCCCTTAAGCTGGTTTTTCATATTTTTACTTCAAGTAAGTTCAATTCTTGATTATTTCTTAAAATTTTTGTGTTTTTGTGACTTTTACAACTAGGTCCACTTGTTGAAGTCATTAGTTTTTGATTCTATGAAAGAAATTGAAAGTTGCTATGAATATGTGCTGGAATTATATGATGATTTGGCATGGAATTAGAGCTTTAAATTGTTAATATGTTGATTTTATTGAAAGAATTGAATAGAAAGTGAATGTTTGAGACCTAATTGTAAAAGAGTTTGAAGTTAGAGTTTTATGTGGAAATTATAAATTTTAATAGTTATGAAATAACTTATAATGTCTAGTAAAAGTATTAATTGAGAAAACTATCTTAATTGAGGGGTTAATTGAGTAAGGACTGAATTGTATGAATAGTGAAATTTGGGACAAAATGGAAATCAACATTTTGCACTAAAACTGTTTTGGACAGCAGCAGTAGTCTAACTTTGAAAAATCACCAAAAATTGTAGAAATGGAATTAGAGGATGAATAAAATATGAAATTAAAGCTTATTGAGTCTAGTTTTTTGTAGAAGAAATTATGTAAGAAATGGAATTGTAAATCATGAAATATGATAAATTTTGTGAGACAAGGTCAGAATGATTTTGGGTTCCCCTTTTTTGACTTTGTAAAATCATCAAAACTTGGATAAAAGTAATTAGGGGCTTAAATTTATATGTTTAGAATCCTGAATGAGTCCATTTTCAAGATAAATAAACGGGAACATCATTCGAATCCTGTACGATGAGATAATTAATTTTTAGTGAAGAAGGATCGGAACTGTCAGATAGCAGAACAGGGGAGTATTCAATGAATAAACTGTATTAATTGGCCTAACCAAAAATTATGAAATTTTTATGGTAAGAAGATATGTGAGTATAGTTTTAGGCAAAATTAGCGGATCTTAATTTTGAGTTCCGTATCTTCAGATATAAATAATTTAGTGACTATGACATGGGTTGATAGCTTGAATATTCACATGAGTAATTAGTGAAAATTATGGATAAGGTTACTTACAAGTGTGTTATTTATACCAAGGATGTGGATGGAGAGGAGGAGGAGGAAAAATATATGAATGAATCGTGTATAAATTGATCACATGCCCGATTATAATCGATAAGTGTTGGATTAGAAATGATATAATGTTTTATTTGGAATATTAATTATGAAATTATGATTATCGTTATAATACAAAAATTGAACTTCTGAGTTTATATGGCTAAATTTTAGTGATTATTTGTTAATTTTATGAATTTCATGATGTGTTATTTCATATGTATTGATGATAAAATCGTGAATAATGTAAAAGTATGAAAATTGAATAAATGATCAAATTGAGCATTTCAGTTCAGTGACAAGATGAATTGAAGGAAAAGACCAAGGTTGGACCATGGCAACAAGTGATAAGTGATAGCTTCGACTACACTTATCTGATCAAGGACAAATAAAAGTGATAAGTAATAGCTTCGGCTACACTTATCTGATCAAGGACAAGTGAAAGTGATAAGTGATAGCTTCGGCTACACTTATCTGATCAATGACAAATGACAAGTGAAAAGTGGTAGCTTCGGCTACCTGTTCAGTGAAAAGTGGTAGCTTCTGCTACCTGATCAGTGAAAAGTGGTAGCTCCAGCTACCTGATCAGTGAATAGTGGTAGCTTCGGCTACAAGTGACAAGTGATTTCTATATAAGACCATATCTGAGATATGGCATCGGTGTGATATATGCTACTATATAAGACCATATCTGGGATATGGCATCAGTGAGATATGTGATTCGTGTAAGACCATAGCTAAGCTATGGCATTGATATATGAATATGTGTAAGACCATAACTGGGCTATGGCATCATTATGTGAAGATGTGTAAGACCATAGTTGAACTATGGCATCGAGAAAAAGAAGTACTCAATTCCGTAAGACGTTCACTAATTTGACAAAGTTTGGTAAGTGTTACATGGAATTATGTGATACAAGGAAGTACGAGTTGATAAGATATGAGTATAGAACTTGGTTGATAAATGAATTCATTTGTGATTATATAATTGTTCATCTTGAATGTACTGTCCATATGTATTGATAATTCAAATGTTTTAATGAATAAAATTCCGACATGGAATAAATTAAACACGAGACAAATAATTATGAAATTGAACTCGGAATTCATGAAAATGACAGTTATTGATATATGGAGACATGAGACATTGATATATGAATATGAAAAATGTTTGATAAATGTGTTTATTCATAATTATAGAATTATATACCTCATGTGTACTATTTGCATAAAGATGATATTTCAAATACTTTGGTTATTTAAGCTTAAATATGAAATAGCATGAAATCAATATAAGTTGTTATGAAAATATATTTAGATTACAGAGATATGGTTGATATATGTTGTATGATTACATAACGTGAAATTGTGTATATATATGATAAATTTAATGAGAATTGAGCCCATACACGTTTCTTGTTATTTATATGAAGTGTACGACTGACAAGGGCGATGAAGTTATAAACAGAGAGTTACACGGGTTGAAAACAAGGCATGTGACTCTCCAAAGTTTGAAATTTTTCTAAGTGTTGCAAAATTTTCATATGTTTACGGTTTGGTCCCGAACCAGCCTGAATGTATGTTTTAGGCCCCGTAGGCCCATATAAGGGACATTAAACATATGTATGAAAGTTTTTAATTTAGAAGAAATTTTATGGTTGATTTTTACATGATTGATCATATTAAGTTTGGTAATGCCTCGTACCCTATTCTAGGCTCAGAATACAGGTAGGGGGTGTTACAGTTAACAAACCTGGTTTTGGGTATGTGATGGCGTTATCTTATAAATATGCATGAATTTATCTTGAAAATATGTTGAATTGGTTTGGTTGATGTGGATTGGTCTCGATTTAATATTGCAGGGAAGGTTAGATATTTATAAAGGGGCTATATTTAATGTAAAAAAAAGAATCGTAAACTCCGGTAATGCCTCGTACCCTATTCCGGCAATGAGTACGGGTAGGGGGTGTTACATTCCATCCCAAGGAAGTATGACATAATTCCTAGGTCTGTCATATCGAACACCTCCTACATTTGTGTCTTGAAGTCATTGATCAAATCAGTTTTGCTTCCAGTTACCAATAGATCATCCACATAAATTGAAACAATCAACAAAGTTTCAACTTCAATTTTCTTCACATAAAGTATTGGCTCACTTAGGATTTTCTCAAACCCGAGCCATGATAGATACTCATCAATTCTGTCATACTAGGCTCTAGGTGCCTGCTTTAGGCCATACAAGGCTTTCTTCAGCCTATAGACTTTATCCTCTTCTCTTGGGACTTTAAATCCTTCTGGCTGCTCAATGTAGATCTCTTCCTTAAACCATTCAAAAAAGCTTACTTGACATCAAGTTGATGAATCTTCTACTGTTTCTGTGTAGCCAAGGCAAACAGAAGCTTGATTGTGTCAAGCCTTGCTACTGGAGCAAATGTCTCCATAAAGTCAGTGCCATACTGCTGACTATAGCCCTTCACCACTAGCCTTGCCTTGTGTTTGTTTAATGAGCCATCAGCATTGAATTTGGCTCTAAAAACTCACTTGACACCTATGACTTTCTTCTGGTTTGGCCTATCAACCAAGTCACATGTCTCATTCTTCTTGATCATATTAAGCTCAGCTTCCATAGCCTTCCTCCAGTACTTATCTCTTGCAACTTCTTCAAAACTTGAAGGTTCAACTGTTGCTACATTACATCTATGATAAATGTCAGCAATGGTTCTGGTTCCTCTCACAGGAGGATCATCAACGTCAGCATTTTCAGGTTCATTTTCAGCTCACTCTAGGCTAATGTCAAACTGGTCTTCATTAGACTGACTTGCATCTGAACCTTCCCAACTCCAGACATTTTCTTCATTAAATTTGATGTCCGTACTCACCAAAATCTTATTTGTTGAGGGATCATACACTCTATAGCCTTTTTTTGTACTACTGTAGCCAATAAATATGCTAGGAGCAGACCTTCTTTCAAGTTTGGTTCTTTTTTCTTCTGGAATGAGAGCATAGCATACACATCCAAACACTTTTAGATGAAAAATATATGGTTTGAGTCCATACCAAGCTTCAAAAGGTGTTTTGTCCTTCACTGCTCGAGTTGGAAGCTTGTTGAGCAAATATACTGAGGTATTGACTGCCTCAGCCCAAAATTTTCTTAGAAGTTTGCTTTGAAATAGCAAACATCTGGCCATATCCATCACTGTTCTGATCTTCCTTTCACAAACTCAATTTTACTGTGGAGTGTAAACAGTTGTTAATTGATGGTGGATCCCTTCCTGCTCACAAAGTTTTTGAAACTTTTCAGACAAATATTCAGTCCCATTGTCTGTCCTCAAGGCATTGATCTTGCAATCTGGCTGGTTCTCTACAAGTGCCTTAAATCTGCTAAAGGCATTAAACACCTCAGACTTCTGTTTCAAGAAGTAAACCTAGCAAAATCTGGTTAAATCATCAATGAACAACATAAAATACTTGCTTTCATTCAAAGAAGGGGACTTCATTGGTCCAAAAACATTAGAGTGCACCAGCTCAAGTCTTTCTCGAGCTCTCCATGCCTGGTTCACTGGAAATGGCAATCTAGCTTGTTTACCAAACTGACATACTTCACAAACAGTGTCCCTTGTCTCAACTTTGGACATATCCTCTACCAAATTCTGTTTGTGCAACAGATCAAGTGAACTAAAATTGGCATGGCCTAATCTTTTATGCCATAGGCCAGCATTATCAACAAGACCAGTGTAGGCCTTCTTTTCAAGCTGATTCATGTTAAGCATGAAACACTTATCAGTCATTGTTACTGATATCAACTCCTGACCATATGTGTCCTTAACAATACATGCACCATTCTCAAAGATCAGTGAATACCCTTTCTCTACTAGTTGTCCAACACTAAGTAGATTCTGATCTATATCAAGCATATAAAGCACATCAGTAATTATTTTGTTACCTGAACAAGTGTTAATCAGCACATTGCTCTTGCCCTTGGCTTCAATCAAATCTCCATTGCCAACACTCTAATTTTTGAGACATAGCTTCTGTCTGAGTCTTTGAACAGACTCTCATCAGCAGCCATATGATGAGTATAGCCACTATTCACCAACCAATCACTTCTAACTTTGCTTGAGGATGCAAAGTAGGAGGCTGTAAACACATGCTCCTCTTGAGCTTGAAGGTCCTCAATAGCTTGAGCTTGGATCTGCTGCTGTGCTGGTGCCTTCCTTTTGTTCTTACATACTTTTTCAACATGGCCAAATTGCTTACAGCTCCTGCATTGGATGTTTGGCCTGTACCAGCAGTATTTCTCCAAATGTGTGGTTTTTTTACAGTGGACACATGGTGGAAACCTCCTCTTGCCTGAATCTTTCTTTGGTTTATCCCTCTTATCAAGCCAAGGCTTCTTTCCTTTCTGGCTCGAACATGAACCATCTTTGGCCTTTGCTTGGAAGGCTCCTTCAAGATGTTCTTTCTGTCTGTTGGCCCTTTTCTACTCCAATGCATAAAGAGAGTTCACCAACTCAGATAAAGAAATGGTTGTCAAGTCCCTTGAGTCCTCAAGTGATGAGATTTTAGACTCAAATCTTTCAGAGAGTATGGTGATAACCTTTTCAACAACCCTGCTATCATTGAAATCTTCACAAAGCAACCTTATGCTGTTGGCAGTGGCCATGATCCTGTCTGAGTATTGCTTGATGCTCTCTGTTTCTTTAATTTTCAGGTTCTCAAAATCTCTCCTTAAATTAATCACTTGTTGCTGCCTTGTTTTGTCTGACCCCATGAACTCCTCCTTCAGCCTTTCTCATGCTTTTTTAGGTGTCCTGCAGGCCATGATTCGAGTGAATATTACATCAGACACTCCATTCTACAAGCAAGCCAAGGCTTTGTGCTTCTTTGTACTCTCCTCAGCATGCTGCCTCATTTGAGCAATCGTGGGATTAGCTCTCAATGGAGGTAGTTCAATGTCATTCTCAACGACACTCCACAATCTTGTGCTTGAAGGTATGTCTTCATTTTGACTACCCAAATGTGGTAGTTCTCACCAGCAAACATTGGAGGTGGAGGTGGTGTAAAGCTCATCCTGATGCAACAAGTTCAACAGCTTGTTTTCTTTCTTCTAAAGCTTAGTTTCTCAAAAAAAAAAAACAACCAAAAATGGAGGCCCTCAAAGATGACAGGCTCTGATTACCATTTTTTGGAGTATTTGACAGCAACAATACATTCAAACAAGCTTAATAGATTAAAAGGATTGACAGAAACAAAAGCAAATAAACACAAACAGAACTTGAGCTTAAGAATAACTGAAAAATTCATGATTTCATTGAGAAAAAATAGTAGCTTAAATGAATTACAAAGTCAATGGAAATTTACCTAATGACTTAGCTACTCCCAGTAATACTTAACAATTACAAAATGTGAACCACATACACAAGTAAGCTGATATGATCAGCCATTACATCCATTACATCAAAAAGTCTTACTAACTTTGATTACAAGTTACAAACCAACTAAAGCAAGTTACATTTGAAAAAAAGAAACAAAATGCTAAGGCTGCTTCTGGTTCGGCTTCAATGCTGCCATCCTTTTAGAGTTGCTGCTGGTCTAATGTTGCATTGCAGGCCAATGTTTAACAAGAGTCTTTGCTTGTGTCACAACCTTGAAAAGGTCTGTTTCGCTTGTTTTTTTCTGATATTCAGCAGTGACAGGCAACAGCTTTGGCTGCCCGCCTGAAGTCCTAGAGCTGCATTTGATCCAAAAGATAATAAAGCAATTAGAAGGAAACAACAAATACCCCAAAACACACAGAAGCAAAGCAACAAATTCATGCATGCCTTAGAAAGAACCCTGTAACGGGTTCAGCTAAAAGGATATCTGATGTCTCCCCCATTAGCAATCCTATCTATGTAAGGCTTGAGATCTTTATACGTAACTATGGGAACATTTTTCTTAAAGAGTTGCTTCTCGGTTTGACCATGGAGGAATCCCATTAAATACTTGTTCCTATATTTCTACTTAATATTTCCCTCAATACCTCGTCTTGAGTTTGCTCAGCATTTGTGGTCAGTTCCTCAATCATCTTCAACCCACCTTCATACCCATTCATTGCATGAACCCTATTATTGAGATCCAGATAGCTTTTTCTGTTTTCTTTTTGGGAATTTTCTAGTTTTTGGCAATGGAATCTCTACCTATCGCTAAATATAATAAGATTCATTGGACTAGACCCACACATGTCGACACACATGATAAACATTGTGGCATCAATGAAATGATTAAAATATGATTCAGTAATATATTAAATATATTAAAACTAAGCATGAGAAAGTTGAATTTTAATGCAATTGAGTACCAATTTATGCCTCTTCCAATTTTCAAAAGCCAATGTAACACATAATTGTAGGCCGAAAGAGGTTTAGTTGATATGATTTTTATAATTTCATGTCATCATTATATCTTATTTTGTTGAAGATTCAATCTTGATTACTTTTAAAATAATATTTTTTAATATATATTGGTTAAGGTGCCCTTTGTTGATAATGAATGTGAGACATGCTTTATTAATATTAAAATAAATATAATTATATTTATAAGAGAATGTTTGTATTCATTTATATGTAGGATGGGCTATTCACAAAAACGAATGAACAATACCTTTCTGAAAGGAGAGAGTAATTTGTTTACAATAGTAAATGACTTAATCTCAAGAGTCTAGAACCTTTTCGAGATGTGGGTCATTCGATAATTACCCAGATAACAGAAAATAGAGAACTACCTTCTCAAATGATTTGCAATACTGACTCGTGTCCAAAGCTAGACAGGTATAATAAACTTAATTTAAAAAAAAAGAGTATTTTAAACTAAAAGAGCTAATCAAAAACTCAAAATACTTCCTTTTCTTTTTTATTATATTTAAAGTGACTGACATTTTTAGAATTAAGTTTTAATAATAAATTATATTAATTAATAAATACAATCAAATAAATATTATTTTAATTTACATTTGTTTTTTAAACAAGCAAATATATTATTTTTTCTCATTTTAGTTAGGAATAACATAATGGATTAATTTTTGGTAAAAATATAATTTTTTTGTACCTTTATTTCATTTTTAATAATATACAATAGTAAAATATATAATTTTGTATTATTAATTCATAAACTTAATTCATTCTCTAATTTATTAATTAAAATTTAAGTTAAGTTTGTAAATTATGAATATAATTTAATAAAAAATAAAAAAGATTAATTTTAGTAATCAGCATAATATAAAAATTTAGTATTAGCTTAACCAAAATGTAAAATGATTGGAAATAACTTTATTTTCTTGAATGTATTACAAGAGGAAGACAAAACTCTAACAGCAACGTCACTTAAACTTAAATCACATTTGGGGCGATGAACATTATTACCGTTAGGCCAACACATAGGATTTTTAGAAATAATTTTTTAATCAGTCGTAGCTTACATACAATATTTTAATATACATACGTTCTGTTGGAAAACTTGCTTTGTTTCTCCCTTACCAAATATATGTATATTTGACGGGTAAACTTCCTAAAATATTATATTATACAATCAAATTAGGGAATTTTTTTTCGGAAAGAATTGTGGCTAACCCTAAAAAATTGGGATTGTAGTTTTTATTATATTAGGATTTTTTTATACAAGATTTAGATTTAAGTTTTATTTTTAAATTAGGATTTTTATTTATGCAAGATTTGGCTAACCCTTGAAAAGTGCCTCCAAATTGCCATCGAATCTCCATCCAAAAGCCTTGTTTATTGCCCCATTGCTTTCCTCCAAAATATTGTTGGTAAATCGTCAAAATAGCCGCTGATCGCTCGCTTAAATAGTTGTCGATATTGGATATCGGTTAGCTAAGTTAATTTAGGTGTTTAATTGCTTGTGATATATTTGGTTTTTAATTCCAAAGTAGAGTTATTTATATATATATATGTGTATTATACATATATATATATTTGGTAGTTTAAAATTTATTAGATTACCATTAAGTTGTAAACTGCTTAGCGTTTGGATTTTTAAATTTGTACGCCAATTATAGATGATTCATATGTTTCAAATCGAACAGTATTACCAAAGAGTCATCGCAATACTTAGTTTGTGATGACGTTTTCAATTAGTTTAGCTTTGGCATGTTCTTAGGTCCGTCGGATTTGTGGGTTATTTTTATATTGGTTAAATATTTAGTTTAAGGCAAGCGATCCTTGTGTGTTTGAATTGAACGATTAATTTATTTGAGTTTTTTAATTTTAAATTTGATAATCAGATAACCATTGTAATATTCCGATAACCATTGTAATATTCCAAATTTGACCAGACTCTCAAGTTAGGTTTGAGGTGTAACAATTAATTCTCAAAATTGATCATATGTAAGAAGCCTTCGGCTTCCTTTACCATCCCACTTTTACATAAACCTTTAATGACCACGTTGTGCATGATAGTGTTACACTTCAAACCGTGCGTCTCTACATAATCCCAGAGATTGATCACCTCTTCTGTAAGAGCAGTTCTTACCAAACAACATATTAATAGCTTTACCAAACATTAATGTATGCCTACACAATAAAGTGAAAAGGATTATTCTCCTGAATTTTTATACATAGGAAGGATTAGGTAATCTTAAACAAGAACTGATGCAAACTAATTATAACGGTGATTTGTGGCTGAAATACTTTCCTATCACTCTTGAATCTAATATTTTCAAGGCTTCCTCAGATTTAATGCAACTAGGTTTTTTGTATTGGCTCAATGAAGTTCCTTTGGACACATAGTAATCCATTAGTACCTCAAAACTTCCTTGCTTTACCACTCTAATCTCCAAAGCTGCAATTATGTTCCACTTTCCTATAGATTTTATATGTATAATGCAATGACTCTTCCATTCTAGAGCAACACTCTACCATTATCTTTGGGTCAAGTTCTTTGCAATTCTTGCCTTCTTTTCCCTTGATCTCCTTAAATCATACATAGTGACCTGGTGCTGATGAAGTATCAACATAGCTAGTGTACTCTGTCAAGATGAATCCCAGTGGATCGAGAAGAGCCTTTGCTTCTGTTATAGCCTTGAAAAGGTCTGTTTCGCTTGTTTTTTCCTGATCAACACTTAGGATAACATTTTTCCTCTCCACAAATTGGAATTGAGGTGCATTATTATAGAAACCACTCACCATAAGAACATCCCCAACTTTATATTGATATAATCTTGAAAGGAATACCATTAAACTAGGTTAGATCATTAGCTAACAGGTTAACGTAGGAACTAGGAAGCATAATGCAAAATTAGAAAATGAATTTGATTAATTGATTAAATTCAAAGGAGGAACTTTTACCTGCACAAGTTGAGACAACTAGTTCATAACATTGACCAACCTTTACATTTACAAGATCAACAAGTTCAGTATCTATGTTAGGGAGAAATGTGTAGGAGACATCACAAGGTTTACATAGAGGTTCTAAGTTAATCCCACAAATAGCTTCCGAGCAAGCATAAGAAGTTGAAACTAAAGGGAGCCCTCTGCAATAGAACTCAAGTTCTGCAATATACTGTCTCATAATGCCAGTACAAACACAATAAATATACCTTGCTTTGGGCCATAGCTTTCTGACTATTCCTTCCCATGATTTACAATTACATATGTTCTCTATCAAGTCAGCCTGTTCTGGGTTAGGCTTCATGACCAATGATGCTGCATCTCTACATCCTGAGTCGGTGATCCAATCGCTTAATCGACCTGTTTTTATGTCATAGCATAGCTCTTGCCAGTGATTTTCTAGAAACTTGATACCTCTTAGCACCACAGATGCAAAGAGTGAACCAACCTTGACAACCTCGTCTCGTTGGATTAAACTAAAAAGTAATTGACAGTATAAGCCGTGGTTGGGGTCTGGGCAAAAGATGGTCTCAATGGGGCTTGTGTAAAGCTTAGTTTTAACAAGCGATAACTCTAAGCTCACGTCTGAGTGGATCCTAGATTCGAGATGTTCTTTCCATATGTGTCCCAATAGAAAATGGTTCTCCGAAGACAGTTCGGTTGAATGTGGAGTTGTGTGCATGGGAAATGATTCATCTAGTAAGGTAATTGATATTGGTACTCTTAAAATTAAAAAACACGAGAGGACGATTAGGACACTCTTAGATGTTAGATATGTACCTGATTTACGAAAGAATCTCATCTCATTAAGTATTTTAAACTTGAAATGATACAAAATCAACATCGAGTCGAGCGGTATTAAAGTATCTCATGGAGCTCTCGTTTTGTTAAAAGGTAAAAGAACTGGCAGTCTTTATATTCTGGAAGGTTCTGCAGTGATCGGTGAAATCAAACGTCCATCGTCTATTATAGAGTCGAAGTCAACTCGTTTGGAACGGAGGCAACTTCGTCATAAGAGGGAAAAAGGTATGACTGTTTCATTGAAGAGAGTTTCTCCTTTGGATAAAGGTTTTGAAAAGTTAGGGCACTGTGTTCGTGAAAGTCAAACACGGGTTAGTTTTGATTTGGCAGTGTACAAGTTGAAGGCTAGAAATCTTCCAGTATCTAAGCACGGATTCGACTCAGTTAATTCCCTGCATGGTTCAAGATAGGCTCGTGGCAAGTTTTGAAAAAGATGGCGTTGTGGAAATATGAGTCAAGGTGGAGATTTGTTAAGTATGACTCATATTTCAGTCAAATTTGAGAAATAATCTTCTAGTTAAACTCTGTTTATTTGTTTCAATCAAACACTAATTAGTTTAGATTATTTTATTATTATTTGACCTATAAATTTAACTTATAAATAGGCTCTTTTACAATCTTAGAAAATACACCCACTAGATATTTGTTCTTTAGCCATTATAGTAAAATTATTTTTACTCGTATATCCTCTTTGGAGGGGTTTTTCCACGTTAAATTTGTGTGCTCAATTTCTCAATTTATTCTGCTAATTTTTTTCTTGTAGCTTAATCAGGTCGATCCTAACAACCACGTTAAAATTTGTGATTTTAACAGGAGTGGCCAAAATGATCCAACTTTGTAATGTGGTTGCTTAACTTACAATTTTTTATTTTATTTTAGGTGCTTAAAATGAAAATGTTGGATGAGTATCTACGTAGTTTACCTCTATCTTTTTATTTAATCGGAGAAGTAAACCGTAATTTATTGTTAATAGCAATACTAGGTAGGGGATTTTTATCCCTGATTGAACAATGAGTAAAAAGTTTGATTTCACATGCAGCTGAATGAAAAACTGAAACAAAGAAATTGGTATGAGTCCATACCTCATCGTCGGAGACTGGTTCAAGGTACCATACAATGCCCCCTTCTTCTGATATTTAGCAGTGACAAGTATCAGCTTTGGCTGCCCACCTGAAGTCTCAGAGCTGCATTTGATCCAAAAGATAATAGAGCAATTAGAAGGAAGCAACCAATACCCTAAAACACACAAAAGCAAAGCAATAAATTCATGCATGCCTTAGATAGAACCCTGTAACGGGTTTAGCTAAAAGGATTTCTGATGTCTCTCTATTAGCAATCCTATCTATGTAAGGCTTGAGATCTTCATACGTAACTACGGGAACATTTTTCTTAGAGAGCTGCTTCTCGGTTTGACCATGGAGGAATACCCTTAAATACTCTGTTCCTGCATTTTGACTTAGTATTTCCCTCAATACCTCGTCTTGAATTTGCTCAGTATTTGTGGTCAGTTCCTTAATCAACTTCAACCCACATTCATACCCATTCGTTGCCATCAACCCTATTTGTAACGACCCAAATTTCAGTGGTGTCGGAATAGTGATTTGAGATCACTAAATCTGACATGTGAGTTTAGATAATAGTAAGTAAAAGTTAAGTGTAGTTTTAGAAATGATTTCGAATTAGTGAAATTATGAATTAAAAGAAATTTGTAGATTAAATAAGATAAAAATGAGGTATCGAGACCTCGAATACATAAAATGAGCCATAAATATTTATGGAGTGTTAGTAAGTTAGTATTAAAGTTTCGTTAAGAAATTTTCAGGTTTCGGTAGTCAATTGAGTAAAAAAGACTAAATTGAATTAAGTGCAAAATTGTGAAATGTGATTAAACAGCTCTAGTAATAATTAAAGGAGGACTAAATACGCAATTAAACACCTATTTTTGGGCTGGACGTATGAGTGTGTAAGAAAAATAAAAATCAAGTGTGAATAAGGGGTAAAATTAGAAATAGGGTAAAAAATTAAATTGTAAAATATGATATATTAGGTAAAATCTAGAGTTTTCTTCATTTTTCTTTATCTTCTCCAGCAAAAACACCATTGAAGGGTTATTTTAATCTGGTCTCTCATATTTTTACTACATGGAAGCTCAATTCTTGATTATTTCTTGTAAATTTTGTGTTTTTGAGACTTTTACAACTAGGTCCACTTGTTTAATTCATTAGTTTTTGAATTCATGGGTAATTTTGAAAGTTTCCATGAATAAGTGCTGAAAGTTTATGATGATTTATCATGTAATTAAGGTTTTATTCATTATATGATGATTTTATGAAGAGATTTGCATAGAAATTTATTTTAGGACTTAATTGTGAAAGTTGTTGGAATTGGGGTTTTGTGTTGAAGCTTGGCATGTCAAAGGCTGTGAAGTAGTTTGTAATGTTTAGATAAATGATATTTGAAAGGAATTAGTTTGATTGATGAATAAATTGAATAGGGACTAAATTGTAAAAATTGAAAAGTTTAGGGTAATTGTGTAATTTTGAAAATTTAAGGGTATAAATTGTGAAATAGAATAGAATTGAAATAGATGCTAATGAAGGAATGGTTTTATAATTATAGATCAAGAAAACGAAGTGAACCGTGAAAAAGAGAAAATTCAAGAATAGTCCCTGAAAATTCTACGACTTTTGCAAATTAGCCCAGGTAAGTTCATATGGAAAAGTTCAATGTTTGATATGAAAATCTTATGATTGTTAAAGTATTTTATTGTAGATGAATATTATTAAATTGTATTAACTAATGAATAATGTGTAACTAAAAGAACAAATTCGTTGGAACAATGGTTTGAGTGCTTTCATTTTATGACCATAATGAATTGATGGAAAAGATGTGATATATGCTTCCGTATAAGACCATAGCTGGGCTATGGCATTGGTACAATGCGATTCGCGTTCCCGTATAAGACCATAGTTGGGCTATGGCATCGGTGTGATGTGATAATGTGATTCCGTATAAGACCATATTTGGGATATGGCATCGGTATGATATGTGATCCGTGTAAGACCATGGCAGGGCTATGGCTTCGGTGTGTGATGTGTGATAATGTGAAAGTCCATAGTTTACTATGGCAATGTGATAATGAAGCACTCAATCCCATTATTGTTCCCTAATTTGACAATTGAAATAAATAAGAAATGGGCACAAAAGAATTAAGTTCGTGAATTACATCATGAAAGTTATTCAAATGAGTTTATTAATGAAGTTGTGATTTGCAGGATGAATTAGTTTAACTAATAGATATATGATTTTGTACAGTATTCGGTAAGATTTGTGTTCTTATGCCTATGAGCTTACTAAGCTTCTATAAGCTTACTTGTGTATGTCATTTGTTTTGTAGATTGACTTATATACATACGGAGGATCGGATCTACAACAAGGATCACACTATCCAGATTTAATCCGATAGATTTTGTTAAATAAATTTTTGGTTTATATGGCATGTATAGGATTTGATTTAGTAATGTAATTAAATGAATAATTAAGTATGCAAACTACGTTGAATGTGATGTTTTGTGATTGGAAAATGAAATATACATGTTTTGGTTTGAGATAATTGATTGGTTGGATTCTATTAGTGTATAATTGTATTTAGGTACAAGAAATGGATAAAAAGAATGATATTTGATTAAGATACATAAGTAAATGTTTTGGGCATGAATAGGGAGTGTTTAGTATGTGAAAATAGCTTTAAAATGGTCAAAAATCATGTTTTCGCACGGCCAAATCACACGGGCGTGTGCCCAGGACGTGTGGAAAAGTCAGAATCTGCACATGGGCAGGCCACACGGGCGTGTCCCAAGCCACACGGGCATGTGCCCCTATCTTCAAGGAAAATTTTCCAAAGTTCCCGGTTTAGTCTTAAATCACTTCTAAAACATATATAGGGCCCCGTAGGCCCATATTAAGGGCTTTAAGATAAAATTTGATAAGAATTGATCTGAAATGTAAAGTTATGACTCGGTTTTGTATAAATGTTAGTGTATAAGTCCGGTAATGCCTCGTAGCCCTATTCCGATAACGGCTTGGGGTTAGGGGGTGTTACACTATTACTGAAATCCAGACAGCTTTTTCTGTTTTCTTTTTGGGGATGTTCTAGCTATTGGCAATGGAATCTCTACCTATGCTAAATATAATAAGATTCATTGGACTAGACCCACACATGTCGACAAACATGATAAACATTGTGGCATCAATGAAATGATTAAACATGATTCAGTAATATATTAAATATATTAAAACTAAGCATGAGAAAGTTGAATTTTAATGTAATTGAGTACCAATTTATGCCTCTTCCAATTTTCAAAAGCCAATGTAACACATAATTGTAGGCCAAAAGAGGTTTAGTTGATATGATTTTTATAATTTCATGTCATCATTATATCTTATTTTGTTGAAGATTCAATCTTGATTACTTTTAAAATAATATTTTTTAATATATATTGGTTAAGGTGCCCTTTGTTGATAATGAATGCGAGACATGCTTTATTAAGATTAAAATAAATATAATTATATTTATAAGAGAATGTTTGTATTCATTTATATGGAGGATGGGCTATTCACAAAAAATGTAAAAACAATACCTTTTTGAAGGGGGCGAGTAATTCGTTTACAACAGTAAACGACTTATTCTCAAGAGGCTAGAACCCTTCCGAGATGTGGGTCATTCGATAACTACCCAGATAACAGAAAATAGAGAACTACCTTCTCAAATGATTTGCAATACTGACTCGTGTCCAAAGCTAGACAGGTATAATAAACTTAATTTAAAAAAAATGGAGTATTTTAAAACTAAAAGAGCTAATCAAAAATTCAAAATTCTTCCTTTTCTTTTTATTATATTTAAAGTGACTGTCATTTTTAGAATTAGGTTTTAATAATAAATTATATTAATTAATAAATACAATCAAATAAATATTATTTTAATTTACATTTGTTTTTTAAATAAGCAAATATATTATTTTTTCTCATTTTAGTTAGGAATAAAATAAGGGATTAATTTTTGGTAAAAATATAATTTTTTTTACCTTTATTTAATTTTTAATAATTTACAATAATAAAATATATAATTTTGTATTATTAATTCATAAACTTAATTCATTCTCTAATTTATTAATTAAAATTTATGTTACGTTTGTAAATTATGAATATAATTCAATAAAAAATAAAAAAGATTAATTTTAGTAATTAGCATAATATAAAAATTTAGTATTAGCTTAACCAAAATGTAAAATGATTGGAAATAACTTTATTTTCTTGGATGGATTATAAGAGGAGGAGAAAACCCTAACCGCAACACGATTTGAACTTAAATCACATATGGGGTGATGAGCATAATTGTCATTAGGCCAACACACAGGATTTTGATTTTTAAAAACAATTTTTTAATCACTCGTAGCATATATTTCAAATGGAAAAGGAAAAGAGAAGAAAATGAAAATAAAAAATTCCCACCAAAATAACACCAACCCTGCAATAGGCAACCCAATGTTAGCTTACATGCAATATTTTAAAGGTATATTGCACAAACAGTCACTCAACTTTGGGGTAGCTGACAAAACAGTCTGTAATAGCTTAAATTTTCAGTGGTGTCGGAACAGTGATTCGAGATCACTAAATCCGACAAATGAGTAGAAAAATATTAATAATTTAGTGAATATAAGTTAAATGTGAAGTTAGGAAAATTTTTGAAATAGCGAATAGTGTACTAGAAAAAAATATTAAAAAAAATTTAGAATCGAAAATGAGGTATCGAGTTTGAATTTTTTAAAACGAGCCATAAATATTTTTATAAATATTTATGGAGTGTTAATAAGTTAGTATTAAAGTTTCGTCAAGAAATTTTAAAGTTTCGATGGTTAATTGAATAAAAAGGACTAAATTGTAACAAATGTAAAATTATGAAGAATGATTAAATGCTTAAGTGATAAAAGAAAGAGGGTTTAAAAGGGAAATAGACCCGGGTCTATTTGGGCTGCACGGCAAGGGGTTTGAAATCAGCAGGAAAATTGATGAATTAAGGGCAAAATTGGAATATTTCAAAATTAACTAAATAAAGCTAGGACTAAATAGGAAATATCTAGATTTCTCTTCATTTCTCTTCAATTCCAGCAGCTAAAAACGCCATAGGAGGGTTCTATAAGCTGGTATTTCATAATTTTTGCACCATGTGAGTTAATCCTTGCCTTTTTCTTTTAATTTTTGTGTTTCTAATACTTTTACAACTAGGTCCTACTATTAAATTCATTAGTTTTTGATTTCATGGATGAAATTGAAAGTCACCATGGTTGAGTGCTGTAATTTTATGATGAAATAGAATGAAATTAAAGCATTAATTTGTTTATGAGATGATTCTATTAGGTAATTTCAATAGAAATTGATTTTTAGGACCTAATTGTGAAAATGATTGGAATTAAAGTCTATTTCTGAAATTTTGATTCCTAAAGGTTGTAAACTAGTTAAAGGTGATAGAATAAAGTGTTAATTGAGAAAAATCAGCTCAATTGAGAGGCTAATTGAGTAGGGACGAAATTGTTATTTATTAAAAGCTTAGGGGGAAAATGGTAATAAACAGCTTGCCCTAAAACAGTTTGGACAGCAGCAGTAGACTAAATTTGAAAAATCACCATAAATTGTAGGAATCGAATTAAAAAATGAAAAAAATATGAAATTAAAGCTTATTAAGTCTAGTTTCTCATAGAAGAAACAGTGTAAGCAAAGGATTTGTAAATCATGAGATATAATGAATTTTGTGAGACAAGGTCAGAATGAATTCGAGTTCCCCTGTTCTAACTTTGAAAAATTATAACAATTTGAATAAAATAATTATGGGCTTAAATTTATATGTCCAGAATCCTGAATGAGTCTATTTTCAAACAAAACAAACAGGAATATCATTCGAATTCTGTATGAAGGGATAATTAGTTTTAAGTGAAGAAGGGTTAGAACTGTTAGACAGCAGAACAGGGGTGACTTTAAAGAATAAACTGTAATTATTGGCTAAACCAAAAATTCTTAAAATTTTATGATAAGAAGATATGTGAGTCTAGTTTCAGTAAAAATTATCTGATCCTAATTTTGAGTTCTGTAGCTCAAGATAAAAATAATTTAGTGACTATGACATGGATGGACAGCATTGAATATACATAGGTAAATAGTAAAATTTCAGATAATGTTACTTGTAAGCGGGTTATGAACATTAAGGATGTGAAATAGAATGAATGTGAAGTCAATACTGATAAGTGAAAATTTTATATTATAGATCAAGAAATTGAGGATAAACGAGGAAAAGAGAAAATTCTGGAATAGTTCAAGAAATCTCTACAACTACTGCAAATTGTTCCGGGTAAGTTCGTACGGTTAAATTATTAAATTTCAATGTTATTTTATGAATGGTGATTAATATTTATGTATGTTAATTGTTTAAAATAATTAAATCATGTACAAAAGTTACGAAATTGAACTGAGTATTTCGGAGGAACGGAACGCAGGAAATGAGTACGATCGTTCGGTGAAAAAGATGAATTGACGGTAAATTGCCCAAGTAAATCGAGATTCAGCATTTGTTGCGAACTCTCGTGTTTGCTATCTATTTAGCTCTTACGAGCTTCCGTTAACTCATATAAGTTTCAGTTAACCCTTTTGGGGTTTCAGTTCAGCTCTGATGAGCTTCAGTTAGCCTTTGAGCTTCCGTTTAGCACTTATGTGCTTCAGTTAGCCTTCGGGCTTCCGTTTAGCACTTATGTGCTTTAGTTAGATTTCGGGTTTCAGATCACGATCTCAAATCCGTAAGTCGTTCCTTAAATTGACAAGTCAGTAAGTCGTAATTGTAACGTGTGGAAAAAGAAATGTAAATAATGTTATCATTATTTTTGAGCTCAATTAAGTAAATTATTTTTAAAATGAGATTATGATTTACAGGATGAAAGTAACTTACTTGAAATGTCCATATGATTTGAATTTTTGAAACTAATATTGGTAAGGTTTATGGTTTAAGCCAACGAACTTACTAAGCTATAGTTAGCTTACTTGTAATGTTTATTGCTCTTTGTAGATTAACGGGAGGGTCAGAGGATCGGATCATCACGCTCAAGTCACACTATCTCGATTTTCCAGTAGATTTTGTTATAAATACTTTAAATGGTTTATATGGCATGTATAGGAGCTGATGTGACTATGTTTTGTATCAACTCATGAATATATTAGTTAAGTTAATATAAGTTGATATATGATATGAATGGAAATTAATTAAGATGTTTAAATACTACTTGAAAGTATGAATGGATATAATGTTAGATAAAATAAGGATTAGTGATATTGTTATAAGACGAATGTGATTTGGATGAAGATTGTATTTGTTAAGTTGTTGTTATGTTGAGTTAGTTGCAAATTTGAAATTGCAGGGAAGGTTAGATATTTCTAAAGGGGTTATATTGAATTTATTTTTAAAAAATAATAATTATTATTATATTACGAAAAAATTTTCGGAGCACTTGAATAAGTCCCTATTCATTTATAATACGTGATTTAGGCCTCGAGGGTTCATAAAAGAGACTTAATGATTTAATTTTAATATATTTGTTGTTTATTCATGAAATTGTTTGTAAATTAACCAATATGTTCGGTAACGCCTCGTAACCCTATTTCAGCGACGGTTTGGGATTAGGGGGTGTTACACAGTCACCTAGGTTTCATTTCAGTCACTCAACTTTTAAAAAGTTACAAAACAGTCCTTTTAACCATTTTTTGTTACAAACGTGACGGAAAGATGACATGGCATTTAACGGTGGGTTAGCTATCATTTTAACAGTCCTTTTTAACCCTAAATAGCCCTGGACAGTAGAAGAAAAAAAGAAAAAAAAAAAGAAAAAGAAAAGAAATAGAGAAGAAAAAGAAGAGGAGGAGAAGAAGAATTAAGAGAAAATGGAAGGAGATGAGACTAGTGCTCAATTGGTTTAGTCTGCTGCACCAAGGGTTCAAAGAAGTTTTGCTGATTTTAGAGGCTCTCATGCCGATTCATTCTCTGCTGCAACTTCTGTTATGTATATATATTCCTATCAATAAATATCACTTTTCCTCCATTTTTTTTCTTCTTCCTAAACTCTTTCTTTTCTTTCTCTTTTCACTTTCAATGAAAACTCTAGGGGATTCCGCTACTGTTTTCCTTTCCTTACATATGATTACATAAGATAACATAATCTAGAAAAGACTTAATTTTGCACTAGCAGCAGAAACAGTAATAGCAGCTGCCTATGAAGAAACCAACGAGTGAAGAAGAAGATATAAGGGCATTATGCAAAGGCCATGGGGGAATGGGCGGCCGAAATAGGTGATCCTCACAAAGCAGCAAGAGTTTGGCTAGGCACCTTTGATACTGCGGAAGCTGCCGCAAGAGCCTATGATGAAGCTGCTTTGAAATTCAAGGGAAGCAGGGCCAAGTTAAATTTTCCTGAACTTGTAAGGCTTGTTCCTCAACCAATGTAGAACTTTCCCACTACCCAAACATCAGTTTCTAGTTCTCTAACAACCAAGTTTTGGCCACATTATTCAACGCTATTGCCATCGCTTTACTAGTCCTAACATCTTCACAGCCCTATAGTTGATATGCTGAGAGATTACTGGCAGTACTCTCAGTTGCTACAGAGTTCTACTGATTTCCATGGACAATAAGCTACGAGCTTGATGGAACAGATGATGCAATCGTCTCAGTTACCTAACTTTCAACACCTATTCCTATCTTCTTCTTTGTCACCTTTTCCTTCTTCATTTGTAGCTCCTTCTTCTACTGCTTCATCATCTTTTTCTTCCTCTGCTTCTTTTCCTCAGGTTTTTTGTGAGCATCAACGATTGGAAATTTTTAGGCAACTGTTGTTGTGGCTCCTGATTTGTAGCCATTGTTTTGTTGTGGGAGAAAGAAGATGAAGAGAAAGAAGAGAATAACAAGAAAAAATAAAAGAAGCATAAAGAGAAAGAGGTTGAGAGAGAAGAAAATGAAGAGAAAAATGAGAAGAAAAAGAAGAAAATCATTCTGACCCTTTGACCCTTTGACTATTCGTCCTACGTGGGAAGTTAACTGGTCACGTCAGCTAGTTAACTTGCCACGTCAGCGCTCCCGTTAACCCCCTAACAGAAACTGCTAATCAGTAACTATTTTGTCACTTTTTCATAACGTTAGTGACTGTTTTGTAGCTTCTCGAAAGTTGAGTGACTGAAATGAAACCTAGGTGACTGTTTTGTCAGCTACCCCAAAGTTGAGTGACTGTTGGTGTAATTTACCCATATTTTTATAGACATATGTTTTGCTGGAAAACTTGCTTTGTTTCTCCCTTACCAAATATATGTATATTTGACTGCTAAACTTCCCAAAATATTATATTATACAATCAAATTAGGGAAAAAAAATTTTTGGCTAACCCTAAAAAATTGAGATTGTAGTTTTTTTTAGATTAGGATTTTTTAATGTAAGATTTAGATTTAGGTTTTATTTTTAGATTAGGATTTTTATTTATGCAAGATTTGGCTAACCCCTAAAAAGTGCCTCTAAATTGCCATCGAATCTCCATCCAATAGCCTTGTTTATTACCCCATTGCTTTCCTCTAAAATATTGCTGGTCAATCGTCAAAATAGCCGCTGATCACTCACTTAAATAGTTGCCGATATTGGATATCGGTTAGCTAAGTTAATTTAGGTGTTTAATTTCTTGTGATATTTTTGGTTTTTAATTCCAAAGTAGAGTTAGATATATATATTTATATATATATGGTAGTTTAAAATGTATTAGATTACCATTAAGTTGTAAACTGTTTAGTGTTTGGATTTTTAATTCTATACACTAATTATATATGATTCGTAAGTTGCAAATCAAACAGTATTACCAAAGAGCCCGCGCGGTACTTAGTTTGTGATGACGTTTTCACTTAGTTCAGCTTTGGCATGTACTTAGGTCCATCGGATTTGTGGGTTAATTTTATATTGGTTAAATATTTAGTTTAAGGTAAGCGATCCTTGTTTGAATTGAATGATTAATTTATTTGAGTTTTTAATTTTAAATTTGAGAATCAAATTTGTTAAAATAAATTAATTGGTTAATCGCATTAATTAAATGATTGATCGAGTGGGTCACTCCGATAACCATTGTAATATTCCAAATTTGACTGGACTCTTAAGTCAGGTTTAAGGTGTAACAATTAATCCTCAAAATTGATCGTATGTAAGAAGGCTTCAGCTTCCTTTACCTTCCCACTTTTATATAAACCTTTAATGACCATGTTGTGCATGATAGTGTTACACTTCAAACCTTGCGTCTCTACATAATCCCAGAGATTGATCACCTCTTCTGTAAGAGCAGTTCTAGCTAAGCCCCTAACACAGACACCGTAAGAAACAATATCAAAGGCTTGTGACTTTTCTCCATTATCCCCTTGAACAAGTTCAATGCATCTTTAGCTATACCTTGAAGACAATATCCATTGATTAAAGTGGTGTAGTAAATAATATCAGGGGGAAATTACCCTTCATCTCATGAATCAATTCTACAACTTCTTCCACTTTACCTACCTTATAGAGAGCATAAGGCACTACGTTAAGAAATATCCCAAATATGTTCTTCCATGCATATAAAGCCCTTTGATATTGCCATATCAACTTTCCCACAATGTATCAAACGGTTCATAAGAAAATTACATGAGAATACGTGTGTAAGCTTGCCTTTGAGTTCGAAACAAGATATTAATAGCTTTACCAAACATTAATGTATGCCTACACAATAAAGTGAAAAGGATTATTCTCCTGAGTTTTTATACATAGGAAGGATTAGGTAATCTTAAACAAGAACTGATGCAAGCTAATTATAACGGTGATTTGGGGCTGAAATACTTTCCTATCACTCTTGAATCTAATATCTTCAAGGCTTCCTCAGATTTAATGCAACTAGGTTTTTTGTATTGGCTCAATGAAGTTCCTTTGGACACATAGTAATCCATTAGTGCCTCAAAACTTCCTTGCTTTACCACCCTAATCTCCAAAGCTGCAATTATGTTCCTTTTCCTATAGATTTTATATGTATAATGCAATGACTCTTCCATTCTAGAGCAACACTCTACCATTATCTTTGGGTCAAGTTCTTTGCAATTCTTGCCTTCTTTTCCCTTGATCTCCCAAAATAATACATAGTGACCTGGTGCTGATGAAGTATCAACATAGCTAGTGTACTCTGTCAAGATGAATCCGAGTGGATCGAGAAGAGCCTTTGCTTCTGTCACGGCCTTGAAAAGGTCTGTTTCGCTTGTTTTTTCCTGATCAACACTTAGGATAACATTTTTCCTCTCCACAAATTGGAATTGAGGTGCATTATTGTAGAAACCACTCACCATAAGAACATCTCCAACTTTATATCGATATAATCCTAAAAGGAATACCATCAAACTAGATTAGATCATTATCTAACAGGTTAATGTAGGAACTAGGAAGCATAATGCAAAATTAGAAGATAGCATTTGACTAATTGATTAAATTCAAAGGAGGAACTTTTACCTGCACAAGTTGAGACAACTAGTTCATAACATTGACCAACCTTCACATTTACAAGATCAACAAGTTCAGTATCTTCATCGTTCCTCTTCATTTCAATAGATTCATCATGATCATTTTCCACAGGAAGGAATTCAAAGTAAGCCATGTTAGGGAGAAATGTGTAGGAGACATCACAAGGTTTACATAGAGGTTCTAAGTTAATCCCACAAATAGCTTCCGAGCAAGCATAAGAAGTTGAAACTAAAGGGAGCCCTCTGCAATAGAACTCGAGTTCTGCAATATACTGCCTCATAACGCCAGTACAAACACAACCAATATACCTTGCTTTGGGCCATAGCTTTCTGACTATTCCTTCCCATGATTTACAATTACATATGTTCTCTATCAAGTCAGCCTGTTCTGGGTTAGGCTTCATGACCAATGATGCTGCATCTCTGCATCCTGAGTCGGTGATCCAATCGCTTAATGTAAAATTATATTAATTAATAAATACGATCAAAGAAATATTATTTTAATTTACATTTGTTTTTTAAACAAGCAAATATATATTTTTTTTCATTTTAGTTAGGTATAAAATAAGGGATTAATTTTTGGTAAAAATATAATTTTTTGTACCTTTATTTCATTTTTAATAATTTACAATAATAAAATATAGAATTTGTATTATTAATTCATAAACTTAATTCATTCTCTAATTTATTAATTAAAATTTAAGTTACGTTTGTAAATTATGAATATAATTCAATAAAAAATAAAAAAAAAGATTAATTTTAGTAATCAGCATACTATAAAATTTTAGTATTAGCTTAACCAAAATGTAAAATGATTGGAAATAACTTTATTTTTTTGGATAGATTATAAGAGGAGGACAAAATCCTAACAACAACACGACTTGAACTTAAATCACATCTGGGCGATGAACATCATTGCCATTAGGCCAACACAGGATTCTTAGAAACAATTTTTTAATCACTCGTAGCATGTATTTCAAATGGAAAAGGAAAAGTGAAGAAAATGAAAATAAAAAATTGCCACCAAAATAACACCAACCCTGCAATCGGCAACCCAGTGTTAGCTTACATACAATATTTTAATGTACATATGTTTTGCTGGAAAACTTGATTTGTTTCTCCCTTACCAAATATATGTATATTTGGCTGGTAAAATTCCCAAAATATTATATTATACAATCAAATTAATTAGGGAATTTTTTTCCTGAAAGAATTGTGGCTAACCCTAAAAAGTTGGGATTGTAGTTTTTTTTAGATTAAGATTTTTTTTATACAAGATTTAGATTTAGGTTTTATTTTTAGATTAGGATTTTTATTTATGCAAAATTTGGCTAGCCCCTGAAAAGTGCTTTCAAATTGCCATCGAATCTCTATCCAAAAGCCTTGTTTATTACCCCATTGCTTTCCTCCAAAATATTGCTGGTCAATCGTCAAAATAGCCGCTGATCGCTCACTCAAATAGTTGTCGATATTGGATATCGGTCAGCTAAGTAATTTAGGTGTTTAATTGCTTGTGATATATTTGGTTTTTAATTCCAAGTAGAGTTAGATATATATATCTTATTAGAATGTTTTTATTTTACTATAAGTATAGGTAGTTTAAAATGTATTAGAGCTTCATTAAGCTGTAAATTGATTAGCGTTTGGGTTTTTAATTTCGTACACCAATTATAGATGATTTATAAGTTCCAGATCAAATAGCATCACTAGAGAGTACTTGCATTTTTTAGTTTGTGACAACGTTTTCACTTAATTTAGCTTTAGCATGTACTTAGGTCCATTCGATTTGTGGGTTATTTTTATATTGGTTAAATATTTAGTTTAAGGCAAGCGATCCTTGTGTGTTTGAATTGAACAATTAATTTATTTGAATTTTTTAATTTTAAATTTGATAATCAAATTTGTTAAAATGAATTAATTGGTTAATCACATTAATTGAATGATTGATCGAGTGGGTCATTCCAATAATTATTGTAACGCTTCGAATTTGATTGAATTTTCAAGTCGGATTTAAGGTGTAACAATTAATCCTCAAAATTCATGGTAAGAAGGCTTCAGCTTTCTTCACCTTCCCACTTTTACATAAACCTTTAATGTCCATGTTGTGCATGATAGTGTTACACTTCAAACCTTGCGTCTCTACATAATCCCAAAGATTGATCACCTCTTCTGTAAGAGCAGTTCTAGCTAAGCCCCTAACAAAGACACAGTAAGAAACAATATCAAAGGCTTGTAACTATTCTCCATTATCTACTTGAACAAGTTCAATGCATCTTTAGCTATACCTTGATTGATTAAAGTGGTGTAGTAAATAATATCAGGGGCAAATTACCCTTTATCTCAGCAATCAATTCTACAACTTCTTCCACTTTACCTACCTTATAGAGAGCTTCAGGCACTACGTTAAGAAATATCCCAAATATGTTCTTCCATGCATATAAAGCCCTTTGAAATTGCCATATCAACTTTCCCACAATGTATCAAACGGTTCATAAGAAAATTACATGAGAATACGTGTGTAAGCTTGCCTTTGAGTTCGAAACAAGATATTAATAGCTTTACCAAACATTAATGTATGCCTACACAATAAAGTGAAAAGGATTATTCTCCTGAGTTTTTATACACAGGAAGGATTAGGTAATCTTAAACAAGAACTGATGCAAACTAATTATAACGGTGATTTGGGGCTGAAATACTTTCCTATCACTCTTGAATCTAATATCTTCAAGGCTTCCTCAGATTTAATGCAACTAGGTTTTTTGTATTGGCTCAATGAAGTTCCTTTGGACACATAGTAATCCATTAGTGCCTCAAAACTTCCTTGTTTTACCACCCTAATCTCCAAAGCTGCAATTATGTTCCTTTTCCTATAGATTCTATATGTATAATGCAATGACTCTTCCATTCTAGAGCAACACTCTACCATTATCTTTGGGTCAAGTTCTTTGCAATTCTTGCCTTCTTTTCCCTTGATCTCCCAAAATAATACATAGTGACCTGGTGCTGAAGAAGTATCAACATAGCTAGTGTACTCTGTCAAGATGAATCCGAGTGGATCAAGAAGAGCCTTTGCTTCTGTCACGGCCTTGAAAAGGTCTGTTTCGCTTGTTTTTTCCTGATCAACACTTAGGATAACATTTTTCCTCTCCACAAATTGGAATTGAGGTGCAGTATTGTAGAAACCACTCACCATAAGAACATCTCCAACTTTATATCGATATAATCCTGAAAGGAATACCATCAAACAAGATTCGATCATTCTCTAACAGGTTAATGTAGGAACTAGGAAGCATAATGCAAAATTAGAAGATGGCATTTTATTAATTGATTAAATTCAAAGGAGGAACTTTTACCTGCACAAGTTGAGACAACTAATTCATAACATTGACCAGCCTTCACATTTACAAGATCAACAAGTTCAGTATCTTCATCGTTCCTCTTCATTTCAATAGATTCATCGTGATCATTTTCCACAGGAAGGAATTCAAAGTAAGCCATGTTAGGGAGAAATGTATAGGAGACATCACAAGGTTTACATAGAGGTTCTAAGTTAATCCCACAAATAGCTTCCGAGCAAGCATAAGAAGTTGAAACTAAAGGGAGCCCTCTGCAATAGAACTCGAGTTCTGCAATATACTGTCTCATAACGCCAGTACAAACACAACCAATATACCTTGCTTTGGGCCATAGCTTTCTGACTATTCCTTCCCATGATTTACAATTACATATATTTTCTATCAAACCAGCCTGTTCTGGATTAGGCTTCATGACCAATGATGCCGCATTTCTGCATCCTGAGTCGGTGATCCAATCGCTTAATCGACCTGTTTTTATGTCATAGCATAGCTCGTGCCAGTGATTTTCTAGAAACTTGATACCTCTTAACACCGTAGAAGCAAAGATTGAACCAACCGTGATAACCTCGTCTCGTTGGATTAAACCAAGAAGTAATTGACAGTATAAGCCCTGGTTGGGGTCTGGGCAAAAGATGGTCTCAATGGGGCTTGTGTAAAGCTTAGGCAAAATAGTTCTAAAATTACACTCGTTGTATATGCTCGTTGAAACAGATGCTGCCTTGAGGCCACTAGCAGTTTCAATCTCTGGTCTGGCAAACATAAGCTCCAGTCTTTTACCGGCTTGGTTGATGTCACCAAAGTGCCTTTAAAATTAGACGGATAAAGGCAAATAGTTAGTTTTAGGACTAAGTCGCCGTTGTAAATGCAAAAAGCAAGAAAAGCAACTATTTATATTATACCTATATATGGACAAGTAGTATTTACTAAATACGGGTGTTACTATCTGCGTGGTATATGATACATATATTCATATTATATGTATTTGCTTAATATGGTAACTTATATACATATATTCACAAGCAGCTGAAAGAAAAACTAGAAGAAAATAGGGATGGGTTCCTTACTTTATCACAGAAGACTCGTACAAGCCACGAAATAATTCCCACTTATTAGCAAATTCAGCAGTAACAGGCATCAGCTTTGGCTGCCCACCTGAAGTCCCAGAACTGCATTTGATAAAAAAGATAATAGAGCAATTAGAAGGAAGCAACCAATACCCCAAAACACACAGAAGCAACGCAACACATTCATGCATGCCTTAGATAGAACCCTGTAACGGGTTCACCTAAAAGGATATCTGATGTCTCCCCATTAGCAATCCTATCTATGTAAGGCTTAAGATCTTCATACGTAACTATGGGAACAATTTTCTTAAAGAGCTGCTTCTCGGTTTGACCATGGAGGAATTAAATACTCTGTTCCTGCATATCGACTTAGTATTTCCCTCAATACCTCGTCTTGAATTTGCTCAGCATTTGTGGTCAGTTCCTCAATCGTCTTCAACCCACCTTCATACCCATTCGTTGCCATCAACCCTATTACTGAGATCCAGACAGCTTTTTCTGTTTTCTTTTTGGGGATGTTCTAGCTATTGGCAATGGAATCTCTACCTACGCTAAATACAATAAGATTCACGGGACTAGACCCACACATGTCGACACTCATAATAAACAATGTGGCATCAATGAAATGATTAAAACATGAATTAGTAATATATTAAATATATTAAAACTAAGCTTGGATATAAAATAATTATAAGCAAGTTGAATTTAATGTAATTTAGTACCAATTTATGCCTCTTCCAAACTTCAAAAGCCAATGTAACAAATAATTTTAGGTAGAAAGAGGTTTAGTTTATCTATGATTTTTATAATTTTATCTCATCAATTATATCTTATTTTGTGTAAGACTGTGTTTATTTAGCTGTAAAATAATTTACGAAAAATATTTTCATCTTTTTTTACTATTTGTTTGATGGAAAATGAATTCCCATCGTAAAACCTTCTCCAAAATACGAAAAAAGAAGGTTTTATTTTAGGAAAATGTCTTACAGTTTTAATTTGGTAAGATATTTTCCAAAAAAATTTTCTTCAGCAGTAAAGTAACCCAAAGCCTCTTTCCCCTTCCCCCTTCCTTCCCACTTTGATCTAGTGTTTGCCGCCGGCCAGCAATGGTTCTCAACACTAGTCGTCGGCATTCACCTTTAATTTTCCTCCTTTTCGCCTTTCGTTGTCAAAATTTGCACTGCACCAATCAACGATGGTGTTCATCTTCCTCTCTCGAAGGTAACAATTAAAAAAAAGGAAGAAATATGTGATTGTTTTTTAGTAGCAACATGTTGTTTTAGCCTAATTTGTTACTGGTTAATCCCTCTTTTTTTAGTTTTTTTTATGGTTTTTATTATTTTTAAGTTTCATCTTCCTTGAACTGTGCAAGCTAGATTTTTGTTAGTGGTAATGGAATAATTAAGATATGGTAATGGTGGTGGTGGTGGCTGAGACACAACTAATGATTAAAAATTTAAAGCCTTTAAGTTCATACGTTATTTGTTCAAATGGGATTAGTGGGCATGATTTTGTTTTCTTCCCTTTCTTTTTTCTTCCAATAGAAATCAATTTTGTTTTCCCCCTTTTTCTTGGGGTAAAAAAAAACCTTTTTTTCTTATATAAATCATTGATTAGCTTGAATTTTGACCCATTATGGTATATTTTCTCTATTTACCCTTCTCTAATAATTGATCTAATGAATCAATTGCATGTTTTTTCTTCTCTTTTTGTATTTCATTTTGATGAATTATTGTTAAATACTAACAATTATAGTGGAACAGAATGTTAAAAATGCTTTTTTTGAATGTTTATTTGGATGCTTTTAGTTTGCTTGTAAACTTTTAGGCTATTCATATTCGTGATGCAACAATAATTTGGTTAGTAATTTCCTAATAATTGCTGCAAAAGTTATGGACGTTATTGTCTTGGACATAATCTTATTTCAAGTTAAAATGATCTGGTTCAACTTTTTTGCTCTCTTTTAGTATCAATATGTATGTATATTTTTGATTTTGCAAGTGAGTAATGTAATCTGAATCGAAAGGGTAGGTCAATTTACAAGGTGTAGTCGAGCTCAAACCATTCGAAACTCGATCTGAAATGCAAGGCTCCAAGCTCAACTTGAGTTTGATTGAATTTTGCTTTTATAGCTGAAGCAATTTGAGATAATAGTCGAACTAGATGAACCTCAATTAAAGTGAAATATAAACTCAGTTTGTAACACCCCCAACCCGTATCCCTCGCTAGAATTGGGTTACAGAGTATTACCGGAGTTTACAGATCAAGCAGACATAAATTTCATATCATCAAAACAAGTCATCAAAGCATTATTTTAATCCAAATTATAAACATACCAAATCCAAATCAATTTGCCTAGTTCATGAGCACTTAAACATAAAATTAAATTCACATGCACCTATCTAGATTTAGTTCAATTTACCATGCCATAATATAACTTCAACAATCAAACACATATTTATATGTATAAAACCAACCAAAATTAAACTTACAACCTCATTGACAATCAAACCAAAAAATAACTATTATTTAAACACCCTAGGTACATACCGACACAAAGGATAAACATCACCACATTTGAGTTTGGGATCGTTGTTGAATGCTAAATCGCGATCAAACTTAAGTACCTAACCTGCGCATGGAAAAATAAATCGTAAGTTGAGTATAAACTCAATGGTATTTCTATAATCCGAATATTTAAAGATAAGAAATTACAAATATACAATTTAAATATAAACACATATTAATATTTAATTATTACAACAACCATATCATATTTCATTTGTTTCACAAATATCTCAATTCTTATACTTGCTATATAAATAGCTTTTCACAATTTATTTCACATTTCATTATACAATTGCAATATCCATTCCATAGTCATTTCATGAATATATAACTGATATTTTCCATATATTTGCAATAGTCATTTCATGAATATATAACTGATATTTTCCATATATTTGCAACATATTTCACATTCTATTTTTAATTCACTATTTCACTTCCATTTCCCATACCATACCATTTTAATATCAATTATAAAATTTTATTATTCATTTACTCTTATTAACACGACCCAGACTCAGACGGATACACGGATCCAACCAAAACACACCAGTTTGGCACCCAATGTCTCATCTGCTAAACCGAAGTAAATTAGCACCCAATGCCTCATCGAATTAATCCGAAGTAGTAAATTGACACTCAGTGTCTCATTGACTCGAAGTCAAAGAAATTCCTGAACTCTTCCAATCTTATGGCATGCCATCTATATCCGACTCAGCCCGATACAGTTAATAGGGTTCCAATTCACTTTTCAAATACATCCAATATTCATTTCAATTCAAATAATCAATATATTCAATATATATATATACAAATTCAATCAATATAAATTCAATAAATTCATCACATACTAAATCAATCCATTTAAATTGCAAAACATAATAATTCTCACCTCAACCCTTAGCATATACATTAAATAAATATTACAACAATTAATAACTAGTTTCAGACTATAGAAATAGAAACTAGGAATTCCGAGCTATTTCAAGTCGACTTTATCTTTCCCCTTTTTAGTCAAGGATTCTAATACGATGTTAGTTATGGAATTAAAACAATCAAAATTCATCAATAAAACACAATTCAATTTCATATTGAAAATTTCAATTTTTACTCAATATTTGCCTAAATTCCAACTTAGCCCCTAAACCGAGACTAACTTTATTTTTTCACATTTAATTCTATATTTTCATTCAATTTCCACTCTAAACTAGATTTAATTCCATAATTTCACTTCAATCCCTAAATTTTGAATTTTTCACAATTTAGTCCTTATTACTCAAAATTTTCAATTTATTCTACAATTCAATCCTTTTTCATTTCTAACTTAAAATCTATCAATTTAATCCCTAAGACTCAAATTATTCAACATAAACAACATTTAAAAACTCAATAATTTCTAAAATTTTGACATGAATCGAGTAGTATCTAATACCGGAATTCCAAAAACATAAAAATTAAAAGAAAAATGGACTAAATTAACTAACTAATTGAACTTTGAATAATTAAAGCCCCTAAGGCCGTGGCTTTCTCTTTCATTTCTTTCCTTTTTTTTTTTCTTTCTTTCTTTTTCTTTCTGTTTCGTTTCTATCTTTCTTTCTTTTTATTTATTCTTTATTTATTTTATTATTAATTATAAAATATATACTTACATATTAAGTAAATATATTTTATACAATATATATTATATTACAACTTATGCCGCCTTAACTAAAGGCAATGGCATAATTCCTTCTTTAGTCTTTTTAATTTTTCTTTAATCTATAATTCAATTTTTACTCTATATGCAATTTAGTTCTTATACTTAATTACTTTTAATTCAAGGAAATTCACTTAACTGAAACCTAATTAACTACACAACTAACTTACAAGTCCGATTTACAGAAATGGAGTCTCGGGAATGCACTTTTTTTTAATTTCGTCCTTTTTAATTAATTAACAATCGAAACGTTAAAATTTCTTAACGAAACTTTAATACCACCTAAATGACACTCCGTAAATATTTATAAAAATATTTACGGCTCAGTTTATAAAAAAAAGGCCCCAATACCTTATTTTCTAAAACCACTTGAACTTAATAAATCACTTATATAACATAAATTATCAGATCAAAAACTTTGTTAAAAATCACACTTGTCTCGTAAATATTAAATAATAATATTTACGAACTTACTCGTCGGATTTGGTGACCCTGAAATCACTGTTTTCGACACCACTGAAAAACATGATATTACACAGTTTTTATACTCAAGTTTGGATTCAAATAGAAACAATAGTAATTAAAAAGAAAAAGCTCGATTAAGCTCTTAAAATGCTTGACTCAAATACTCAAATTCAGCTCTTTCTCTAGCTCGAGCTTGATTTGACGATGGTCAAGATGAATTCAAGTTTTTTCAAGCTGAAGCCAAATAGCTTTTGTAATACAGGTGTTTCTTTTTCTCTCTTAGATCTACTAAGGTTGGAGGTTAGATTTTAGTGCTCTTAAAACCCGAAACTTAAGTGGTTTTGCTTGTTGTGTTTGTCACTTCCTGCTTCAATGTCTCTATCTATCTTTCTTTTCTTAATTTTGATGTTATAGGTTGTAACTGTTTTTGTTTGCAATAGTTTGTCATTGGCTTACCAAGCATTTTTCTTTATTAACATCAACTTCCTTAGTTTTGGACTCTATATTCGTTTTATTTTTAAGGTAGTGTTATACTAAATGGTATTCCTTCACATAATAACAGACAAATAACAAAACCATATCTGATATTGTAAATAGATTCATGATCACAACAAAACAACTAATACCTTTGTATTTTCTAAAAGAGAATTTCATCGTTTATTTTAGTATAAGTTTAAGTTTGTTTGTTGGTTTGTAGATGTATTTTGATTCAATTGAACGATAGTGTTTAATTTTGTGTCCTAGGTAATCACTCCCTTTTTTCATATGTATTATAGATCATTTGTTTGTTGGTTTGTACATGTATTTGTGTTGCTGTTACGAGCATTTCTTGTTTATACATTTTGAATTGGCTCAAGTTTTCTTATACTTCTTGCTCATACTTATTGATTTGTAATTTCAATGATTGTTTTATGACCTTGTTTGATTGATTCTCTTTTATGTCAAGCAGCTTGCTATTGCATCAGTTAGTGTTCCTTTGTTTGAGATATTCCTTATGAAGAAGTGTTGTGGATGGAGTTAGAAAGATTTAATGACGACTTCCTTTGTAGTGTATTTGATTATCTTGTGGGTTGTAAATCTAAGGCCAAAGCTTTTTTAGCTAAAAGTACGAAGCATAAAAAAATTTGGCTTCAAAAATTTTCTCTAAATTGAAGATATTGATGCTTTAATATGGTGTAGTACTAATTATGTGGTGTAATACTAGTTATGCACTTGGAAAATATTGTAGTATATCATGTGATATACTACTAATTATGCACTTGGATAATGTTATTAATTTGTAGTATTAATTGTGGTTTGAAAGTTAATCTATTATCACTTAATCTTTGTTTTTTTATAACATAATTAGTAATTATCTATTCACTTTGGTTGTTTTCAATATTTTTATTGTGATTTTTGCATCGATTGGATTGAAGGCTCCATGCGGATTTTAGACAAAAAAGTCTTCCAAGATTTGATTCCTACATTGTGGAATATATGGAATGGTAGAAACAGTGCCATCTTTAGAGGTAAGGAGGAGGATGCGAATGTGATTCGGGAGCGTGCCCGTAAACTCAACAATGATTTCCAGATTCACAATCTTTCTTCTCAACTGATCTTATCCCGAGTCCCTAGATGTTGTAGATGGGAAAAGCCGACGAAAGGGGTAATAAAAGTTAATGTTGATGTTGCCGTGAATTCTTATGGCACAAGCTTGGGCATCATCGCTAGAGATTCCGATGGCTTTGTTTTGAGGGATAAAGCGTCTTTCTTCAACAAAGTGGTTAGCCCTGAGCAGGCGGAGTTGGATGCTCTCATCGATGGCTTTCGGCTTGCTCACATTCTCAACGTTGATAAAGTCATCTTTGAAATGGATTGTGCAAGCATTGTCAACCGCTTTTGTTACCATAAGGAGGACATCACGATTATTGGGCATCATATCGAGGAAGCTCGCAAGTTGCTCGAATCCGTAAATCGTGGTTGTAACAAATTAGCTGATTCGCTTTGTAATTGGTCTCTTTCTAAGTGTTGTAACTTGAATTTTGAAATGAATTATCCTAACAATATCCATAACATTGTTATTTTGGATGCAATATAATTTAAGGTAGTGACCTTCGGGTCCTTTTTTGTCAAAAAATAATTTACAATAATAAAATATATAATTTTATATTATTATAATTAAATTTAAATAAATATATTTTAAAAATTATTTAATTGAAATTTGAGTCAGGCCGAAGAAAAAAAATTTAATTAATACATATTTAATATACTTTCACTTTCTTTTCTTTTTTTTTTTTTTTGTATTTACTTCAATGACATCAAGCAAATTTATTAATCAACGAAATGAATATAATATATTTATATTAATTTTGATTTTCTTTTTTCCTTTTATGAACATATAACTTTTATATTTAAATTTTAAACCACTTTAATATAATATATCCAAACTAACGAATGAAACATTTATGTTATTAAATATTTTTATAAAATTTTAAGTGGAACGCTTCAAATTTTTTTAAAAAATATTTTAATATATCTTAATTTATATAAAACAAAATAAAAAATTGCAACATTAATTCATAAACTTTAATTCATTCTCTAATTTATTAATTAAGATTTAAGTTTCGTTTGAAAATTATGAATATAATTCAATAACAAATAAAAAAGATTAATTTTAGTAATCAGCATAATATAAAAATTTAGTATTAACTTAACCAAAATTCAAAAGATTGAAAATAATTTTATTTTCTTGGTTGGATTATAAGAGGAGGATAAAGCCGTAATAGCAACGCGACTTGAACTTAAATGAACATTATTGCCATTAGGCCAACACACAGGATTTTTAGAAACAATTTTTTAATCAGTCGAAGCATATATTTCAAATGGAAAATGAAAAGAGAAGAAAATGAAAATAAAAAATTGCCACCAAAATAACACCAACCCTACAATAGGCAACCCAATGTTAGCTTACATACAATATTTTAATATACATATGTTTTGCTGGAAAACTTGCTTTGTTTCTCCCTTACCAAATATATGTATATTTGACTGGTAAACTTCCCAAAATATTATATTATACAATCAAATTAGGGATTTTTTTTTTGGCTAACCCTAAAAAATTGGGATTGTAGTTTATTTTTAGATTAGGATTTTTATTTATGTAAGAATTGGCTAACCCCTGAAATGTGCCTCCAAATTGCCATCAAATCTTCATCCGAAAGCCTTGTTTATTGCCCCATTGCTTGCCTCCAAAATATTGCTGGTCCATCGTCAAAATAGCCGCTGATCGCTCACTCAAATAGTTGTTGATATTGGATATCGGTTAGCTAAGTTAATTTAGGTGTTTAATTGCTTGTGATATATTTGGTTTTTAATTCCAAGTAGAGATAGATATATGTATATCTTATTAGAATGTTTTTATTTTACTATAAGTATAGGTAGTTTAAAATGTATTATATCACCACTAAGCTATAAATTGCTTAGCGTTTGGATTTTTAATTCCGTACACCAATTATAGATGATTTTTAAGTTTTAGATCGAATAGCATTACCAAAGAGTCCTTGCAATCCTTAGTTTGTGATAACGTTTTCACTTAGTTTAACTTTGGCATGTATTTAGATCCATCGGATTTGTGGGTTATTTTCATATTGGTTAAATATTTAGTTTAAGGCAAGCGATCCTTGTATCTTTGAATTGAAAAATTAATTTATTTGAGTTCTTTTATTTTAAATTTGATAATCAAATTTATTAAAATGAATTAATTGGTTAATCACATTAATTGAATGATTGATTGAGTGCATCATTCCAATAATTATTGTAACGCTTCGAATTTGACTGGACTCTCGAGTCAGGTTTGAGGTGTAACAATTAATCCTCAAAATTGATCGTAACAATTAATCCTCAAAATTGATCGTATGTAAGAAGGCTTCAGCTTCCTTCACCTTCCCACTTTTACATAAACCTTTAATGTCAACCTTTAATGTCCATGTTGTGCATGATAGTGTTACACTTCAAACCTTGCGTCTCTACATAATCCCTAATCCCAAAGATTGATCACCTCTTCTGTAAGAGCAGTTCTAGCTAAGCCCCTAACAAAGACACCGTAAGAAACAATATCAAAGGCTTGTGACTATTCTCCATTATCTACTTGAACAAGTTCAATGCATCTTTAGCTATACCTTGAATTCAATGCATCTTTAGCTATACCTTGAAGAAAATATCCATTGATTAAAGTGGTGTAGTAAATAATATCAGGGGGAAATTACCCTTTATCTCATCAATCAATTCTACAACTTCTTCCACTTTACCTACCTTATAGAGAGCATCAGGCACTACGTTAAGAAATATCCCAAATATGTTCTTCCATGCATATAAAGCCCTTTGATGTTGCCATATCAACTTTCCCACAATGTATCAAACGATTCATAAGAAAATTACATAAGAATACGTGTGTAACTGTAACAATTGCTTGCCTTTGAGTTCGAAACAAGACATTAATAACTTTACCAAACATTAATGTATTCCTACACAATAAAGTGAAAAGGATTATTCTCCTGAGTTTTTATACATAGGAAGGATTAGGTAATCTTAAACAAGAACTGATGCAAACTAATTATAACGGTGATTTGGGGCTGAAATACTTTCCTATCACTCTTGAATCTAATTTCTTCAAGGCTTCCTCAGATTTAATGCAACTAGGTTTTTTGTATTGGCTCAATGAAGTTCCTTTGGACACATAGTAATCCATTAGTGCCTCAAAACTTCCTTGCTTTACCACCCTAATCTCCAAAGCTGCAATTATGTTCCTTTTCCTGTAGATTTTATATGTATAATGCAATGACTCTTCCCTTCTAGAGCAACACTCTACCATTATCTTTGGGTCAAGTTCTTTGCAATGCTTGCCTTCTTTTCCCTTGATCTCCCAAAATAAGACATAGTGACCTGGTGCTGAAGAAGTATCAACATAGCTAGTGTACTCTGTCAAGATGAGTCTCAGTGGATCGAGAAGAGCCTTTGCTTCTGTCACAGCCTTGAAAAGGTCTGTTTCGCTTGTTTTTTCCTGATCAACACTTAGGATAACATTTTTCCTCTCCACAAATTGGAATTGAGGTGCATTATTGTAGAAACCACTCACCATAAGAACATCTCCAACTTTATATCGATATAATCCTGAAAGGAATACCATCAAACTAGATTAGATCATTATCTAACAGGTTAATGTAGGAACTAGGAAGCATAATGCAAATTAGAACATGGCATTTGATTAATTGATTATATTCAAAACAGGAAATTTTACCTGCACAAGTTGTGACAATTAGTTCATAACACTGACCAGCCTTCACATTTACAAGATCAACAAGTTCAGTATCTTCATTGTTGCTCTTCATTTCAATAGATCCATCACGTTCATTCTTTACTGGAAGGAATTCGAAGTAAGCCATGTTAGGGAGAAATGTGTAGGAGACATCACAAGGTTTGCGTAGAGGTTCTAAGTTAATCCCACAAATAGCTTCCGAGCAAGCATATAGATCTGAAACTAAAGGGAGCCCTCTGCAATAGAACTCGAGTTCTATAGTATACTGTCTCATAATTCCAGTACATATGCAACAAATATACCTTGCTTTAGGCCATAGCTTTCTGATTATTCCTTCCCATGATTTACAATTACATATATTTTCTATCAAATCAGCCTGTTCTGGATTAGGCTTCATGACCAATGATGCTGCATTTCTGCATCCTGAGTCGGTGATCCAATCACTTAATCGACCTGTTTTTATGTCATAGCATAGCTCTTGCCAGTGATTTTCTAGAAACTTGATACCTCTTAACACCGTAGATGCAAAGACTGAACCAACCTTGACAACCTCGTCTCGTTGGATTAAACCAAAAAGTAATTGACAGTATAAGCCCTGGTTGGGGTCTGGGCAAAAGATGGTCTCAACGGGACTTGTGTAAAGCTTAGGCAAACTGGTTCTAAAATTACTCCCGCTGTATATGCTCGTTGAAACAGATGCTGCCTTGAGGCCACTAGGAGTTTCAATCTCTGGTCTGGCAAACATAAGCTCCAATCTTTTACCGGCTTGGTTGATGTCATCAAAGTGCCTTTAAAATTAGACGGATAAAGGCAAATAGTTTTAGCACTGAGTTGCCGTTGTAAATGCAAAAAGCAAGAAAAGCAACTATGTATATTATATCTATAGATGTATAAGTAGTATTTACAAAATACGGGTGTTACTATCTGCGTGGTATATTATACATATATTCATATTATATGTATTTGCTTAATATGGTAACTTATATACATATATTCACAAGCAGCTGAAAGAAAAACTAGAAGAAAATAGGGATGGGTTCCTTACTTTATCACAGGAGACTCGTACAAGCGACGAAATAAATCCCACTTATTACCAACTTCAGCAGTGACAGGCATCAGCTTTGGCTGCCCGCCTGAAGTCCCAGAGCTGCATTTGATCAAACAGATGATAGAACTATTAGAAGGAAGCAAACAATATCCCAAAACACACAGAAGCAAAGCAACAAATTCATGCATGCCTTAGAAAGAACCCTGTAATGGGTTCAGCTAAAAGGATATCTGATGTCTCCCCATTAGCAATCCTATCTATGTAAGGCTTGAGATCTTCATAAGTAACTATGGGAACATTTTTCTTAAAGAGCTGCTTCTCGGTTTGACCATGGAGGAATCCCCTTAAATACTCTGTTCCTGCATTTCGACTTAATATTTCCCCCAATACCTCGTCTTGAATTTGCTCAGCATTTGTGGTCAGTTCCTCAATCATCTTCAACTCACCTTCATACCCATTCGTTGCCATCAACTCTATTATTGATCCCTAGACGGTTAAAGGATGAGATGGACGGATGGAGGCAACTTTTTTTGTTTTCTTCTTTGCGGGATGTTCTAGCTATTTGCAATGCAATCTCCACTTACGCTAAACATATATTAAGGTCTTTTTTATTTGTAATAAGATATTTTCGACTAGAGTAGACCGGTCGGCCTGACAACCCAAAAAAGTTTTTTAAAAATAGGTTTGGGTAAAAAATAGGCTCGTTTTAAAAAACGGTCAAATATTAGGTAAGGTTTTTTCAACTTAAGTGTGGCTCATATATGCTGTCTTTTACTAGTTCTTCTTCTTTTTTGTTAATTTCTTAGTTTTTTTCATTATTTTATTAGTATTTTATTATATTGTTATTATTTTATTATTATTATATAATTGTTATTTTATTATTAATTTTGTTACTATTTTAGATTTATTTACTTATTAAGTTATACTTATTTTAGTTTTGTTTTAAGTATACATAATTTTTTTAAATTTTATTTTTAATTTGTTGAGAAATATTTATTCTATTGTTTTTAATATTTTTGTTATATTATTTTTAAAAAAATTATATAAAAATTTAATACGGTTTTTAGTGTTTTTATCTTTTATGAACAATTTTCAATTAATTAAAAGAATGATAAAATAAAATAAAATAAAAACCCAACAAAGGGAGGTTAATTAGTAAATCATAAAAAAATTGTCTTTATCTACAATTATTATTTGATAAAACATTTTGTGGTACATATTTGATTTTCTAATAAATTACGTGAAATACTATCCCACCTTGAAATAAAAAAATTGAGATAAATCCAAATCTCCACAAACTTCTAGAATAAATAAAATAAATTTTTATATAGAGTAAATTGTATCAATTGTCCCTATACTTTGTTTAAAAGTATATTTTAGTCACTCAATTTTAAAAATTATATAATAGTCATTAACATTGTCGAAACTATTTTTAAATCGAGTTTTGGAAAATGAGAATCGACTTTAAGAAAAACGAAAACGGGAGTCGCCACCAATCTTTTTAGGTGTGATTGGATCACCTTATAAAATGTTTTGTTTTAAAACATTAATTTTGGTCTACGAAAGTCGAGAAAACGGATTCGGGAGTCGATTACGTACGAGGAAGGGTTAGCACCCTCGTAACGCCTAAAAATTGGTGCCTAATTGATTATCAAGTGTCTTTAATGTCCGAAATTTGAAAGTTTTAATATGCAAACCTCTTTTAATTAGAATGTCTCAATTTTGAAAATTAAGGCTCACTTATTTCAAACGAGTCAAAACATCACATCCAGTAAGTTAGAATGCAACATTTTAAAACCTTCGAAACTAAGCTCGTCTTTCGAAAATTTCTATCTCGAAACAACAAAACGTCATATCCAGTAAGTTAAGACACTATGTTTTGAATTCTTGAAATAATTGTTTAAGTTTTGAAAACTCAAAATCACTTAGAAGGGTGCTTGACTATTCAAATTCAACGAGAAAAGTCGCAACTCAGTAAGTTAGGGCACTACCTTTCTCGAAGTTTCCAAACATCAAGCATTGCCTTTTAATTTTTTTTAAAAAAACCTTGGAATATTATTTCTAAATGACGTTTTAGGATGACATACTAATGCATCATGAAGCATAGATGTACAAAATATTCTAACATTTCCATACAAACATAAATAATATCATTATGACAAAACTAAATAACATGAACATACGTTTAATGAAAAAATCATACTAGGGTAAATATAAGATAATAAACAAATAAAAACATGAGTAAACTAAAAGAAAAACATAATATATGCAAAAATTATACAACAATATATATCATAAAATAACATATAAAAGAAATAATTAAACATGGCTTATAAGAAAAATGAAACTATGCACGAATAAGATAAATGACATACACAAAAAAAAATGAACAAATAAAACATTTACAAATTATAAAAATATAATGCAATAGCTCAAAATACATGAAATGATAATATAATATATATATATGCATAGAAAATATATATTTGAAAATAAACTATATAAAAAGTTAAAATTATAATATATAAAATACATAATCAAATGTATAAAAGGTAGGAATAAATATACATATTTGAAAAATGAAGAAATTAAAATAAAAAAAGGTTGAAAAACTAAGATAGACGAAGAATAAAATAAGAACAAACCACAGAGAGTAAGAACGCAAGAGGGTGAGAAATTTGAGTGAATGCTTTCAAAAATTCTTATTGCTTCCCAAAACTCCAGTGTGTTACAATAAAGGGAGAGGCCTCTATTTATAGTTGAGCCTCCTCAAATCCAACGGTACAGATCAATTACATCAACGGTTAAGATTAAAGGATATCTACAAATTAAATCTCCAAGATTACAAGATCATATCTTCAAGATTGCATATCATATCTAAGATTGGATATCATATCTAAGATTGTATCATATCTAAGATTGCATATCATATCTAAGATTGCATATCCTTAAAGATTATATTTTCATATGAGTCAAGCTTATAGATGGACCTTAAATCTTTTCAAGTAATGGGCCATTCCGATTGGGCCAAATTATATATTTGTAATTTTATACTGGACTTGGACTTTGCTTTATTTTTATTTTTGGGGTTTATTATTTTAAATACTGGAATGGGCCGGGCAAAAATAGGCTATTACAAACGTTATCAAATTGTTACATTTTTTATCACTCGAATGTTAACTTCCGTTAAAAAAATAACGATGCACCTTAATATAAAGGGTTAATAGCTAATTGCTCCATGACCTATTGTTAAAAAATCATTTTAATATTTTTAAAATTTTCTTAATAATAATTATAAATAAATAAATCGTATAAAACACCAATTGCAGCAAGACAAAAACCAAAAATTTAGAAGTTAATTTTTACACATCCAATCTCATCAAAACACGGTTGAAATTTCACAAAAAAAAATACTCATTCACTTTGATTCTACTCTTTTTTTATTTTTAATATTAAAATATTACGGGATAAATATTAAAAATTTTTGTTGATTAAAATATATTTCTATTAAAATTAATAAATATATAAATATATATTAAAGAAAATGATTTAATGAGAGACAAAATTCGTCATAGTTCTATTTACAAAATAATTCAGACAATCGTTGTCGCTTTTTAATAAAAAAATTAAATGATGAATGCGAAAAATACTTTATTAATATTTAAATAATATAATTATTTTTATAAGAGAATGTTTGTATTCTCTCCTATGTAGAAGTATTTTTTTAAAACAGTCATAAATTTTAAAATTTTATGTAAATTCATAAAAGCATGATATTAGAAGTTAAAATGAAAATTAATGGTTCAAAAAATTAAAATTAAATAAGATAAATTCCTTTTCTTAAGTAACATAAAATTAATAGAGACTAAAATAGTTAATATTATTAACATATTTCTAAAATTATATAATGTTTTAAATGGTGGGGACTAAATGAGAAAATTAAAAAGGTAAAAGCCATTGATAGAATAAATTAAGAACACTGAGGAGTTATTGTTGCAAATAACCCCTCCACGTTTCCCATATATAAAAGGCAATTCTTTCTTTTCTTTTTTTTTCTTTTTTTTTTCATGTGTAATGGGATGTCACAAGTCGTGGTATCAAAGCCCATGACGAAATGCAAGCAAATTATCCCATGGAAATCAACTAATTAAATATAACTCATTTGACTCACTTGAATTGGTTTAATTCGTGTAACACATGAAGAAGTCCATTCACTTGAAATCTTAGTGGTCTAGTGAAACACCCTAATTAAACTAGAGTTATCAAGGTAATTATTGTAAATCCTAAAGGATAAAAATGTATAGAGTTTAAACAATTTAGGACTCTCATCTTATAGATAAACACTAATCTTAATCGTCGATGTAATTCAATTTGTATTATTGGATCTAGAGAAGCTCAACTATAAATAGAGGTTTTCCCCCTCATTTATAATCACTTCATCCTTTGTACAATATTATTGAGTTAAAGAATATTTTTTAGAGCATTTACTCAAACGCTTGTTGTACTATTATTTTCTTGTGGCTTTTCTGTTCGACTCAAGTCCATTTGTATTTCCGAGTTGTTTTCGCTTTATTTCGATGCCTTAGAGAATTTTTGGCAGAATTCTCACTTTTTCAAGAGTAAGGTTGATTTAGACAGATTTGAACAAAAAAAATCGCCTAAGGCCGTACAATTTGTCAAACTAAAGTTTTAGTCTTGTGATAGAATAGGGTAGTTGAAAAATAAAAAAGAAAAACTTAAAGTTTCCTTATTTTTTCCCTTGCTTCATTTTGTTGTCTTTTAGACAGGATTTTAATCAAATGTAGTAAATTCAAAATTTTCTATATTCAATACCTACTCTAAATAGTTGTTTGAAAATATTGTTATTAGTCTAATTTTAGAAAATAAATAATAATTAATTAACATATGCAATATCTTGAAAATGTGTGTTTACTTTAATTAAAATATTATTGTATCATTTATTACAATATTAGCATAACAATAATTGTATAAAATCAAACCCAGATCACTTTTGGGGCAGTGAATACCTAGACCACTAGGTCAACACGCGGGATTATTAAGTATATGTAGTATAATAATTAAATGAAATTTTGTGTAGTTATTAATGTTAATAAAATTATTTTTTTCATAATTAAGAATTATGTGTGTACGGTTCATAAAAGAGAACGCCTCAACTGTACATGAGACGTATTCACCTCTTAATGGGTAGTCGTACGTAAGGGTGAGCAAAATCTGATTCGATTCGAAAAACTCGATAAAAAATTCTAATTTTGAATTAAATAGTTCGAGTTATTTGAGTTAATCAAGTTATTCGAATCAACTCGAATAAAAAATTAAGTTTTTCGGTTTAACTCAAATATGAATTACACAATTTGAGTTATCTGAAAATTCGAATAAGAAAAGACAAAACTACGTCGTTTTGATAAATGTTTACTTTTTTAAAAGTTAAAATTCAAAATAATTAAGTTAAAAGGCAAAGCTACGTCGTTTTGATAAATGTTTACCCATTAAGTTAAAAGGCAAAATCATTATATTGTTTATGCAGTTAAATAATCTTGTACTTCGTCTACTAGTTAAATAATCTGTCCATCTAAACGCAACATTAAGTATCAATAATAGGATTCGTTAACTCGACTCGATTTGACTCGAAATTTTTTGACTCAATTCGATTTGATTCGAAAAAAATTCAAATTGAGTTCGATTGCTAAAATAGGATTTGTTAAATCAACTAACTCGAAAATTTTTTACTCGATTCGACTTGTCTCGATCGAATACTCACCCCTAGTCGTACGTCCCACATACGATTGAAGCGCTTCCCTTCGTGAAATGTATACTACTCTCTGTAAAGAGGGATAAAACCTTCCCAAGAAGATTATACTTTTATTGAGGGACTAAATCGACATCTTTGAAAATGACACTACGAAAACTTTTCTCGAAAGAGTAAATATAAATATAAAACAACTATGAGAAAATTGAATTTAATGTAATTTAGTACCAATTTTTGCCTCTTACAATCTTCAAAAGCCAATGTAACAACTAATTTTAGGCGGAAAGAGGTTTAGTTGATATGATTTTTTATAATTTCATGTCATAAATTTATCTTACTTTGTTTAAGATTCAATCATGACTACTTTTAAGATAATATTTTTAATATATATTGACTAAGGTGCCCTTTAACTTTTGATTAAAATAATTCAGACAACCCTTATTTAAATAATGTATGTGAAACATACTTTATTAATATTTAAATAAATATAATTATAATTATAAGAGAATGTTTTTATTCATTCATATATAGGGTGGCCTATTTACAAAGACGAATAGACAAGGTTTTTTTGAAGGGAACGTGTAATTTGTTCACAACAATGAACAACTTATTCTCAAGAGACCATAATTCTTACGAAAAGATTGAAGAGTTGAATAGAGGCATGCCTTTCGAGATGTGAGTCATTCGATGACTACTCAGGTAATAGAAAATAGAGAACTGCCTTCTCAAGTGATTTGTTATGCTGACTCGTGTACAAAGCTAGAGGGATATAATAAATTTAATTAAAAACACTAGGATCCACTTTAAATATAATTAAAAAAATGTTCTGTAGTGGAGAGAATTGAGTTCTATTTTTAGAATTAAATTTTAATAATTTATGAATACAATAAAATAAATATTATTTTAACTTACATTTTTTAAAATAAAACAAGTATATTATTTCTCCTCATTTTAATTAAGAATAAAATAAGAGTGCAATCTTTAGGAAAAATAGAATTTTCTTGTACATTTATTTCATTTTTAATAATTTAAAATATTAAAATAATAAAATATATAAATTTATATTATTATAATTAAATTTAAATAAAAATATTTTAAAAATTATTTAATTGAAATTTAGTTCAGGCGAACAAAAAATTTAATTAATACATATTTAATATATTTTCACTTTTAATTTTTTTATTTACTTTAATTAAATCAAGCAAATTTATTAATCAATGAAATGAATATAACATCACAATTGTTTATTTAAAGTATAAACTCTTTATCTATTTCATGGTGCAATATTACTTTTGAATTTTTTTTCCACTTTTATGAACATATAAATTTATATTTAAATTTTAAATAATTTTAATATAATATATCCAAATTAATGAATGAAACATTTATGTTATTAAATATTTTTTTTATAAAATTTTATGAAAAATGAGGTAAAAAAGCTAGTACCAATACAAAAAGAAAAAAAAATTGAAAGCTTATATGGAAATATTAAGTTTTAGATTAGTGGTTTGAGTTTAAAAATGCTTTAAGAGACTCGATTTTAGAATGAAACTAGTTTTTTATCCCATGCGATGCACGGATTAGATTGTATATATCAAATTTAAAATTTTATATTTATTAGTTAAAAATTTTATAATTTTTCAGTATTATAATTGCGAAAGTAAAATAAATAATATAAATGTTTAATTTTTAATTTTTAATATTAAGATGATATATATTATGATAGATATAAATTAAGAAAAAATAAGTTGATTAAAATAAATTTAAATTAATTATTGATATTCTTTAAAATGATTGGAAATTTAGAATTCTAAAAAATGAGCTTATGATTTCACTGTTTTATATATTCAATATCTCACCACAATAAAACAATATTAGGATAATACTTTTAAGCTGACACTTTTTTAAATGTCGGAATAGACTTGTAGACATAAATTAAGAAAAAATAAGTGAAAAGGATTATTCTCGTGAGTTTTTATACATAGGAAGGATTAGGTAATCTTAAACAAGAACTGATGCAAACTAATTATAACGGTAATTTGGGGCTGAAATACTTTCCTATCACTCTTGAATCTAATATCTTCAAGGCTTCCTCAGATTTAATGCAACTAGGTTTTTTGTATTGGCTCAATGAAGTTCCTTTGGACACATAGTAATCCATTAGTGCCTCAAAACTTCCTTGCTTTACCACCCTAATCTCCACAGCTGCAATTATGTTCCTTTTCCTATAGATTTTATATGTATAATGCAATGACTCTTCCATTTTAGAGCAACACTCTACCATTATCTTTGGGTCAAGTCCTTTGCAATGCTTGCCTTCTTTTCCCTTGATCTCCCAAAATAAGACATAGTGACCTGGTGCTGAAGAAGTATCAACATAGCTAGTGTACTCGGTCAAGATGAATCCAAGTGGATCGAGAAGAGCCTTTGCTTCTGTCACAGCCTTGGAAAGGTCTGTTTCGCTTGTTTTTTCCTGATCAACACTGAGGATAACATTTTTCCTCTCCACAAATTGGAATTGAGGTGCATTATTGTAGAAACCACTCACCATAAGTACATCTCCAACTTTATATCGATATAATCCTGAAAGGAATACCATCAAACTAGATTAGATCATTATCTAACAGGTTACTGCAGGAACTAGGAAGCATAATTCAAAATCAGAACATGGCATTTGATTAATTGATTATATTCAAAAGAGGAACTCTTACCTGCACAAGTTGTAACAACTAGTTCATAACATTGGCCAGCCTTCACATTTACAAGATCAACAAGTTCAGTATCTTCATCGTTCCTCTTCATTTCAATAGATTCATCATGTTCATTTTCCACAGGAATGAATTCAAAGTAAGCCATGTTAGGGAGAAATGTGTAGGAGACATCACAGGGTTTGCATAGAGGCTCTAAGTTAATCCCACAAATAGCTTCTGAGCAAGCATAAAAAGCTGAAACTAAAGGGAGCCCTCTGCAATAGAACTCGAGTTCTGCAGTATACTGTCTCATAACGCCAGTACAAACACAACCAATATACCTTGCTTTGGGCCATAGCTTTCTAATTATTCCTTCCCATGATTTACAATTACATATGTTCTCTATCAAGTCAGCCTGTTCTGGGTTAGGCTTCATGACCAATGATGCTGCATTCCTGCATCCTAAGTCGGTGATCCAATCGCTTAATCGACCTGTTTTTATGTCATAGCATAGCTCTTGCCAGTGATTTTCTAGAAACTTGACACCTCTTAGCACCGTAGATGCAAAGAGTGAACCAACCGTGACAACCTCGTCTCGTTGGATTAAACCAAAAAGTAATTGACAGTACAAGCCCTGGTTGGGGTCTGGGCAAAAGATGGTCTCAATGGGGCTTGTGTAAAGCTTAGGCAAAATGGTTCTAAAATTACTCTCGTTGTATATGCTCGTTGAGACAGATGCTGCCTTGAGGCCACTAGGAGTTTCAATCTCTGGTCTGGCAAACATAAGCTCCATTCTTTTACCGGCTTGGTTGATGTCACCAAAGTGCCTTTAAAATTAGACGGATAAAGGCAAATAGTTAGTTTTAGGGCTGGATTGCACAGTGTGATTTCACGAGCAGCTGAAAGAAAAACTAGAAGAAAATAGGGATTGGTTCCTTACTTTATCACAGGAGACTCGTACAAGCGACGAAATAACTCACAGTTCTTAGTAACTTGAGCAGTGACAGGCGTCATCTTTGGCTGCCCGCCTGAAGTCCCAGAGCTGCATTTGATCAAACAGATGATAGAACTATTAGAAGGAAGCAAACAATACCCCAAAACACACAGGAGCAAAGCAACAAATGCATGCTTGCCTTAGAAAGAACGCTGTAATGGGTTCAGCTAAAAGGATATCTGATGTCTCCCCATTAGCAATCCTATCTATGTAAGGCTTGAGATCTTCATAAGTAACTATGGGAACATTTTTCTTAAAGAGCTGCTTCTCGGTTTGACCATGGAGGAATCCCCTTAAATACTCTGTTCCTGCATTTCTACTTAGTATTTCCCCCAATACCTCGTCTTGAATTTGCCCAGCATTTGTGGTCAGTTCCTCAATCTTCTTCAACACACCTTCATACTCATTCGTTGCCATCAACTCTATTACTGATTCCCACACAGTTCCTCAATCTCCACAAATGCTAAATATATAGTACGTTATTTGTATCTGATAGGAAAATAGTTTATATTTATTTAAGAAAATTTAAATTATATTTATAAATAGAATCCATAACTGTGTCTAATTATTAATTTGAATTGATAATAATCTTAAAAAACTAATTGATAATAAGATAAATAAATAGCCATTAATAGATATAATAATTCAAATTATGTTAAGAGTAAATACAAAATTTAATCCAACTAATTTAATATATAAACAAATAAAGGATTAAAAAATTTGACTAATTCAGTTAATATTTCAGATAAATTCGAATTAATCAAAATATTTTAATTTGATTAATGATTAAAAGATTAAAAACTTCGATTATTTCAATTGATATTTATTCGATTTGATTAACTATTTGAACAACCCTAAGTATATATATATATTCATAAATGTTGAAATTTTTTTATAATATTTATATTTTATTTTAGCATTTTTTAATTATATTATAATATCATTTCTACACTATTATATAAAAGAAATCCCTTACTTAGGGTTTCAGTTGATACCTGTCCAAATGTCTTATTCATAGCTTGTGTACTTTTTAGGGTAAATTACACTCGTAGTCACTAGAGTTGATTATGAGTCGGGTTGAGCTTAGATAATTTTTAGGCTCATATCTCGGATCGGATCACGACCCGAGCCTAGAAAGTAGGCCTAGAATTTTGTTTGGGCACATATTAAATTTTTAGCTTATTTTATTAAATAAAAAATTTTAAAATATAATAAATCAAATACATTTAAAAACATAAATGATAGCAAAACAATTCTTAAAATAATATACAAATTTAAAGTGAAAGTGAAATTAGAAAAATAAAGTTAAAAATTTAAAATGATTAAAAATAAAATAAAATATTTATTATATAATTCGAGCCGGGCCTGAGCAAGCCTAGACCAAAAAAATTTACCCGAGACTTTGTCTGTTTTCTAAACTGACCTTATTTTTTTATTCAAGCCTATTTTTTAAGCTTATATTTTTACCTGAATCTTCCTATTTTTAGAATAGGCCTTCAGGCTGGGCCAGGTGGCCTGACCCATAATCAGGTTTAATAGTAACTAAAAAACATGATCTATTCTATTCTAGTTACTTCAATTATAAACGAAAATGAGTATTTTCAATCATTTCCGCTGAACATATCCACGATATTACCCTACTTTTCCTATCATTAAGTCATAATTAATTTATTTTTAAAAAAAATATTTGATGTCATTTTTATGCCAGGCGATACTTTATGTATTTTTAAAAAAATATTAGTATATTAAATTACCTAAAAAATATTTTTTTAATGATGACATCAATGTATTAAGCCGCACTGATAAGGTTTAAGTTTTTTTTTTAATATAAAAAAATATTTTTTTAAAAAAAATGTGGAAAGGAAACAAAAGCATGGGAGTCAGGAAAATCAAACATTTGTTTACTTTTCAGCCTTTTATCTGATTTTTTTTTTGGTTTTTCACTTTTGTAGATTAAGTAAAAAGAAAATCATTATTTTCTTATCAAACCCGAATATTTACATTTCTTCGAGTAATTTTTAAAAATATATATTAGTATTGTTTGTCACAGTGATGACATTAAAAAACTAAAATTAATTATGATTTAATGATTGAAGAAAAAGTGAGGTGATGCTGTCAACATGTCAAACGGTATCGACGAAAATTATTAAAAATATCGATTATTGTATATAATTTTTTACATACTCATTTTAGTAATTATTTATTTTTTCCATTATTTTTGTCAAAGAAACCCCAGTAATTATATCTGCAAAAAGATTTTTTTTTAAAATAACAATCAAATTTATCCATAAAATTTGATAAAGTGTGTTCTAATTAAGGATATTATACAGAGTTTTTTCCCGCTAATTTAATAAGAATAATGTTATTTTATTTTTTATGAACAATTCTCTATTAATTAAAAGAATGATAATAAAATAAAATAAAATAAACCCAACAAAGGAATATTCTAGTAAATCATAAAAAATAAATTGTCTTTATCTACAATTAATTTGGTCAAATATCTTGAAATAAAAAATTGAGACAAGTCTCGAATTTCCACAAACTTCTGGAATAAATAAAATAAAATTTTATGTGGGATAAACTACATCAATTATCCTTAAATTTTATTTAAAATTATATTTCGGTCATCCAATTTTTAAAAATTTTATAATAGTCACTAATATTATCAAATTATTATATTTTTATCACTCAGTTGTTAACTTCTGTTAAAAAAGTGATGTTGCACATTAATTGAAAAGGTTAATAGCTAATTTGTCCATGAGCTATAGTCAATTAAAAATTTTCTTAACAATAATTGTAAAAAAATTTTAAAAATCTTTAAAATAAATAAAATAATTTATATAAAAAATCAATTGCAGCGAGGAAAAATCAAGAATTTAGCAGCTAATTTTTCAGCATCCAATCTCATAAAAAATTAGTTGAAATGTCACAAAAAATACCCATTCACTTGATCCTACATGTTTTTTTCATTTGCTTTGTTGCTCTATGCTCTCTTCATTTAATCTTTCTTTACCCTTTTTTTCATGTATATCTGTGTTGGCTCTGTTTTTCTCAGATCATTAAAAATAAATATATATTTATATTTTATTTATAATTAAAAGTAAAATCTTGACTTGAAATTTAAGAAAAAATAGAGGGTTTGGAGAAGAAAAAGAGTAATTTGTATTATAAATTTAAAAAAATCCAAAATTTCAAAAAAAATTTAAAATTTAACAAAGACCCGAACAAAATAATAGAACATTTTGCTTTTCTCTTTAGCCCTCTTCTTTCTTTTTTTCTTCATAATTATCAGAAAATCTTACAAATAGGTCGTTGATGATAGAACTTTTTATGATGCTTAATAATGAAAGTAGTGTTGCAAACCTAGATTTTACATCTTGAAAACTCAAGAAGCAACAATCGATCTAATAGTAAAATTTGAATATTGCATTGATATGTATTTTGTTAGGGCTTTGAGAAATAAAATAAAACAAAATTTGCAAAGCAATTTCTGGGTATAACATGTTGTTGATTTGATTGAAGGTGTTCATCAATGGTAGAAAACAAATAGAGTTTAGTTTGAAAATTTTAATTTTTTTATATAATAAAAATTTGCAAAAAAATGTTAGTTTAAATTTTTTTTTAGTTTTAATTATAAGAATTTTTTATATTTATACATATTTAATTTTTTATTTTTTTAAAATTTATGATTTTTTAATTATTTTTATAAATTTTTAAATAATTGTTAACCTAATATTTTAATTTTTTTTACAATTATTGTTAAGAAAATATTAAAAATATCAAAATGATTTTTTAACTATACCCAATGACCGAATTAACTATTAACCCATTAAATTGCAACGCTACTTTTTTAATGATAGCCAACAGCTGAGTGAAAAAATTGTAACGAATTGATAACTTTAGTGACTATTATGTAACTTTTAAAATTTTGGTGACTGAAATGTAATTTTAAACAAAATTTAAGGATAGTTGGTGTAATTTACCCTTTTATATAAGATAAAATTTTATAATAGTAAATAATATATCATTATTCTTATTATATATATACATATATTTATGACATCCATATTATCCACAATATTTTACTTGACCAGGTATATAATTTTATTAGCTCAAAGGTCTATTATATAATCAAAAGATATTCTAAATAATCTCATCCATCAATTACAGTAATATTAAACTAATGCTACTTTTTTTACATATATTGTAATTAAATTTTATTATCGATCATGTATATTAATACAACCAAGTGACATAGATAAACACGAAAATATAATTTAGAAATTACATGCATAATGTGATGTGTAATTATATGTGATAAAGGAATCATTTCATGTGAAAAAATATTGCTATCATATATTTTTATTAATTAGTTTACGTAGATTGAATCCTCACTTCTCGGCATCTTGCTGATAGAAGGATTCGTATGTATAGGCATAATCTTGCTGATAGAATATTACTCTTGGCTTTCCTTGTCTTAACACATGCAACTACAAAATCACAAACACTGCGTAACCTGTAACGCCCCAATTTTCGAAAATTCTATGAATGTTGGCATAAGTTTAATTATGTTAGTGGGCCTCTAGAAAGCCAAGCTTAAGATAGAACCCGATAATTTTAGTTAATTTTTGTTCCATAAGAAAAAAGAGGTGAAATTATGAAATAGAACCTATGTGAAAATGTTTGAAAATGCTATAGGCTAAATTGAAGTGGTCAAATAAATAGGAGTGCAAAATAGGAGGATTTGCATGACAAACCTCCCATTTTACATGAAGTGGCCAGCCATCATGTTGTTGTAGACAATATGAGCACTTGATATCCATAATTTATGGTACAAATTGATACAAATTAATAATAGGTTAGGTAAATGTTCCATGATAATGGATTAGGTAAATATTCCATGATAATGGGTTAGGTAAATGTTCCATGATAATGGTTTAGGTAAATGTTCCATGATGAGAATTTCATGTCTTTTGTATTAAAGAATTAAATGGATGAAATATGAAATTTTATTAAAAGAAAAAGGGATGAAAAGAACAAAGTTTTGTCCATCTTTGTTCATCATAGCCTAAATTAGAGAAGAGAAAGGAGAGGAGAAAGCTCTTGAATGTTCGGTCACTTGGGGAAGAAAATTGAAGGTAAGTTCATGGTAGTTTGCTTCTATCTTGATGTTCATGAGTTCTTCTTGATTCTACCTTAACTCTTGAAGCATATTTTGGTTTTTAGTTGTGTTGTGAGCATTTAGTCATGAATTAAAATGAAGGAAATGGTTGTTGTTTCATGTTCTTTTGATGAAAAATGGAAGATAGGTGAAGTTGAGCCAAACAAATGAGCATGCATGTGCCTTAGATGCTAAGGGGAAAAATCGGCTAACATGTTGTGCTTTAAAATGATGAAATGGAGATTATACTTAAGTAAAATCATAGATATGTGATGATTGATTAGTGATATACATGTTTAAATAACAAGCATGCAAGTTAGGTGTGAAAGAGTGATTTGGTAATAAATCTGCTTGGGACAACAGTAGTAACGTGACTTTGGAAAATCACCATAAATTGTGGGAGATGAGTTAGAAGCTACATAAATTATGTAATTAAAGCTTAATGAGTCTAGTTTCAAATGGAATAAACGAGAACATATTTTGAATTCTGTAAAATGAGAAATTTGATTCTTAATGAAGAGTGGTCAGATTAGTCAAATAGTGAAACATGGGAAACTTTAAGAAAAATCTGGTATTGATTGGCCATACCAAAAATTCTAAAATTTTATGGATAGAAGATATATGAGTCTATTTTCAGGGAAAATTAACAGCACTTGATTTGGAGTTTCGTAGCTCCAGTTATAAATAATTTAGTTACTGTTGCTCAGGAAGACAACTTGCAGTGAAATTATGATTATGTGGTAAACATTGACAAAAATTTGTTAATGAGTTGCTTATTGATTTCTTATAAGCTTACTATGATCTGTAGGTGTGGTTGGTCGAATATTGTAAGGGGTTAATACGTAGTTTGTATTTGAATAGTTAGATTAACGTGTTAGTAATCCAGTTGTAGACGGTTCATGTGTGGATCTCGTCAGCATATCGTCGCAAACAGGTGTGTAACTAACACCCTCTTTCTTAGTCTAGATCGGCAAAAGTCGAAAAGTCGAAATGCCGAAAACCGGTATTTTGTAGATTTGCGAGTGTGCGAATGCTCGTGAGGTAAATCGATTAATGTTTTTGGTAAGCTGCAATGTTTGGACTGCAAAGTGCATGATTTCTGTGTCCTCGATATTTTTAGGCTTAATGGGCCAAAATTGGAATGATGGGCCAACGGGCCCAATTCGGTAAGAACCCTCGGTAGTGATTCTGTTAGTACATGAAAGGTAGGAATATGCATGAAAAACCCTAAAATAGATAAATTACTGAAATACCTTTAAAAGTGAAAATTTTACAGTTTTACCCCTAGTAGATAAATTATCGAAATACCCCTAGGGTTAAATTGACCTAAATGCATGTTTGACTGTTGTTATTTACTGCATGCCATGTTGTTATTATCTGATGCATGGGATTGGGATATTGACGGAGGAAGTACTGAAAGTGGCTTGTCCACGTACTGGAGGCTTTGCCTCAATTTACTGTTAACTGAGCAGCAAGGCTACAACTGTGGAGTGTTGGGCTGGGTGGGTTGAGCTATTCCCCACATGGAGTGTAAGGCTGGTACGGGTGGAGTGTAGTGGTTGGTGGGTTGAGTAGTCTCCCCAAATGGGCTTGCATATGTTATTGATGTTGCATGTATTTTAAAATAGGCCTATGGGTCAGACTGTTATCTGAATAAGGGGCTAAGGCCCAGTTTATTATAATCTGAAAAGGGCTCTGGTCCAGTACCACTGTTACCTGAATGGGCTTAGGCCCAATAGACTTGAGCTGACTTGGGCTTTGAATGGGTTTTCCTTACACACTGAGTTTCCCCAAACTCACCCCTTTTATTTTTATCCACGCAGGAAATCCCCAACCATAGTGGTCTTGGAGCTGTGAGGGAATTCGGAGTGGCCACCCGTTCTGAAAGTTTGGTTTTCTTCTGGTGAACTGGACATCCTATTATTTACGTTGAGGTTTGGTTTTTAAATGTAATAAGGCCGCTTAATTATTTTTGATGGTTTTAATATGTATTACTAAGATAGGTATTACTTATTTTAACTATTGAAATTGGATAGCTTTAGGGCGCGTTTTCAAAAAAAAAACAACAATTGATTTCAAAATAACACGACAACAAGCAAAGCTTCCGCAATGAAAGTATTTTCCAAAATTAATCACTTTTCCTAAAAATGACTTAATCAAATCGGTTTCCTAGAAATATACATGACGTTAAGGTGTGGCAATGGCGGTGTACATGTCTAGGATTAGATCCGAAGGGAGCTTGGTACTTAAATAGTCTGATAGACTCACCTCCTCTTTTTCGGTTTCCTACCTGGTGCACAGCTTCCATTCACTTTAACCTATAATGAAATTATCTTTTAAAACACTAAGTAGGTTTTTCTGGATCAACAATATAAAATGTTTTGAACGCTTCGATGTGGCATGTCGGATCCGGCCATAACGTCTGAGCCGGGTTTGGGGTGTTACATAATCTGTATAGGCATAAAGTTAAATTTGTTGATGGGACACTTATCGAGACCTCGTTTGAACTTATAGAGGGTTTGAGTAAAAATATTAAATTTGAAAAAAAGAATTTGGACAAAAAACTAAATTCATTTAAAATATGAACCAGTCTCGACTTGAACATTTATTTGTAATATTTTATATTATGTTATTTTTATATATTATTAATTTATAACACATAAAAATTAAATCTACACTAATATATAACATTACTATATATAAATGAAAAAATATGAACGGACTTAAAAAGGATTTAGGTTAACCATTTACAAATATAGGTAGATTTTAGAAAAAAAATTTAAACCCATATTTCAAGTAAAAACTTGGGCCTAAACTAAGTTTGTTGATAGCTAGATGAGTTTTCAAGTATCTTATTTTTCTTGGGTTAGTATTTGGTACATTAACAATTTTTTTTCTATTCCACAAATAGTTTTAAAAAGTTATCATATGTCTTCTTCTTCTTTTTTTAAAAAAAAATTAGTTTTTAATAATTTACGATACCTTAATGGGATGCTTGTCAACTCCTTACTCCAGCTTGTAAAGTCTAAAAACTTCACAGACTATATATCAAATATTATCTATTTTCCTTTGTACAAATTGATACTTATTTTACAATTTAATTGCAAACTTACATTGAGTCTTTCATTTATTTTTTGATATTCGCTTTCACACATTGGGGTTTGCTGAGGGACAATCTGACTCTTTCGGGGACACTAGTCCTCAACAATGGAAAATATCATCTCTCAAGGAAAATCATTTTGTTCCCTCTTGATATGTCGTAATTTGATACGTCAAATTAGGCATTCTAGAATACTTAATGAGTTTGTTCTCAAGTAATTTACGAGTCTCTTTTTATGCCTTTCATTATTTTTTAGTTTCCAGTATTACTAATCGTTTTTATTTGGTTTTACTCATGTTAAGACCTAAATTGACGAAATGGTGTCATTAAGAATCTAATAATGTGCTTAAGTTATGTAGGAGATGACAATGGCCAAACCTACGTTTGACATGGGTGTCGCAACACTGAGCTTCCATTACCTCAAAGGTGAAAGGCTTCAACAAGAAATCAACCTAGAGCAGGTTGTCGAGAGTGTCGTGACACTAAGTGTGTTGTGTTGCAACATTGAGCCCAAAGTCGCTACACCAAGCCTCCAAGGTCGCAATATCACTAATGGTTGTTGAAGTGAAAAAGTCATGGCCATTGTCGAGAATGTCACGACATCGAAAACCTCTAAAGCCAAGAGTGTGCCACTATCAAGGGCATCACAACACTAAAGCTTGGATGTTGTGACACCGCTGCTTGACAAGGTGAAAAATACTACAGGAGTAGTCTTTTTTCCAACAAAAACCCAAGTCAACCCATAGACTTCAAGGGCAATTTTGTCAATTTTAGGGTTGAAATTTTGTCTATATTAAAGATGTTTTGGCTATCAAACTTAAAAGAGCCACCTTTTTATCTTTTTAGTTTAGTAGTTATTCTATCCACCATTTTTAGATTTTAGTTCTTTACTTTCCTGATATTAGTAGTTATAGTTGTTCATTTTATCAGTTTTTACTATAGCTTTTCTTTTCTTTGCACTTAGATACATAAACTCTACTTTGTATTTTGATTTTCATTGAAGTTCTTTAATATATTTCAACCTAATTAACTCTCAAAAGTGTATAAATCTCAGCTTTAGTTATGTTTTCTCTTTCATTGTTGTTGCTATCTTCTCTAAAGAACCCATCGGCAACCCCTAAAATTTCTCTAACCTTGCTTTTATGTTTTCTTTAATGAATTAATTGAGCATGTACTTGGATGATGTTGTTGTGTTGGTGATGGATAGTAATTAAATTTTATGGTGGTTGGTTGATGGAAATGTTGCATATTCAGTTTTTGGGTCAAGAACTAAAACGTAAAAACTAGACTAAATCGAATAAACTTCAAAACATAAAATTGACAGCTCTAGGTGAACAATTAGATAGGTAAGACCGAGAGGAGAACCTATTGGGAACCAATTCAATCGTCCTAATTTAGTTTAGTAAAATCGAGAGATACTTGGACTAAATCATCTAATTGGGTAAAATGATGACCGAAAAGTAAAATTGAACCAATTAGGAGTTTGAAGCCTTTAGATCCCTAATCCAAGAATTATGCCACTTTAGCTCTTTGAATTGATTTTTGTGCACTTTTGATTGTTTTGCAATTTAATCCTTTTAAGTGTTAGTGCAATTAACCCTTGATAATGATTTGTCGTAATATAATACTCAGTAGTGAGTAACTATCTAAACTTCTTGTTTGCATGTATTTTCATTGTTGATCACCTTATCACTTGAACTCTCTTGAATTTAGTCCTCGAAAATATTTCGTATTTTATTATAACACAAAAAATTACAACTAACTTATCACACTTGCAAATAACCGTTACGTTTCTGATTGTATTTCTGGTGCAACTCTCAAGGATGCAACTTCTCAATGTGTGCATAAATTTCATAAACTTTGAAATTGATTTTGTATTTGTATTTGTGCTGCCTTTAGTTGATTGTTGCACGTTAAACTTGCATCCAATAGAGTTAAAAACTTTTTATGTTATGAATGCTAGATTGATGATGCTTTGTTGTAGGCACTAAATGTTTCAACAATATATAATAGATGCTTTTGCAAGTGTCATGAGATTAGAACTTTAACAAACCGCACGACTTTAGACAATTCTTTTGCTTCAAATCTATCTAAGTCAGCTTATCTCTCAAAAATAAAAATTTTCAAGGAAAATTCTTGAAGACATCAAAAATAAAGCGAAAACAACTAAAAGACAAAAGAACTTGAACCGAACAGAAAAGCCACAAGAAAGTAATAGTACTCTCAAAAGTATTCTCTTACTTTGAATATAATACAAGAAATGATTATAAACGAAAGGGAAAGTCCCTATTTATAGTTGAGCTCCACCAAATCCAACCGTACAAATTGATTTACATCAACAGCTGAGATTAATGCATATTTACAATATTAGAGTCCTAATAAATTTAAATTCTATACAATCTTGTCCTTTAAGATTTACAATTACCCTAGTAAATCTAGTTTTACTAGAGTATTTCACTGAATCACCAAAACTTCAAGTCAATAAGTTTTCTCCATGAGTTCCACGAATTGAACCAGTTTAAGTGAGTCAAGTAAGTAGTGTTGACATGAATTCCACGAGTTCCATGAATCCATTAACATGAATGACCATTTTGGTCGAAAAACAGAATAGTTTTTCCTTATTGCCTATTAACCTTAGAGCAGTGTTGACACCTTATCCTTCTAAAACGGAGGTATGACATTTCTTAGATACCTGATGGTTTTATTTTCAACCAGAGGTATGCCATTACATGGAGAGAATTTTAAACAGAGCACAAACCTATTTTCCGATAGCTTTGCACTTCAACATCAATTGTGGAAGTATGTTTTGAAGGCATTGCATCTGCGGCAGCATGTTCTCTTGCACAACACTTAGATTCCAGTAATTCTCTTTCTTCCGGTATTACTGGTAAAGTGATTTCTTGTGTTTCCATCATCCTTATTTTAGATAAGGAGTCTGCTAATTTAGCTTTCACATCCTCTTCAGCTGATGGGATTTCCAATGGCAATATCCTCAAACCTTTCGGTGTTCTTCTCATTAGGGTCTGTAATAGTCTGCTTGGTAGTCTGTCAAACCAGAAATATCAACAGGCACTCTTAGTTTAGGCTGCAAGTAGTAAGCAAAGGGTAATTTATTGCTTGAAGAAAAAATAGAAGCAAAAATCAGTCCTCCACTTATGGCCTTGAAGTGATGAACTTACTCTTCTCAGTTGTTTAATAAGTATATTGATCAAGTATAAATGTTGTTAGCATACAATATTTGGTGCACCGAAAATTTTCTGACTGAACTTCATAACAATAAAAAAGAAAGAATTTTGATGTTCTCACCCGATTTTTAGTTGCATTTTTGCAGTCCATGTATGAAGTGTCATCGCAGACATTAGTTACATCTTTAAGCACTGCCCTTCTTTTAGGCTGAAGACCAACAGTAGCTCGGGATAATGCAAGTCGGGCAGATTTTGACATCCTCCGGCTATTCTACATAGTAAATGCAAGAGAATTCATCATATTGAATCATAAGTGCACATAAAGCTTCTACTCATAGAGAGAAAGCTTTCCTCAGCCTGCTACATATTAGCAGGATACTTCAATGCATGATAAGATAAACCGTCTTGTGTGGAGTATGGCTACTCTGCAAGACAAAATGCAATGAAACGAATTTAGTGGCACTGTACAATTCAATGTACCTCCAAACAGTTCACTGCAACATGCTTTAGATAAATCACCACTTGAATCTCAAAAGTACTTACTTCTCACAACTCTCTTGGCATTCAAGATACAATGGTCAACAGTTGAAATGGTACGCATATCTGGCTGTATGCCCCTCCTATACATTTCCTCAAAAAGATTTAAAGCCCTTGCTAAATATCCTCTTTTACAATAGCCAGATATAAGAGTCATATATGTCGCATTATCTGGTTCTAATCCTGATTCAATCATTTGATCGAATATCCTAATTGCATCCCAAAGATTGTTTGTCCTACAGTAATAATCAATCAAAACCGTATAGCAAACAACATCAGGTTCTATTTCCTTGTCCTTCATTTCCCTCCAAAAAGTTGAAGCATCCATTATCTTCTTGTCTTTGTTTTGTGGTGCATCAGGACTGGAAAGAGATACCAAATTTAGTTTCAAATGGCTGTTAATCAAGACCGTATAAGTGATAACATCAGGTTTAATTCCTCTTTCATTCATATTATTGAAAAGAAGCAAGGCTTCCTGCAAAAGATTCATCTTGCAGTAGCCACTTATCATTATTGTGTAGATAACTAGATCAGGTGTTTGCTGTCTCGCAAATATTTGATCGAACAACAATTGGGCGTTTATGCAATTTCCTGCCTTAAAAAATGCACCGATGAGTTGACTGTACATTAATTTGGTAGGTTCAACATTCAAATCAGACATGACCTTCAGTAACATAAGAGCTTTGTAATTTTCACCATCCTTGCAGAGACTACTCAGCAGTTTTGAGCAAGAAGCCTTCCTCACCAGAAATCCCTGATTAGCCAGCTTAAGAAACAATTTAAATGCTTTTTTTGTGAGTCTTGATTCAATATAACCATCAACTAAGGCAGCATCATTTTCAAAACACTTGTCTGGCAAACTATCTAAGAAATCTTCAGCTTCCCTAACCTTACCACCTATGCATAAACCTTTGATGATCATGTTGCGCATGACAATCTCACACTGCAAACCTTGTTTTTCTGCATGATTCAAAAGACCGATAGCCTTTCGTGCATGGCCATTTCGAGCTAAGCCCCCTACAAGGACATTGAAAGAAACAATATCAGGCTTGTGACCATTCTCCAACATCTCTTTGAACAAGTTCACTGCATCTTCAACTTTACCTTGAAGACAATATCCATTGATTAAAGTGGTATAGTTAATAATATCAGGAGAAATCTGTTTACCCTTCATCTCATCAAGTAATTCTACAGCTTCTTCCACTTTACCTGCCTTGCAGAGAGCATCAGCCACTACATTATAACAAACCTCATCAAGAAATATCCCGAAGTTCGTAAACTTCTTAAATTGATTTACAGCTTCAAAATCCCGGCCCATTTGACACAGGCTTTGAAGAATGTAGCTCAAAATCACACAATTCGTTTTGATACCGTTTGACATCATTTCATCATGAACCTCCAAAGCTCTGTCTATATTACCGCATTTGCAGTATCCTCTGATCAAAGCACCATAAGGAAACGTATCAAGAACAATACCATGCAATTCAGCCTCAAATAAAACATCTGCAGCTTCTTCCAATTTCATCTCATCGCAGAAGCCCTTAATCACAACATAATAAGCAAAGGCATCATCAAGAGGAATCTTTGACTCCCTCCACGCTTTAAGAACTTCATAACCAAACTCTGTTCTTCCATGCATACAAAGCCCTTCGATATAAGTTGTGTAAGCAACAGCATTCGGCCTAACTCTCGCTTCATCCATCTCTTGAAAAATGCCAACAACTTTCTCGAAATTGCCCTTCCTGCAAAATGCCTTAATCATAATGCCATAAGTGTAATCATTTGCCTTCAACCCAAGTCTCTTCAACTGTTGATAAACAGCTATAGCCATGTCCACTTTCCCACAACAAATCAAACGATTCATAAGAAAATTACAAGAGAATATATGTGGAATAAATCCCCGCCTTTGAGTTTGAAACAAGATATCAATAACTTCATCAAACATTTCAACACTAACATATGCCTTCACCAATGCATTGGACAATCGAACCAAAAGGTTTGAATCTTCTCCCTCAAGCCCCTCTTCAAGAATTTCAAACAAATCCATGACTTTAAAACCTAAATGTTTCTCTCTCCCAATGATTTCCAACAACACCGAATCCAATTTCCTTTCCCAACAGCACTGACACAATATTCTTATAATTGATGCATACGTACAAACATCATGAGAAAAACCATCTTCTTTCAATCGATTAAAAAATGACAAAGCCTTATCAGGTTGTTCTCTCAAAGTATTCAAAGTTTCAACAACTTCAACTCTATGTAATTCAAAGACTCGGTTAACGGAATGATTCATATTTGGGGTACCAATGATTTCTTGCTCATCTGATGAACTGGATGCTAATTGGTCAAGAGCATAGTGCATCTACGGTGAAACAAAAATAATTACAACATTCTCAATTTCAATACATTACAAACTCGTATCTCTTACTTCTTGCTTCTCAAATTAAAAAAAGAAAAGAAAAGAAATTGCAATTAGATGCAATATATAAGAAATAAAATGAATATTGTAAATCAACTTTTATAAAAAAAATGTAACCTTCTTATAGATAAAGTACATAATACTACTTTTAATTATTAGAATTAAGTCATATTGTTTAGTTGTTTATCCATTTGTATTCAATTATGATTTGGCTTTCACTGTTTAACTTTTAATTTGAGTCTAGCCAACAGCCATGGGAGAATCGTAGCAAGAAAAAGAAAGAATCCTAAGACAAGCCCAAATTTCTTTCAACGATACTTAGCTCATAAACGTGGAGAAAATCACATTTTAAACAAAAACAAAGGGAGAAATGAACAACTGAAATACCTCTTTTCTGGCAATAGGAGAGAACTTTGAAAAGCTCCAAAGTGCAGGTCGTGTCTTCCACAAGGATTGCCCCAACATCTAATCAATCAAAAAAACAAAAAATCAAAATCAAAACCCAACAATTAAAACGTTGAATTATTGCCCAAAAAGTAAAAGAAGTCAGTGTGTACCAGAAGCTGAAGAGCTCGGTCGCAAGGCTGGTATTTTAAATCAGAAACTTTGTTTCAAAGATAAAAACTTTGGGATGCTTTGACTGAAATAGTTGAGGAGATGAAGATATAAGGTGTGTTAAGGGAATGTGGGGTTCCCAGGGTTTTGTCAAGGTTTTGAAATGATATGAGCCGTCTGCAAACTATTTCCAAGGGAACTGTTATTTGTTAGCCGCACTAGCTAAAAAAGGGTGACAAAACTTTATGATTCAAATTGAACCCTCATAAGTTTGGGCTTAATTTTAGGGCTTAATTTTAATGAATGTCTATCCATATACTATTTAAACTTAGGGTTTAATATTTGGCAAAAAAAAAACTTAGGGTTTAACATGTTATATGATACTTGAATTTTGTTTCAATGTTTAATTTAGTTCCTGAGGTTTTTTTCAATTTTAAACTTAAATTTGGCTTTAATATTCACTTTGGTACTCAATATATGCTCTAGTACTTAATTAGAAAAATAAAGAGTTTGAACCTTATGTGTTAGTCTAATAATTAGGGTGTTCACCACCACATGGATGACCTAAGTTCGAGTTACGCTAATTATGTTGCTATTAAAGAACTTGTAATGCATGTAAATCTTAAAAAGAATTTTCTTTTTTAATTTTTTTAAATTTTAATAGGGACTTGTAAAATTCTCGGCTTTAAATTGTCTAAACTAGTAACTTTTATAGTCTTTCACAAAGTGCTCATAGACATCAGCGGATTTGCCATTAAACTAATGGCTTTTCTTTTATGTGTGTATTAAAAATAATCCATGAAATTAAAAGAGAACCGAAATATTGTGATTATGAACCGTGGAGGGTGTTGCAAAATGATAATTTTAAATGCTTGATAGAGGTGCTCATGAGTCTAGTTGAATCGGGTTTAAGTCGGGTTTAAGTATGATAGTAATATATTTTATGTTTATTCAAGTTCGGTCAAGTTAGAAATACGGACTTAAAATTTTATTTAAACCCGTCCATATTTGCAAAAGATTAACTCAAGCGCATTTTAAGCTTGTCCATATTATTTTTTTTAAAAGAATATTTATATTATAGTATTTTAATATTTAATAGTTTTATTTTTTTTTATTGAATATTTTTATATAATCATTTTAACATTATTTTAATGTTTGCATTAGAGTAATATTATATATTTAGTATGAATTTATTTTTTAATGCGTTTTAAATTACATAATATATAAAAATAACGTAATATAAATTATTAAAAACTTAAAAACCGACCCATATTTTAAACGGTCTATTTTCTTTGTCCAAGCTCATTTTCTGGCCTAATATTTTTACCCAAATTCTCTCAAATTTAGGACAAAGCTTCGAGCATGGGCAGATAACCTAGCACTTGAACTGGTGTAGTGCTCAGTAAATTTCAACAATTTCTTAGTTCTCAACCCATTTTAATTTCCAGAAATTAATCACTTTCAACAATCTTTGATGTTTAGATGAGTGTCTGAACATGTTTGTACTTCCAATCTCGACAAAGAAAAGGGATCATTCGTATTCAAAGTTTTCATGTTTACGCTTTTCATATATTGGCATTTCTGATAATTTTCATGTGATGCCCTAAATAAAAGACATTCGATTTGATTCAATTTTCGTATGATAATAACTAAATAAATTAACTAATTTATACAAATTAAAATATAATCCAACCAAATAAGATCAACTATATTTACCGGTTATTAAATACAAGTGAGTCCAACTATAATGATGAGAGGAACAGTTAAAAACGCATACTAATGAGGTTACATTGCCTGGAACATTGGTGAAAAAGTTCAAACTAAAATTCACCATATGATCTAGGAAGACATTTAATTAAGTATAAAACATGCTAAGAAACAGTTCCATCGAAGATTCTCTATTACTTCATCTATTTCTTATTCTTATCAACACTTTCATTCTCTTATTTGAAATCCTATTCAATCTTCACAAACACTACAAAAAGGTCTCCATTTTGATTCATAAAATCATTAACCCAAAGCCACTACAGCAAAGAACTAATACTAGTCGATAACAAAGATCCTGACATATATACTGTTCACTTGCATGTTACCTTTGTGAGAATATGCGATGTGCATGCGTCGACAGTTGGGAGAAAGAGAGCTAAAGCTTGAAGCCGAAGGTGCGTTGGTTTAGGGCGTGAAAGACGATAATAGTGAAGCTGTGGAGGACGAAGAGATTATTGATCTGATGAAGTACGATGGTGGCGGACGAACGGTGGGTGTGTTGGGCTGTCGACAGTAGAAAGTTACCGGGTTTGGGAAATTAGGGATTATATCTGGATGTTTTGTTTTTACTTTTTAGGGGTTTTTATTAAATTATTTATGTAATATAAATTATTTTATAATTAAATTAATTGTTAATTTAGTATACTTGGGTTGAGTCGAGTTTATATTTAAAATTTTGAGGTTGGGTTTATATTATGAATTGGAGTTCAATGTAAAATTAATTATTAATTTAAAAAATCCAAAAGCCTAATCAGATGAGTTTAATTGGTTAAAACAATTTTTTGCACACTCTATGCCGCGAACTCAATCCTGACTCATCCACGATCAGTCTTTAATTTCCTAAAAAATGGTAATCATTTGTTTCCCCATAACTACCTTCCCAGCTACGTCCATAAAACAAATAGCACCCAATTGTAGGTGCAATTTCACCTTCGGTCACCATCCAGGGACCAACAAGCATATCAGAGCTGAGCATTTGTCATTTTGACACATTGATTAACAAGAACCCATAATTAATAACAAATCTTCAACTTGAAAGATCATACCACTGACACTAATTTAAAATTCCTTCATACAACAGCTATTGACAATAATGTTTTCGGTGGAGAAAAAAACCTTGAATGTGAAAATAAAGAAAATATAAGAAATAAGCATCACAATCACTCTCTAGCTACAAACATCCTATTAAACAACATAGTTGAACGATACATGGAAAGGAAGGAATAGAGCATCAATAGTTTGCCCACTACCACATCCAGAGGGCCATCATCTCAATGGTTGTGGAAACAAATGAAAGCCATAATAGTACATCAAGATCAAAGTACATCCTCCTTCAGTGATCCCACCTTCAACACTTTCCCCATATAAACCGGACCTTGATTTCAATTTTGACACAGGACACGAAAAAGCCAAGTAAATGAAAATGTAACTCACCATCAAAGAACTTATAAAACCTAGAAGCACTTCCTGTGGACAATGGATGGACCGGACTCATCATACTCGCCCTTGGAAATCCACATCTGATGCAACAAGCAAAGCCATAATGTCAGTTTGGACAAACAGCTTACAAAAAGTGTAAAACATGGGCCAAATATAAGCAAAAATATTTCACCTGCTGGAAGGTGCTGAGTGATGCCAAGATAGATCCTCCAATCCAGACACTGTACTTTCTCTCTGGTGGTGCAACTACCTTAATCTTCATGCTGCTAGGAGCAAGGGCAGTGATCTCCTTGCTCATTCGGTCAGCAATACCAGGAAACATAGTTGAACCACCACTGAGCACAATGTTACCATAGAGATCCTTCCTGATATCAACATCACACTTCATGATAGAGTTATATGTAGTTTCCTGGATTCCAGCAGCTTCCATCCCAATAAGAGACGGCTGGAAGAGGACTTCTGGACAACGGAATCTCTCAGCTCCAATAGTAATGACTTGCCCATCAGGCAACTCATAGTTCTTCTCAACAGAAGAGCTGCTCTTGGCAGTCTCCAGTTCCTGCTCATAGTCCAAGGCAACGTAAGCAAGCTTCTCCTTCATGTCACGGACAATTTCCCGTTCAGCAGTGGTGGTGAACATGTAACCTCTCTCAGTAAGAATCTTCATCAAAGAATCAGTGAGATCACGACCAGCAAGGTCTAGACGGAGGATGGCATGTGGAAGGGCATACCCTTCATAGATTGGCACAGTGTGAGATACACCATCACCAGAATCCAGCACAATACCTGTCTATTTCAGAAAACCAGTGTTTAGCTTGATTAGTTAAGAATGATCTATAAAATTGTGAAAAATTCAGAGATTTCTGTCTTAACAAACCTGTCGTCCGACCACTGGCATACAAAGAGAGAACAGCTTGGATGGCAACATACATGGCAGGCACATTGAAGGTCTCAAACATGATCTGAGTCATCTTTTCTCTGTTGGCCTTGGGGTTGAGAGGTGCCTCTGTGAGAAGCACTGGGTGCTCCTCGGGAGCAACACGGAGTTCATTGTAGAATGTATGATGCCAGATCTTTTCCATATCATCCCAGTTGCTGACAATACCATGCTCAATGGGATATTTCAAAGTAAGGATACCTCTTTTAGATTGTGCCTCATCTCCTACATATGCATCCTTCTGACCCATCCCAACCATAACACCAGTGTGTCGGGGTCGGCCAACAATACTGGGAAAAACTGCCCTGGGAGCATCATCACCAGCAAAACCAGCCTGTACAATAAGGAAAAATCAGATCAACAATGATAAAATAGTACATTTTTCATAAATAAATAAACAATAACGGAGGGAATATTAACTCAAGGTCTAGAAATCAACTAACCTTCACCATTCCAGTTCCATTATCACAGACAAGGGGTTGAATCTCCTCAGTATCGGCCATCTTTTACAGTGTACTGTATTACAAACAAGGACTGAGATCGTCGGTGAAGCAAAAAGAACTTGCAACCGGCAATGATAAACAAAGTCTTACACAAATCAAGTCATATTTTCTCTAAATTGAAAAAATTGAACATTTAAAGTCAACATTAGGGATAGCAAAACTTAATCCATCTACAGAGTTAGCACCGATCTGCTCCGTACAAATTCTTTTTTCTTTATTTTTAAGTGGATGCTGGCAATGGAGTGATGAGCTTTCGTAAATGCATGGTTCGCTCTATCCCACCTCATCTTTTAGAATTATTATTTTGCACTTAAAATTTTTCAATGTAATTTTCTTTAAAGCAATTATAGATATAACTTATATCAAAGTAGCAGTGTGGACAGTTTTAACGAAAGTAGATATAACAATCCCAACTTCGCTCCATTGTCATTCCCGATCAAGTAGAGGCGCAACCAAATTCAGTCAGTTCAAAAGTTAGACAACATTCAGTCGACAGCATCTAAGTAAGCTACTGAATCAATTATCAAAGAAATAAAGATCAAATATTAGAACATAATAAACCTCAAAAATAGAATATTCGAAAATCAAGCATTGAACGGTAGAAGTTGGAAGCGCAACTAAGTTCAAAACTCATGAGATCTAAAAATTAAAATAGGAAATGTAATGAAGCAGAACAACAAGGTAAGTGCAGATCCATACAACAAAGAGAAGCAGATCAAGCTAAATCTAGCTCTAGAAAACCGGTAGAAACTTCTAGAAGCCTGGATCTCAGTTCTATCATCAACAAAACATCAAAATCAACAGATCGGTCGCTTTGAAGTCAAAATCAAAAGCCAAGTAAAAAGATTTACCTTAACAAGAAAAGAACCACGACGCTTTGGTTTTCTTTCTATCTCTCGTACAAGGTCGATGCTGGTGGTAGAGACGGAAATGGATATATATAGAGAGAAAAGTAAGGAAAAGGGGAATGTTTATATAATGGGTAATTATACTTAAAAAAAAAGAAAAAAAAAAGGAGAGGTATGGAAATTTTTGAAATTTGAAATTAAATAGTAGGAGTAAGAATATGGAAATCTGAAAATGAAATCATTTCCCGCACCATGAGAAAAGATAGGGTGACCTGTCTGTCTGACAGTTTCTTTTTTTTTTTTTTTCTCTCACTCCAGCCCCATGTCGCTCTCGATATTTTTAATTTTAAATATTATGAAAGAAATTAAAATTTTGGTTAAACTCCGTCTAAGGTCACTAATTATTTATAAGTTTATATTTTTGTTATTTAACTTTAAAAAATTATAAAATAGTCACAAATTATTCAAAAGTTATCATTTAAGTCACTAAATTATTGAATTTTTTTTATTTAAGTCACTATGCTATTAAGTTTTTTTTTTGAAGTTCAGTTAGTGAGCTTCAAGTGACGATTTGACGATCAATATAATAGATTACAATACCTATCAATGAGTAAAAAACATACTTAAAATTTAAATTAATCTGATTGCTGGTGTTAAAGATAAGAGAAGAAAGGTATTTTTCATGAAAAAGAAAATTGAACTATAAAACAGAATGGAAATAAGAGCTTTTAATTGGTGTATGTGGTAAAAAAAATTGGCACTATAAAACGGAATGAGAATAATTGGACAATTTGAGTAATCCAATTACTCATTAATTCCGTAAACATTTTTGGGTAATAATTGTTACCAAATTTTATTGTATCTCTTCATCTCCCTTAAAGTAGAAGTAAAATGCTTAATGCGTCATTAGTGGTTGAACACTTGATTCATTCAACAAACTTCACACATCCTCAATGTCGATAAATTATTCAACAAGCTTGGTCTACCCCTTTGCCTGCACGTTGATGCGGAAAATTAAAATCTCTGAATTTGGAACAAAATCGTATTCGGCAATCTCACTATCCAACTGGAAACAAAACTACGTCTATTGCAAGACAACCCAGATTCTGAAAACAATAGGCAACAGGAAAAACATCTTACAACGGAGCTACTGCAACTAGAAGATCAGGAGCACATTCATTGGGCGTAGAAGGCACGTTCCACTCAGCCGATACAAAGAGATGGAAATATTAAATCTTTCCGTGTAATAGCCAATCGACGACGAGCAAAATATCGCATGGTGGGACTATATGACGAACAGGGCACTTGGATAACGAATCAATTCACCCTAAAATTATGGCGGTCAGGAATTTCTCGCATCTATATATATATATATGATAAACTTGTCTCAGTAACTCGAGACGAAATTCAAAATTTTCTAGGCACCATACCTCTTCCGGTTATCCTAAGCAATACTCTTCTTTAACTGAATGCTTCATTTAATGAGGCAGACGTAAAAGAAGTGGTATTCCAAATCCATACGACCAAAGCACCTGGAATCAATGGGAAGGCAGGATTTTTCTATTAGAAGGATTGGGAGATTGTGGGTCCATCAATGATCCAAGCTTGCCTCAGTTTCTTAATTTGGGGCATATTCTAAAAGAATTCAATACAACACTCATTCCTCTCATTTCAAAGGGCCAACAACAACATCGTTTCTCTAATTATTGACCAATAAGCCTTTGCAATGTAATATACAAGATTTGGTCAAAAGTGTTGGTTAACTGTCTCAACTGATCATGAATATACTCATCACCTAGAACCAAAATGCTTTCATTCAAGATCGTAGCATTATGGATAACATTACTCTGAGCAACAAATTACTTCACACAATCCGAAATAAGAAAACAAGGTAAAAGCATTTTGACAACACTAGAAGTATATATGTGCAAAGCTTATGATTGGATTAATTAAGACTTCCTACTTTGCATAATGGAACAAATGGGTTTCAGTAATCACCGGAGACAACTCATCCTTCAATGCCTCAGCACAGCCTCATACCAAGTTCTCATTAATGTTCAAACCATAGTTGTATTCAAACCACATCGAGGACTCTGAAAAGGTGATCCACTATCTCTATACATATTCCTCCTATGCCAAAATGTGTTATCTTTAATGCTTCTCCAAGCAGAACAGTCAGCACAAATCCCGGGTATTCAAATTAGAAAAAACAATCAAATCCCGGGTATTCAAATTAGCAAAAACAAGCCCTTTATAAACTACTTACTATTTGCAAATGATTCCTATTTTTTTCTTTTCTACCAATACCCACACTGCCAAGGCACTCAAAACAATATTGAAGACATATTGCACATTCTCGAGCTTATCAATCAATTACAACAAGTTTGATGTTTTCTTTAGCAAGTCCGGAAAGCCTAACTAGAAGCAATTGATAACTGGTATTCTTGGAGTCACGCGCAAGTATGTGTGAGATTTGCTACTCTGAGTGTAGTATATTTGTTTGTAAACTTATAATTTTTTTGAATAGATTAATTAATAAAATAAATTTATTGATTACATTAATATATTTTGTATGATTGTCCTCAAATAGTTTTTACACGCAAAGCAAAATGGAAGCAATGTTACTCATTAGTTGTCTAATGTTTAAACTAATACTGAGCAGCATCACATTGTCAGACCATGATATGGAAAAACAATTTGTATTAGTAGACAAACCTAAACATGTCCTTAGTTTTATTGGAAACGAGCAACCTGATTAAAAAATTAATATGTTATCTATCAAGTCTAATTGGGGAGATGTTTTGTCTTAGGCATAAGAGGAAATGATTCCCAGAAGATAGAGACTTAGATGTGATTAACTAGATAAACAATATATCAAACTGAACCCAAGAAGAATAGATCCTGAATTCGTTTATGAATTTATTCACTTGTGACGGTCATAGTGTGATATACCTAAATCCTGAGTGGATGACGAACTATGATGCATGACTCGTACACTTTCATGTAAGTACAAGCCTAAGTTCAAATAGATAAGAAACCGAAAGTTGGTGCATTGAATGTACAATTTTTGCAATATATAGTGTCATTCACAACAGTGAAATTCATAACTCGAAATATGGGTAAATGATATCCTCTCATTGGCATTGCATGGTTGATGAAAAGTAAACGTGATCATAGGTTTTTCGTCTTTGTGATGAATGATATTTCATGAAGGAAGATGTAAATGTTACAATGAAATAAAATAGGATCATATTGGGAGAACGAATATTATTCTAAAGAGATTAAGGATATCCTATAAGGGTAACACACTTATTATTAGGCCATTAGATGAACACTAATTAAGTTGCTTTCGTAATAATATGTCATTAGGGAGAGCTCAGTCACGAGACTATAGTGAAATAGCTTCGTGGCTAAATGAGTTTATAATTAATAGGCGAAAAGTTAAAACTTAATTAAAAATCGAGTCCCTCCACTGGCTCGTTAAAACCAGAAATGAATTGAATGTTGAATCAAAATGAACAGAAGGAATAGAAATGGAGAAATGGAAGACATTTAGAAATGATTATGGTTTTCTTCGAAATGAAAAAATGGAATCATTTGAAAATAAATGTGGTTTTCTCAAAATGAAAAAAGAAATAAAAATGAGAAATGATTCAGTTGCAAATGAATATAGATTTCTAAAAAATGATAAGAAAAATGAGTTATGTTTTTGTGCTGTTTTAAAGTTCGAAAATAAAAATAAATCATTTGGTCATAATGAATAAGTTAAATGGTTAAATATTAAATATATTTTCTCGAAATTTTATCCTGGGTAAAATCGTCATAACTTTACCAGAGGTAAAATTGGGATGAGAAAATTATTTGATATATATTTATTAAAGTTTATTTTGAAAAAAAAGAAAAATAAATATTAGGTTGAATCAAATTATAAAGTATTAAGTTAAAAGTTCGGGAAGTACTTATAATTGACCTGATATGAAAAAGGCCCAAAAGCCCCTTATGTTAATAAAGTGAACAACTAACCCTGGTTAATATTAATTAAGGTTGTCGCCACCTATACTCCTAATTAGAAAAGAAATTCATTTTTCTATTTGAAATAAACTTCTATAATTCAATAAGAGTTCTACCTTTTTCTTATAAACAGATGACATCGGTAGAGTTACAAACACAACTTTAAAATATTGTTATTTTGTCGAAAAATAGAAAAAATATATTATTAACTATTAAATATACTTTTTCAGAATAACAATTATGTCTATTTCTATTTGAGAAGAGAATTTTTGTTTTCACAAAAAAAAAACTATTTCTAATTTCTGTATTTGATTCGATTTGTTCGAGCCCACATTTGAAGCAATTCGTGTTACGATAATAATGAAGAAGATTGTTTGGTTGAAAGCGAAGAACAACAATGGTCTATCTATCTGAAACATATGTACAAATTCAACTTAATATTCATTGCTATAAATATCACAAATCAAATCAATTTTTTTAAATTTTAATTTTTCGCTATGTAAAAAATTTATTTTCAAACCGATTTTTTCCCAGATTGAACTTGGAAAATTCCTCCGGATGCCAATGCGCTCCATCACAAACAGAAAAGAGTTCTACCATTCCTCAATAGACCAATACAAAATAAACTTGCTGGATGGAAATAGTAAAATTATATTGAATATTAGAAATAATACAAATATTTTAATTATGATTTAATTTTTTTAATATTATTAAAAAATTATTAATGAAAAATATCATCTTTTAAAAAGTTATTTTAAAAAATATTTGTATTATATTTGAATAAAAAATTGTAATTATATTTAACAATTTGAATAATAAATTAAAAAATTAATTACAATAATTAGAAATACATTGTTTAAAAATTAATTAAAAAAATTAAATACTTAAAAATCACATGCATATATATAACACTAGAAACTAGTGTATTATAAAATGTTTGAATTTTATTTAAATTTTATTGTTAATTATGAGAAATTTTTATTTGATTATATATTTTTACAAAAGAATTTTTAGCTCGATTTTTTTTACAGATTTGGAAATCCAACAAATAATGCAAGTACAAACTCAGACTTTTATTGTGGATTCAAGTATTAGACAAATGGTAGAAAATTTTAATTTGCATTTTTTGAGGAGTTTGATATTCGACAAATTAACTCATAAATTTTAAATATTTTTGCGAATTCAATTTGAATAATTCAAAAGATATGAATATCCAACCCACTATTATCTCTAGATATGAGATAAAATATCAAATCTTCGAGAGCTTTTTTTTTTTATTTAGGTATAATGTCAAATTTAGCCTTCAATATTATCATTTGTCAATTTAACCTTTATGTTTTTAGCTAAATTTGATTCTTAACATTTTAAAAAAAGTCGAATTTGATTATCAACCTTTAAAAAAAGATAAATTATTATTTATTAACGAAAATATGGGCTAAAACGTTGAATTTTTAAACATTGCTATTTTTTTATGAATTATATATTATTTTTAAATTTTTTTCATAAATTTTAAATTATTTGTTGATATGACATATAAGACATATAATGTAATGTCAATATGAAGTATACGTAGATTGCCATGCAAGTTGTCATGCCATCATAACTAAAATATTAATATTTTAGTTAACATTTCTATTTAAGGAAAATGATTTAATTCTTTTTAAAAAGTGAATAATCAAATTTAATTAAAAAATAAAAATAAAAATAAAAATTCACATTATCCTTATTATAAATATGCAAAAAGAACATATTATATATGTAGAGAAAAGAAACATATTTTTTTATTGTGCTAAGTGCTTATAATCACTCTAGATTTGTCGTACTTGAGTTGTGACAAAATATTTTATTGATGTTGAGATTAAAACATTTACTATATTGATGGAATTTGTCCTTCTCAACTTACGACGAATATTTATTATTTTTTTCCTTAAATTATATGATTTCATTCATTAAATAAATTAATAAATTTACATATAAAAAATTGCAAATGGTTTTCTTTTCCTTCTTTTGTGGTGGTTATAATTAACTTTGCTGGAAGTTGGATGTTATTTTGGTTCCTTAAAGCTAACGATTTTTGAATGACGGTTGGTTGTTTGGTCGGTGATTGTTGCCAGCTTGGACCATATATATACCTTTAACTTTTTCTAGACATAATATAATAATATTATTATCCAAATATCAGTTAATTTTTGTTAAAAAAAACACAAATGAAAATGACTAGGCACATAAACATGTCTATGTATTTAATTAATTATTTATGTTATCTTCACTAATTAGGATGAAATCAATATAACATTTAGAAATTAAGAGTTAAATTTGTTATTATATTAATTTTTCAACTACCAAATCATTTTCTTAGTGCAGTCAATGGAAATAGACAAAAAAAAAATTTCGATTTAGATGATCAATTTAAAAAAATTATATTTAAGTTATAAAAAAAACTCATAATTGGGTGACCTATATTTATCCAAAATTAAATTGGGTTAGAGATGATATTGGATATAGAAGAATTTATAATAATATGTTTATTTCTTTTAAGAATTGATTAAATGATATTAATTTATTGGTCCCTAAAAATATTAATTTTTAGGATATTTTTATATAAATTATCTCCTATATTTTTAAATAACTTTTTATAATTATTAAAAAATCAATTTAAATTTTGTAAAATAAATTTTAAAAAAATAAAAGGCTCAATTTAATTTATTTTCTTAATTATTTTAAGAGATCTTGATTTTTTAAATTATTTTATGAGAGCTTTTTCAGATTTAAGCTTTAAAATTTAAAAAAAACACTAATTAACCTTCGGTTTGATTTTTTATATTTAATTCGGTTTTGGTTAAAGTTTCAAAATAAATTAAATTACTATATTTCACTAAAATTATCCAAAATAAATAAATAATTTCATTTAAATCCAATTATAAATTAAAATTTCACACACGCAAACACTATTGACTCTAGTCCAATAGGTCAACCGCTTTTAAATCTGGTTTGTCATTTATGGGCTGGAAAGACTCTAGAGAACTAGAAGGGAAAAAGGGCCCAGCCCCCATGTATCTGCAAGAGAATGCCTAAAAACCCTTCCAAAATCCCCTGTCGCTACTGCCTATATAAAAATATTAGACCCCTTCCTGGGTATTATCCTTAAGGGGGGGTGATAGGCGAGGGCTTTGGCTTCGGTTGCGGCGGTGATGCGGAGAGTGAGAAAGACAAGTGAAGACAACACTGGAAGCGGCCAGAAACATGTAGATGAAACCAAAAAAATCTGAGGGAAACGTGATGTTCTATTTTCCAATATAGTTTTCAATCTGAATTTCGATGGCTGCTCGTGTTTCTTCTTCTTCTTCCTCTTCACTTTCCCTTAATCAACTTGGCCTTCCCTCAATGCCTCCTTCCTGGACCTTGTGATGTTTTCCTTTTCATAGCTCTGAAGGTTCAATTTTCTTCTTCTGTCCTTCTTCCCTCCTTTTTCTGATTTTCTAATTCCAATTTGGTTTCCTTTTTTGGGTGTTTTAAAGCTCCTTTAGTCTCTAGCTATGTTTGCTTCATTTTTTTAGCTAATCGCAAAATCCAATAATCTTAGTTTAAATCAAGGTTTGAACTGTTTTAATATGGGCGGTGCCCTGCTCCATACATGCTCAAGGACTAAAGTGAATAGCTTTTAAGAGTGATTAGATTACCAGCGTTTATAAATTTGACTTACTCATCAACATTTGGAAGCTTACTTCGATAGTCTAGTGCTGTATTATAAATTTATTTATTGGTATAAAATGTGGAATTGCAGCCTGCCTTTTAGGGTTTTGGCCTTTTGTATTTATACCAAAACGGCTTAGATAATCAGTGTAGTGAAGGGTAAATATTACATGTGAAAATGATTAAGAATGTTTTTATGTACATAGTTTTAGTTGTCCCTGTGAAGCTCAATGCTTCTATCTTTGTTATTTGGGGTTTTAAGTATGAGTGTTTGATGCTGATGTGTCTAGCATGAGTATGATCATTTTTTTGTAAGTTTTTCTATGCCTTTGATGTGTCATATTTACTCACCATTTTTTTTAATACCCGTTGGACATGGGTGCTTCAAGAAAAATGAAGTCTTGAAGCAATGCAAGGTTAGATCATGCTATCTATGATGGACTGCCATAGCAATGCAGGTCTAGAGCGTGTTTCCTATTATTGACTATAAATGCATTTGTGGGAGGGATTTGGCTTCCCACCATTTCTTTTTTGTTCATTACTATCTTATACATATTTAACCATCATTCACAAGATTTTTATATTTAATAAATGTTGTTCCAATAGGGTCGGAAGCGTATAAATTATTATATTAAAAAATCACACAAAGTTCAATTTTCAAGAAAGAAATGTGGATCAGAAGGATTTCTTAAGTACCAAGTCTTTCTTTAATCAGAATATCTCTTCTATCGTAATTTAATAGCACAATTAAATATTGAAAGAAAAATAGGACAAGAAAGAACACAAGAGTTTTAACGAGGTTTGGTAAATTATACCTACGTCCTTAGGCACTAACACCAGATGATAACTTCACTATCTTTAAAATATTACAAACAAATAGAATTCTTTAAGAATTCTCAAATGGGAGAAGAGAAAAAACTAAGAGAGAAAGAATGGTTGGGATAATTTGAAATGAGTAATGAGAAGGCCTATTTATAGTTGAGGTTCAAGGACCAAACAATAAATAGCCCATTATCTCAAGGATCAAAAAGAAATTATCCCATGCCACTTTTTCAAAATTGATGGCTGACATTATTGTTTGTCTACCTCTCTTAATTTTCTCTCTTCTCCAATTTGAGAATTCTTAAGGAATTCTATTTATTTGTAATATTTTTGAGATAGTGAAGTTATCATCTGGTGTTAGTGCCCGAGGACGTAGGTATAATTTACCGAACCTCGTTAAAACTTTTGTGTTCTTTCTTGTCCTATTTTTCTTTCAATATTTGAGGGTATAATAGTAGTATTTAATTGTGCTATTAAATTACGATAGAAGGGATATTCTGACTAAGGAAAGACTTGGTACTTAAGAGATCATTGTGACCCACCTCTCTTTCTTGGGAATTGAACTTTGTGTGATTTTTAGTACAATAATTTACACGCTTCCGATCCTATTGGAACAATAAGTGGTATCAGAGTCGAAGGTTAATCGTAGTATGCTCTGTGGTTGCAGTTTAAACTTATCTTCCATATCAGAAAAGATTTCCTTAGGTATATTGAAAGATTATGGAAAAAACGGACAGTTTAAGAGCTTCAACATTGTTCATGTGGACAAGACCGACAATTGCAAATGCAAGATTTGCCGTGGAGATCTTTGATGGCACGGGCTATTTTGGTATGTGGCAAAGTGAGGTTCTAGATGCCCTTTTTCAGCAGGGTCTAGACATTGTCATTAACGAAGAGAAGCCAGATGATGTACAGGAGAAAGATTGGAAGGTGATTAATTGGTTGGCATGTGGCACAATTTGATCATGCCTTTCTCGAGAGCAGATGTATGCTTTTTCAAAAGAGACTTTTGCAAATAAGTTGTGGGTAGCACTTGAAGAATTTTTTTTGAAGAAAAACAGTTAAAATAAGCTCCACTTGAAGAAAAGACTATTTCGCTTCACTTATGTCTCAGGTACCACAATGAATAATCACATCACCAAATTTAATCAGTTAGTCACTGATTTGCTAAATATGGATGAGACATTCAAAGTGAAGATTTGGCTTTGATGTTGTTAGGGTCACTTCTTGAGGAGTTTGAGTTCATAGAAATTACTCTACTTCATGGCAGGAGTGATATATCTCTAAGCGAAGTCTGTGCGGCCTTATACAGTTATGAACAGAGAAAGAAGGACAAACAGAAAAACTCAATCAGAGACACAGAAGCTTTAGTAGTCCGAGGTCGTTCATACACTCGGAGAAAAACTCTAAAGAGGAGATCAAAATCAAAGTCCAGACTTGGGGAAGATGAATGTGCCTTTTGTAATGAGAAAGACCACTGGAAGAAAAATTGTCAAAAGCTGAAGAATAAGGGAAAAGCTGTTGTAGATGCTTATGTTGCAAACCAGTGACTCTGAACTATCACTGTTTGCATCATCATCGTTCCATTCAGATGAGTGGATATTGGATTCAGGTTTGTACCTATCATATGTCCTCTAATCGGGAGTGGTTCTCTGATTTAGTAAAACTAAATGGAGGAGTTGTTTATATGGGCAATGACAATGCCTGTAAAATTGTTGGGATAGGTTCAATCCAATTAAAGAATCAAGATGGATCAACTAGAGTTTTGACTGATGTTCGGTACGTGCCTAGTTTGAAGAAAAATCCCATCTCATTGGGAGCCTTGGAATCCAAAGGTTCAGTTGTTACTATGAGAGATAGGATTTTGAAAGTGACATCTGGCGCACTTGTGATATTGAAGGGCATTAGGAAAAATAACTTGTATTACTATCAAAGTAGTACAGTTATTGGAGCAGTAGCTGCAGCTTTCGGTAATAAAGAATTGGACTCAATGCAGTTGTGGCATATGAAGTTGGGACATGCCAGTGAAAAATCCTTGCAAATTCTGGCAAATCAAGGATTGTTGAAAGGTGCAAAGGCTTGCAAATTAAAATTTTGCGAGCATTGTGTTCTAGGAAAGCAAAAGAGAGTGAAATTCGGCACTGCTATCCATAATACAAAAGGTATTTTGGAATATTTCACTTAGATGTGTGGGGGCCTTCCAAAACACCTTCGTTGGGAGGAAAACACTACTTTGTTACTTTTGTTAATGACTTTTTCAGAAAAGTCTGGGTGTATACCATGAGAACTGAGGATGAAGTGTTTGGAGTTTTTCTTAAATGGAAAACTATGATCAAAAACCAGACTGGCAAGAAAATCAAACGGCCTAGGACGGACAATGGAGGAGAATATAAAAGTGATCCGTTCTTCGATGTGTGCCAAGAGTATGGTATTATTCGACACTTCACAGTTAGGGATACACCACAGCAGAATGGGGTAGCAGAGCGTATGAATCGAACGTTGTTGGAGAAAGTTTGATGTATGTTGTCCAATGCTGGGTTGGGCAAACAATTTTGGGCTGAGGCTGTGACACATGCTGGCCATCTTGTTAATCGTTTGCCATCATCTGCATTAGAAAGAAAAACTCCTATGGAGGTATGGTTTGGAAAACCGGCTACAGATTATGATTTCTTACATGTATTTGGATCCACTGCTTATTACCATGTGAAGGAACTAAAATTAGATCCGAGGGCAAAGAAAGCTCTCTTTATAGGAATCACTTCTGGAGTAAAGGGATTTCGTCTTTGGTGCTTAGACACAAAGAAAATGATCTGTAGCAGAGATATTACTTTTGATGAATCTGCCACATTGAAAAATGTAGCAGATGAAGATATTCAGACAAGCGATACTCCACAGCAGGTGGAGTGTACTCCAAAACAGGTGGAGTTTGAGCAGATGGGGATTTATCCAGTTAATAAGTTTAATTCTCCAGCCACAATTGAGGAATTAGAGGTTGAAGAGGTTCTGACTCAAGAACCGTTAAGTACACCAGAACCAGTTGCAGTTGCAAGGCCACGGAGAGAAATTCGTAGACCTGCTCGATTTACTGATATGGTAGCCTACGCCCTTCCCGTTGTTGATGATGATATTCCTACCACTTATCAAGAAGCAATGCAAAGCTTAGAAATTGACAAATGGAAAAGCGCCATGGATGAAGAAATGCAGTCTCTCCGGAAGAACAATACTTGGGAGTTGGCGCAATTACCGAAAGGTAAAAGGGCAATCGGATGCAAGTGGGTATTTGCAAAGAAAGATGGATCTCCTAGCAAGAAAGATGTTCGCTACATGGCAAGATTGGTAGCTAAAGGCTACGCTCAGAAGGAGGGAATTGACTATAATGATGTATTTTCCCCTATTGTGAAGCATTCCTCCATTAGAATTTTGTTACCCTTGGTAGCACAGTTGAATTTGGAACTAGCTCAACTTGATGTAAAGACAACTTTCTTGCATGGTGAGTTAAAAGAGGAGTTCTATATGACTCAGCCCGAAGGATACAACGATGCTGGTGGTAGAAATTGGGTTTATAAGCTGAACAAATCGCTATATGGATTGAAGCAATCCCCGAAGCAGTGGTACAAGCGATTTGATAGCTTTATGAGAAGGCAGAAGTACACAATAAGCAAATATGACAATTGTGTGTATTTGAAGAAGCTGCATAACGGATCTTTTATTTATCTACTCTTGTATGTTGATGATATGTTAATCGCTTCGAAGAGCCAAAAATATATAGATAAGCTGAAGGCTCAGTTGAATCAAGAGTTCGAGATGAAAGATCTAGGTGAGGTAAAGAAGATTCTCGACATGGAGATAAGTAGAGATAGACAGAGAGGCAAGCTTTGTTTGAATCAGAAGCAATATTTGAAAAAGGTATTACAATGTTTTGGTATAAACGAAAACACAAAACATGTAAGTACCCCACTTGCTTCTCATTTGAAACTTAGTGCTCAATTATCTCCGAAGACTGAAGAAGAAAGAGAATATATGGCAAAAGTCTCATATGCTAATGTAGTTGGGAGTTTGATGTATGCGATGGTGTGTACGCGGCCTGACATTTCACAAGCTGTTGGAGTTGTGAGCAGGTATATGCATGATCTTGGAAAAGGATATTGGCAAGCTGTGAAATAGATTCTACGATATCTTCAAAAAGTCGTAGACGTTGGTTTAGTTTTTCAGCAGGATGAAGCACTTGGTTAGTTTGTAGTTGGATATGTTGATTTCGACTTTGTTGGTGATTTAGATAAACGTCGTTCAACTACGGGATATCTGTTTACTCTTGCGAAAGCCCCAGTGAGTTGGAAGTCTACCTTACAGTCTACAATAGCTGTGTCTACTACAGGGGTAAAATATATGGTAGTTACAGAAGCTGTTAAGGAGGCTATTTGGCTTAATGGATTGTTGAAAGACTTGGGAGTTGTTCAAAGTCACATTAGTCTATATTGTGACAGTCAGAGCGCTATTCATTTAGCGAAAAATCAAGTTTATCATTCAAGAACCAAACATATCGATGTAAGATATCACTTTGTGCGGGAAGTCTTTGAAAAAGGAAAAATTCTACTTTAGAAGATTCCGACAGCAGATAATTCTCGCAGATATGATGACCAAGGTGGTAACAACAATCAAGTTTAATCATTTTTTGAACTTAATTAACATCCTGAGAATTTGAGCACCTTCAGGTGTATGGTGTTCGAGAGCGCATTTGTAGGCATTACAAAAGATAGCTTTATCGAATTTGGGGAGTTGAAGGAAGTGTGTGAAGATGTGATTATCCTAATCAAATTTTTAAGGTGGAGATTGTTAACATTAATGGCAGACAAACAATAATGGCAGCCATCAATTTTGAAAAAGTGGCATGGGATAATTTCTTTTTTGTCCTTAAGATAATGGGCTATTTATTGTTTGGTCCTTGAACCTAAACTATAAATAGGCCTTCTCATTACTCATTTCAAATCATCCCAACCATTCTTTCTCTCTTAGTTTTTTCTCTTCTCTCATTTGAGAATTCTTAAGGAATTCTATTTGTTTGTAATATTTTGGAGATAGTAAAGTTATCATCTGGTGTTAGTGCCCGAGGACGTAGGTATAATTTATCGAACCTCGTTAAAACTCTTGTGTTCTTTCTTGTCCTATTTTTCTTTCAATATTTGAGGGTATAATAGTAGTATTTAATTGTGCTATTAAATTACGATAGAAGGGATATTCTGACTAAGGAAAGACTTGGTACTTAAGAGATCATTGTGATCCACCTTTCTTTTCTGAGAATTGAACTGTGTGATTTTTAGAACAATAATTTACATGCTTCCGACTCTATTGGAACATACCTACGTCCTCAGGCACTAACACCAGATGATAACTTCACTATCTCCAAAATATTACAAACAAATAGAATTCCTTAAGAATTCTCAAATGGGAGAAGAGAGAAAACAAAGGGAGAAAGAATGGTTGGGAAAATTTGAAATTAGTAATGAGAAGGCCTATTTATAGTTGAGGTTCAAGGACCAAACAATAAATAGCCCATTATCTCAATAACCAAAAAGAAATTATCCTATGACACTTTTTCAAAATTGATGGTTGCCATTAATGGCTGCCATTATTGTTTGTTTGCCATTAATGCTAACCATTATTGTTTGTCTGCAATTAATGTTAACAATCTCCACCTTGAAGATTTGATTAGGATAATCACATCTTCACACACTTCCTTCAACTCCCCAAATTCGATAAAGCTATCTTTTGTAGTGCCTACAAATGCACTCTCGAGCGCTATACACCTAAGGTGCTCAAATTCTCAAGATGTTAATCAAGTTCAAACAATGATTAAATTTGATTGTTGTTACCACCTTGGTCATCATATCTGCGAGAATTATCTGCTGTCGGAATCTTCTAAAGTAGAACTTTTCTTTTTTCAAAGACTTCTCGCACAAAGTGATATCTTACATCGATATGCTTGATTCTTGAATGATAGACTTGATTTTTCGCTAAATGAATAGCGCTCTGACTGTCACAATATAGACTAATCTGACTTTGACCAATTCCCAAGTCTTTCAACAATCCATTAAGCCAAATAGCCTCCTTAATAGCTTCTGTAACTGCCATATGTTCTGCCTCTGTAGTAGACACAGCTACTGTAGACTGTAAGGTAGACTTCCAACTCACTGGGGCTTTAGCAAGAGTAAACAGATACCCCGTAGTTGAATGACGTTTATCTAAATCACCAGTAAAGTCGGAATCAACATATCCAACTACAAATTGACCAAACGCTTCATCCTGCTGAAAAACTAAACCAACGTCTACGATTTTTCGAAGATACCGTAGAATCTATTTCACAGCTTGCCAATGTCCTTTTTCAGGATCATGCATATACCTGCTCACAACTCCAATAGCTTGTGAAATGTCAAGCCTCGTACACACCATCGCATACATCAAACTCCCAACTACATTAGCATATAAGACTTTTGCCATATATTCTCTTTCTTCTTCAGTCTTCGGAGATAATTGAGCACTAAGTTTCAAATGAGAAGCAAGTGGGGTACTTACATGTTTTGTGTTTTCGTTTATACCAAAACATTGTAATACCTTTTTCAAATATTGCTTCTGATTCAAACAAAGCTTGCCTCTCTGTCTATCTCTACTTATCTCCATGTCGAGAATCTTCTTGGCCTCACCTAGATCTTTCATCTCGAACTCTTGATTCAACTGAACCTTCAGCTTATCTATATATTTTTGGCTCTTCGAAGCGATTAACATATCATCAACATACAAGAGTAGATAAATAAAAGATCCGTTATGCAGCTTCTTCAAATACACACAATTGTCATATTTGCTTATTGTGTACTTCTGCCTTCTCATAAAGCTATCAAATCGCTTGTACCACTGCTTCGGGGATTGCTTCAATCCATATAGCGATTTGTTCAGCTTATAAACCCAATTTCTACCACCAGCATCTTTGTATCCTTCGGGCTGAGTCATATAGAACTCCTCTTCTAACTCACCATGCAAGAAAGTTGTCTTTACATCAAGTTGAGCTAGTTCCAAATTCAACTGTGCTACCAAGGCTAACAAAATTCTAATGGAGGAATGCTTCACAACAGGGGAAAATACATCATTATAGTCAATTCTCTCCTTCTGAGCGTAGCCTTTAGCTATCAATCTTGCCATGTAGCGAACATCTTTCTTGCTAGGAGATCCATCTTTCTTTGCAAATACCCACTTGCATCTGATTGCCCTTTTACCTTTCGGTAATTGCGCCAACTCCCAAGTATTGTTCTTCCGGAGAGACTGCATTTCTTCATCCATGGCGCTTTTCCATTTGTCACTTTCTAAGCTTTGCATTGCTTCTTGATAAGTGATAGGAATATCATCATCAACAACGGGAAGGGCGTAGGCTACCATATCAGTAAATCGAGCAGGTCTACGAATTTTTCTCCGTGGCCTTGCAACTGCAACTGGTTCTAGTGTACTTAACGGTTCTTGGGTGAAAACCTCTTCAACCTCTAATTTCTCCATTGTGGCTGGAGAATTAGACTTATTAACTGGGCAAATCCTCATCTGCTCAAACTCCATCTGTTTTGGAGTATATTCCACCTGCTGTGGAGTATCGCTTGTCTGAATATCTTTATCTACTACCTTTTTCAATGTGGCAGATTTATCAAAGATAACATCTCTGCTACAGATCATTTTTTTGTGTCTAAGCACCAAAGACGAAATCCCTTTACTCCAGAAGTGATTCCTATAAAGAGAGCTTTCTTTGCCCTCAGATCTAATTTTGACTCCTTCACATGGTAATATGTAGTGGATCCAAACACATGTAAGGAATCATAATCTGTAGCCGGTTTTCCAGACCATACCTCCATAGGTGTTTTTCTTTCTAATGCAGATGATGACAAACGATTAACAAGATGGCCAGTATATGTAACAGCCTCAGCCCAAAATTGTTTGCCCAACCCAGCATTGGACAACATACATCGAACTTTCTCCAGCAATGTTCGATTCATACGCTCTGCCACTCCATTCTGTTGTGGTGTATCCCTAACTGTGAAGTGTCAAATAATACCATACTCTTGGCACACATCGAAGAACGGATCACTTTTATATTCACCTTCATTGTCCGTCCTAGGCCGCTTGATTTTCTTTCCAGTCTAATTTTCGATCATAGTTTTCCATTTAAGAAAAACTTCAAGCACTTCATCCTTAGTTCTCATGGTATACGCCCAAACTCTTCTGGAAAAGTCATCAACAAAAGTAACAAAGTAGTGTTTTCCTCCCAACGAAGGTGTTTTGGAAGGTCCCCACACATCTGAGTGAACATATTCCAAAATACCTTTTGTATTACGGATAGCAGTGCCGAATTTCACTCTCTTTTGCTTTCCCAAAACATAATGCTCGCAAAATTTTAATTTGTAAGCTTTTGCACCTTTCAACAATCCTTGCTTTGCCAGAATTTGCAAGGATTTTTCACTAGCATGTCCCAACTTCATATGCCACAACTGCATTGAGTCCAATTCTTTGTTACCGAAAGCTGCAGCTACTGCTCCAATAACTGTACTACTTTGATAGTAATACAAATTATTTTTCCTAATGCCCTTCAATATCACAAGTGCGCCAGATGTCACTTTCAAAATGCCATCTCTCATAGTAACAACTGAACCTTTGGATTCTAAGGCTCCCAATGAGATGAGATTTTTCTTCAAACTAGGCACGTACCGAACATCAGTCAAAACTCTAGTTGATCCATCTTGATTATTTAATTGGATTGAACCTATCCCAACAATTTTACAAGCATTGTCATTACCCATATAAACAACTCCTCCATTTAGTTCTACTAAATCAGAGAACCATTCCCGGTTAGAGGACATATGATAGGTACAACCTGAATCCAATACCCACTCATTTGAATGGAACGATGATGATGCAACCAGTGATAGTTCAGAGTCACTGGTTTGCAACACAAGCATCTACAACAGCTTTTCCCTTATTCTTCAGCTTTGGACAATTTTTCTTCCAGTGGCCTTTCTCATTACAAAAGGCACATTCATCTTTCCCAAGTCTGGACTTGGACTTTGACTTTGATCTCCCCTTTAGAGTTTTTCTCCGAGTGTATGAACGACCTCGGACTACTAAAGCTTCTGTGTCTCTGATTGAGTTTTTCTGTTTGTCCTTCTTTCTCTGTTCATAACTGTATAAGGCCGCATAGACTTCGCTCAGAGATATATTACTCCTACCATGAAGTAGAGTAGTTTCTAGGAACTCAAACTCCTCAGGAAGTGACCCCAATAGCATCAAAGTCAAATCTTCATCTTTGAATGTCTCATCCATATTTAGCAAATCAGTGACTAACTGATTAAATTTGGTGATGTGATCATTCATTGTGGTACCTGGGACGTAAGTGAAGCGAAACAGTCTTTTCTTCAAGTGGAGCTTATTTTGACTGTTTTTCTTCAAAAAATTTTCTTCAAGTGCCACCCACAACTTATTTGCAGAAGTCTCCTTTGAAAAAGCATATCTTGTTTTCGAGAAAGGCATGATCGAATTGTGCCACATGCCAACCGATTGATCGCCTTCCAATCTTTCTCCTGTACATCATCTGATTTCTTTTCATCAATGGCAATGTCTAGACCCTGCTGAAAAAGGGCATCTAGAACCTCACTTTGCCACATACCAAAATGGCTTGTGCCATCAAAGATATCCACGGCCAATCTTGCATTTGCTATTGTCGGTCTTGTTCGCATAGACAATGTTGAAGCTCTCAAACCGTCCGTTTTCTCCATAATCTTTCAATATACCTAAGGAAATCTTTTCTGATGTGGAAGATCAGTTTAAACTGTAACCACAGAGCATACTACGATTAACCTTCGGCTCTGATACCACTTGTTGTTCCAATAGGGTCGGAAGCGTGTAAATTATTGTACTAAAAAATCAAACAAAGTTTAATTCCCAGGGAAGAGAGGTGGATCACAAGGATCTCTTAAGTACCAAGTCTTTCCTTAGTCAGAATATCCCTTCTATCGTAATTTAATAGCACAATTAAATACTACTATTATACCCTCAAATATTGAAAGAAAAATAGGACAAGAAAGAACACAAGAGTTTTAACGAGGTTCGGTAAATTATACCTACGTCCTCGGGCACTAACACCAGATGATAACTTCACTATCTCCAAAATATTACAAACAAATAGAATTCCTTAAGAATTCTCAAATGGGAGAAGAGAGAAAACTAAGAGAGAAAGAATGGTTGGGATAATTTGAAATGAGTAATGAGAAGGCCTATTTATAGTTGAGGTTCAAGGATCAAACAATAAATAGCCTATTATCTCAAGGACCAAAAAGAAATTATCCCATTCCACTTTTTCAAAATTGATGGCTGCCATTATTGTTTGTTTGCCATTAACGTTAGCCATTATTGTTTGTCTGCCATTAATGTTAACAATAAATGGGTTCTACACATTTGAATGTTGATGATTAATGTATTGGATATTAATGGATGAAAAAGTAATGGATTGAATCTTAACCCAGTTGGCGGGAATTCGTTGTCAGACCTCTTGACAACCAGGATGGCAATGTCAGACTTACATATTCTGTAACTTTAATTAAAATACCATTAAAACCATTCCATCTACTTGTTAAAACCCCACATTCAACTTAGTGTAGGGTTTTAACAGGTAGTTGGGAACAGTTTTAATTGTAGTTTTAATGTGAGGTTTTGATGGTTAAGATGGGAACGGTTTTAATTGGAATTATTGAATGTGTAAGCTTGACCTTGCGCAAGGTCAGGCCTGACAAACTCATGACAAGTTCTATGTGATATACATTCTATAATAAAAATTAAAAAAGAAACATATTTTGGGGATTTTCCCGAGATCATTATTTTGATAAATTAAAAAATAGCAATTTTGTAATAAAAAAAGTCGAGCGAGTGATTCTAGGAGTTATTTTTATCATAATTTTTTTTTATTGTCGAAAGTACTTACTTTTTTAGCAAAAGATATTCAATTATGGATCCTTTTATTGGTGCTTTTGCTTTTTCTAATAAAAAAAGTGAAGATAAATTAAATAGCAAAAGCACCAACCAAATGGAATCTAAGGATGGACACGTCTAAATGACAACCAAGCAGCCTTTGACAAACTCAGCTTCAGCACCTTTGATATGTAAAGCAATGTTAGCTTATATGACCCCAACATCTTTGAAATACTGTGATGTTAGCTGTTGTTTCAATATTTATGAATTATGACCCCTAATTTTAATAGCACATGGCTACTAGCACTTTTGTGACAATAAAAGGTTATGCTGTGCCCTATGTCAGCTGCACAATCAAGCCTCCTAACTCATTGGATTGGGTATCTGTATGTTATCAATAGCAGTGGGCAAAATCATCCACAAGAGAACTGCTTATCATTTTTATGCTGTTAATTTTTTGATGTATTAAATCATAAGCCATAGGTGTTTTGTGCTCCAATGTTTAATATTAATAACTTTGCCTTTGCTTTACTGTTTGGTTCCATGCCTTTTTATTAGCCTTTTGATCACATGGGAAAGGACATCACCAGCTATGCAAATTGTCATGGAGCACATGTTCATATATACAATGATGTTGGTAGCCTTCAAACTTGCAAATTAAACTACCTACTGCCACCTATGAGTCTCAACAATTGCATTCTTGTTTGTACAATCTAATTTTGGTTGCTACATTCCTTTCAGTATGGTGTGAGCTTGTGCTTCACCGCTTGAAGCTGTAGTGCTTTATGCATTTGGTCTTCGTTCTGCGATGAAACTATTAGCATCTCATATGACTGTTTGAAAACTTGATGTTATACTTTCTATGACTCCATCACAATTTACAACTAGAAATCTCTCTATTATAGTCACCAAAGAACCTTACCTTTCTTTCCTATTGCCGCAACCTCCTTATTGCTTTCATTCACTCCTATTGCTACAGTAGTTTGGAGTACTTTTTCATAATGAACCATATTGGTCTATTTCACCATTTTGAGTAACTTAGCCTCTAATGAAAAACCTGACACCAAAATCTTGCCTTAGCCTCTACTCCTGTCTGAAGTGCTCCAAGTTCTTACTAGAAAACAGCATGATGACATCCATGGTAGGCCGAGGAAAGCTGCATGGATTGACAAATTTATTCAATCTGGGCCGGACTTTGTGTATCTGGATTGACAAAATTTCTATATGCTTAAATTCTAGTATTGTATTATGGGACCCCTTCTCTAGCTTGAGCTTTTCAGTTTTTGTAAGGTTGCATGCAGCCCCATGTAGTTTAGGTTCTCTACTGGTTTTTTTATCCAGGGAAAAGGAATCAGAAATACATTATTAAGAGTGCAATTATATTGATGTCTATTGTATGTTCTTTCTGACTATGGATTATTTATCTGCATTGCATCATGCCTAAGGTTCTTTTTGGATAATATTAAATATGAAATACTTTATTATTGTTCTCTTTTTACCTCATTGTTATAGCTATAAACTGATGTTAGCTGCAATGGAGGCAATGAATAGGAAATACAATTTTAACATGAAATTGCATTGTCAATGACATCCCTACCTCACTATTTACGGACAACATTGCGTCTCTTTACAACTAGGTTTATTTTGGTATTTGTATAAATATTTTGTTACATCTAACTTCATTATTGAAATTGACAACTAGGTCTATTTTAGTTTGACTTTGATTTTTGTTCAGATTAGACTTGAGATTGTACCACGTCATTAATTTTTTACAGTTTTCAATTTCATGAAGCAAAATGATCTAGTTATTGAGTTCAAGAATTAAAGTAGACAAAAATTAGATGTGTTAAATAAACTTAGTTATTAAGTTAAATTGTAAAAAATTACATTTTTTATTATTATACAAAATAGTTTTAATGGGTATCATTTTTTATTTTATGTTTTTAAAACTAACGTCATAATTTTATTTGAGCTTGTTTAGAAATGAGTTGATTTTAGGTTTCTCTTGTTTTCTATTGGTGATGTATACTTTTTTTAAGGTAATATATAACATAAAATGTAACCATTTTAAAAATGCGTCTATTTTTAAAATTTTAAAACTAATATATATGAAATTAGACATTTTAAAAAAATTATTAAGAAAACAACAATACTATAATTTAAAGAAAAAATAGATTTTAAATTCTTTAAAAAATAATTGGGCTTAAATTATACAATTTGAGATTTTTATTTTGAGTTGGTTGAATTTAGATAAATGTAAGATATGCTAATATTATAAATGGGTTTAACTCATAAACTTTTTATTTTTATTTTTTTAAATAGATAATAATTTTAAATATTGTATTTTTTAATGGTTGCAAAATTCAAATAGTTATATTTATGTAACTAAACTTAGACAAATATAGATATTTAAAAAACTATAGATTTTCGATTGATTATATTTTGGGTAAATTATACTAATAGTCATCTAATTTTGATACAAGTGGTAAAACAATCACTTTGATTTCAATTTAATCACTTAATTTTTGAAAAATAACAAATTATCCATTTTAACTATTTTCTATTACAAACGTAACAGAAAGATGACTTGTCATCTCACTGTGTAAATGACCCCAATTTAAAACCCTAGTTGGGTTGGGTAGTAAAAGAAAAAGAAGCAGAGAAGAAAAAAAGAAGAGGAGGAGAAGAAGAAGAGAAAAATTCTAGAGTTGTTCAACAACAGCATGAGGTTGTGGATTGTGGCGACCGCGGTGGGGCAGGCTTCACAAAGAACAATTCCGATGATGGGAATGGTCAAGAGCTTTTCTTTGTCGTATCTGGCCAAATGCATTATCTTAGGTCATCTCATTTCAGGTCTTCTTCTTCTAGCCACATCGATAGCTTAGACCATAGAGTATTCGTACCAAATGCTTTGGACGTAGAATCTGCGATGGTTTAGGGATAAAAGGATGCGGTTGTTGCTATCACAGTTGAGTTTGAATCGATGATCGCCACATTTGGGAGGTTGGGTTGGTAATCGAAAATGGTAGCTCATTGCGACATTTCACAAACAATTGGGTTGCAGTAATTGTTTATGGTTTTGGCAACACAAGATTGGAAGCTCTGGTTTGGCGACATAACAATGGCAACCATGATGGCAAAGATTGGAAGTTGTGGTTTGGATTTTGGCATGGTAGATTCTGGATGGGGAGAGATTGGAAGGTAGAGAAGAAGACAAAGAGATTAATGGTAGAGTGAAGCAGATCATCATATTTGAAAATAGTGATTGTTGGGATGGAGAAGAAGTATAAACATATTGGGTCATTTATGCAAAAAGTAAAAATATTAGGCCATTTATTAAAAAATGAAAAAAAGGAAGGATGAAAAAATACAGTCACTCAACTTTGCCTGATCTAATGTGGCAAGTTAACCGACCACATCAGCTGTCTATGACGAAAAATGTTAATGGGTGACTGATTTGTCACTTTTCGATAACGTTAGTGATTGATTTGTTATTTTTCGAAAGTTGAGTGATTGAATTGAAATCAAAGCAACTGTTTTAGTAATTGTACCAAAATTGAGTGATTGTTGGTGTAATTTATGTTTATATTTTTAAAAATAAGTAAAATTTTATTCGATTTTTTTATAAATCTCAATTCATTTTGCTAATCTAATATGGAAAATTTCTATAGTGGAGTTTTGGTTCAAATATGGAAAATTAAGCTATATAAGTGGCACCACTTTTTGATTGACAACTCATCAGTTTATTGGTAAGTCCATCTAATTTGTAAAGCCATCATAATTATTCCTAAATTTTCTCATTTATACTTAATAATTCCATCATTTTTTACTAATTTATTATTAACTATGGAAATAATCTTTGAATTAGTTTACAAATTTTAAATAAAATTTGTTTTTATTAAAGAATATAAATGTCATAATAAAACCCTAAAAAAGGTCATAGTAAATTTAAAAAAAAAAGTGTAATTTTCAAAATAAGTAATAAGCCAAATTTAAGGATTATTTTCTAACCTACTCAATACAGTTTTGAGTTTTTACTTGGTATGATAATTTGGTATGAAATTTTATTTGCTATAAATATGGTGAGTAAGAAATTACAATCTAAGTCTACGTACATTGGCACCACCATAAAACAATTAGAAGATGTATTGTCATATTTTGAAATATATAGAGATGAAGACTTTACTTCTAGTATGAATATTGCACTTGATATGAATATAGAGCCTACCCTTGCAACAAAGTGTCGTGTTATTAAAAAAAATAATTTGGTGAGAATAATCAAGAGGATGAAGAAATTCAAGCGACTAATAATTTAGAGTTGATTATTTTTTAGTTATTGTAGACATGACAATTACTTCTTTGAAGAGCAAATTTGAGCAACTAAAAACATTTAAAGGTATTTTTGGGTTTTTGTTTGATTTAAACATGTTAAAGTCATTGGATGAAAAGAATTTGAGAGAAAGCTGTCCAACTTTTCACTCTACCTTTTCTCATGGTGATTCATCATATGTTGATTTATATAATCTTTTCTTTAAATTGAAAGTGTTGCAATTTACTTTACCAAATGAATTCATGTCAGCCACTGAAATTCTTGAGTTTGTCAAATTTGCATATTGCTATCCGAATGTTTCAATTGCTAATAGAATTTTCTAACAGTCCTTTTGACTGTGGCATCAGTTGAAAGAAGTTTTTCAAAGTTAAAGTTAATCAAAACCTACTTGAGGTTATCAATGTCACAAGAATGGTTTAATGGTTTGGCAATTTTATCAATCGAGAATGATTGTTTGGAAAATATTAATGTTGATGTTATCATTCATGATTTTCCATCTCAAAATGGTCGTAGAACCTATTTTTTTTAATGATTTTTTGTGTTTTTGTAGTTGATGACATAGGAGTAGATTGAATGAAAAATATATTTTTTTTAAATTTTGTTAGAAATTTTTTTTATTCTCTTAATGTCATAAAACGTGTTATTTTAATGAAATTACTAGTGTATGATTTTATTTTATTGTATTACATTTTATAATTTTTTTAAAAGGGCCCAATTTATTGTTTCGCCTAGGGCCCAAAAATGTCAAGAATGAACTTACAAGGAGTTGGGGTTGTATTACAACAAAAGGGAAGGCTAATAGCATTTTTTAGCAAAGGCTTGGGAGTTAAACATCTAGCTCTGCCAATTTATGAAAAAGTGATATTGGCTATTTTACTAGCAGTGAAGAAATGACATTCATATTTGGTTGGGAGGTCCATTTTGATAAGAACAGACCATCAAAGCCTTAAATTCTTATCTAATAGGCTAGCAATCACACCTTACCAACAGAAATAGGTGACAAAAATGTTGAGATATGACTATTTCATTGCATATAGGAAGGATTCCTTAAACACTATGGCTGATGCTTTGTCTAGAAGATCACATGAACAAGAGGGCCAACTATTTCAATGTGTGGTCAGCACTATTTGGTCTGGAATGTGGGATAGAATTGTGAATTCTGTGTTGGTTGATACTAAGTTACAACACATGATCCAAGAATTACAACAACCACCCCATGCTCACTCCAAATTTCTTGGGATGGCACAATTTTGAGAAGAAAGGGTAAAGTAGTTGTTAGGAGCAATGCCGACCTTAGGAGGGACCTTTTTCAGTACTTCTATGCTGGAACAATAGGCGGCCACTCAGGAGTACATGCCACAAGACACAGAATCTCAATGACTTGTTTAGGGATGTAAAAAACTGATGAGGAATATCCAACATGCCAAAGATGCAAAGTAGATTTATCAGCTTCTCCTAACCTCCTTCAACCCCTTTCTATTCCTGATAGGGCTTGGGTTGCTATTAGTATGAATTTTATTGAACGATCAGGGCGAAGCTAGAACAATTTTTTAGGGGTGGATGAAATTTTAATCTTTTATAATCTATATCTTTATAATTTTTAAAGGATTAAATCAAAATTTTTATAATTTTAAGGGGGACAAAGTGCAATTTTACCTTTACTAATTTAAATTTTAGAAAAAAATTAAGGACCTAAATAGCAATTTTAAATTTTTGGGGGGCCAGGGCCCCTACCAGCCCCTTAGATTCGCCTCTGCGAATGATTACCTATTTCTAAAGGAAGAAATACCATACTGGTGGTTGTTGATCGGTTAGCTAAGTATGGACACTTCGTAACACTATCTCATCCTTTCATTGTAGTGATTGTTGCTCAAGAGTTTTTGAGTCAAATTTACAAATTACATAGGGCTCTTAAATTTATAATTTCCAACTGAGGCAAGATATTCATCAACACCTTTTGGTAGGAGCTATTTAAAAGAAATGATGACCAAATTACAGTTATCTACTGCATACCCTCCCCAAACAAATGGTCAAACAGAGATGCTAAACAAATGTTTGGAGGGTTATTTGAGGTGCATGACAGGAGAAAGACTGAGTGATTGGGTGAGCTGGTTACCTTTGGTTGAGTGGTGGTACAACACCGCATACCATACTACAATACAACCTTCCCCTCATGAAACACTTTTTGGTCAAGACCCTCCCTTACACCAACCATATTTAGTTGGTTCCTCTCAAGTTGCCACTGTAAATCTTAGCTTGCAAACAAGGGAAGCGGCCAGACAACTACTCAAATTCCATTTGAAGAGATCCCAAGAGAGGATGAAATAGTTGGCTAACAAAAAAAGGTCTGAAAGGGAATTTCAAGTGGGGGACTTAGTTTATTTGAGGTTACAACTCTAGCGACAACATTCTATTAGGAGGGTGATAAGTAAAAAAAACTATCACCTAAGTACTTTGGCCCTTATCCTGTCGAGGCTAAAGTTGGCCAAGTTGCTTATAGATTGACCTTACCTGCTGGATCACGAATTCATCCTACATTTTATGTGTCACAACTGAAAAAGCACATTGGTCAAGCCCCTCACGCTTCATTGCTACCTTTGGTGGCAATTGATGGTGGTCCTTTGAAAATACCAACTAAGATTGTGGATAGACGTATGGTAAAAAGGGGAAACCAAGCAATAACCGAAGTTTTAGTGGATTGGACGAATACCTTTCCTGAAGACTCTACGTGGGAAATTTCAATGAACTTCGCCAAAAATATCTAGAGTTTGATCCTTGAGGACAATGATCAAGTTTGAGGAGGGAGTAACAAAAAATATATAATAAAAAAATACAACTCATAAATAGAAATAACAAAATATTAAAAGACTGGACCGTTGCCATTCTGCAACATTTTGTTCCATATCAGTTTTTTTTTCTTTTCAACGAAATCAAAATATTTCATTTCCTTTAACTTCCTCTAATTTCATTGACATAAAAAAATTGTGTTTAAATTAATTTATGATTTTAACAAAAATTAATAATGAATTTATTTCATGATCAACATGTTAGGTTTTTTTAGGGTTTTTAAGTGAAAATTGTTTGAATTTTTTCAAAAATTTAGAAGGAATTTTTTAAAATTAATATTTATGATTATAATAAATTATAGGTAATTTTTTTTTCTTTGTGCACAAAATATTAAATATAAATGCAATGAAACATATGAATAAATTTAAAAAATCACTTTAAATTTTAGTTTTTATAAATTCTTATTTATAATAATATAATTTATATAATTGGTAAGTAAATTAAAAATGTCAAAAAATATATTTTATTATATGAACTATTTTTATTTTAAATTAAATAGAGTTACAAAAATTAATTGTATTGCACATGTTCATTTTACTGTTAATGTTCGAGATTTATGAGATTCAAATGCGTCTTACTATTATAACCAACCATTTGTTGGTTATTCAAATAAAATAATTTTTTTAGCTCATCTAAGTAACATTTTGTTCTTTATTTTTTATTCAAAATATGTTCTTATTTTTATTATTGAAAGAAATTTCATACAACTAAAGTATTATGAGTGGGTTTTTAGCTTTTACACTAAATCATGCAATAAAAGATTTGTTGAGTAAATTTTTTTTGGTATCTTATTAATGGGAACATTCGGGTATTATAGAGGCGAAGCCAAAATAATTTTTTAGGGGGGTCGGATGAAGTTTTAATTTTTTATAGTCTATATCTTTATAATTTTTAAAGGATTAAATTGAATTTTTATAACTTTAAGGGGGTCAAAGTATAATTTTACCTTTACTATTTTAAAATTTTTAAAAAATCTTAAGGGCCTAAATAGCAATTTTATATTTTAGGGGGGCCAGGGGCCCTGCCAACCCCCTAGATTCGCCATTGAGTATTTATACATGCTATTACTATTCACAATATGACCTTACTGTTCATGACTTGACCTCACTATTCCTAGGACTGACGTTCTAAGCGGAACTCAGCCATGCTGGATACGTTTTTCACTCTGGGTTACCTGCCAGACCATGTGGTCTCCCTTCTGCGAGCTCCTTGAGTATATATGAACCGAGATTGCAAGCTTCCCTTGGTTCGTGCGAGCTCTCCTTGTGAGCTAGGTCAGCGAGCTCCCCTCGCTTTCCTCTCACGGCTTGCCTCACACTTAATCGTCTGGTGGGACCTATTCGAGTTGCGGGTAGGCGACCCGAGTCCTATCTAAGATTTAGGCTGGTGATCACTGATGTATAGGGATTTTTGTTAATATAATAAATACTTATCCAATTTTACATGATTTGAGCATGCATTCTTTCTTAAGTCAATGTTTATGCATAAATAATAGATTCGTGGTTGGGTACTTCTGTTTTATTCTAAAGTATACATTTTAATTTGCTAATTTGTCATTATTTCATATATTTCAACATTACTTAAAGTTGATTACCAAATTTACGATATCAGTCCCTATATCATTAACTAAACTTTAAAAAGGTTTTTAAGTCTTAAAAATAATAATTTTAAAAAAATAAAAACACGAAATTGTTGAGTATTTTTGTGTATATGTCTCTTGAGGCTAATTTTTCTATTTATATGATACGGTTTCTGGATGTGACGTTCTAAGTAAGTCTCTATACATACCAACACGTATCTTATTTTAAGATTAACATTTATACTCTAGATGTGAGTTCGCTTACATAATGACATGTATCGTCCAAATATTGGTTTCATAGGTAGAGAGGTTAAAGAATCTTGACAACTTTCTTATTATATTATTACTACGTATTTTTACCTTAGTCAATCAAGTATATTACGAACTTGCGGCAAATGACTTATTCTGTTGAATTATTGTTTAAGTAAGTTATTTATAAAATAACTTACAACTTCTTGTCGTAGTATAGTGGTGAGTATTCTCGCCTGTCACGCGGGCGACCCGGGTTCGATCCCCGGCAACGGCGTGATATTTGTTTTTGTCATTGGTATCCCTTTTTGACTTTGGTACGTAGGCCTAAGCAAATCGAAAGCTTTCTACCCCTAGCAGAAGAGTGTTCCATGCAGAATGGAAGCTTGAGGAGTCAACAATGGAATGAAGATAGGTTTGAAATGGGGACAAGTGAAAGAAATAGCTGGGAAATGGCATTGGGACAGGCGTTTCTTTTGTCATTGAATATCCTTGATGCAGGTGAATCTACTGGATTGGCTGATGACGGGCGTTGTTGTCATGCCATTTGGTGTTGGACACCTACTGTACATACAGGGGGATCTGCTTCTGCTCTATACCCAGAGGTATTTTCAATGTTTTCCTAATTACAGTAGCATATAGGAGTGATGGAGCTTTTCTACAGTTTGGTTGTACCCAATGCTCAGCTTACACACTCTTGTTGTTCAAGTAAGTTTCTATTTCAATACTGATGAACCCTCCATCCAAATACAACATTTGCAGAAAGAGATTAATTATTCATAGGTGCTGCTCAAATCATATTTAATCTGCTTGATTTTACGGACTAACAATTGTGACATTATTAACCATATGAATATGTTGTCATGAGATGTACTATGTATTGCATCTCTGATTTTGCTGTAATTTTGTTTCATTCTTCACTTTATTCACTCTTATTTTTCCCCATAATAACAAGCCTAATTCAATCAATAATTCGACGTCTTTTTGGTGGTACGAGGAGAAAATATGTATTTGATTCCTGTATTCTAATCAGTGATTTCAAATTATACTAAGTTGAGATGATAATGGTTGACAACTAGGATACTACTATGATACAATAAAATGTATATAATAACTTATTGTAGGCTTAAGGGTAAAAAATGAAAAAAAAAATAATTAAGCCCTTAAAAAAAGTGCATTTTATTGAGTTCTTAGTAATAATAATAATAAATCAATTGATCATTTAATAGTTAAAAGTGCTGATGTAGTCGACGACAACCACCAGAAGATGCCACGTAGCATGCCAGAAAAAAAATTAATTATTTTTAAATTATAAAGAAATTTTAAAAATAATTAATAGAAGTTACATTTGAAATGAACCAAGGCACATGATTGTCCTGGTTCATTTGATCAGGATAACTATATGTCCAGATTCGTTCTAAATGGATTCCGTTATTAGATTCAGGGACTAAAAGTTATATTAACCCATTTCTTTTTTGGGATAAAAAGAAATTCGTCGCCTTATTGGAGCCCAAAGAGAAGCGAAGAGGAAATCAGTCCACAACCCGCAATAGATTTAGAAATAGGGTTCGATTATAAAATCTCCTTAACTTAAACTAAAATCCTCTTCATTCCTCTACCACCCAGCTGAAGAGCAACACCTCTCGCCGCTCTTCATTCTTCTTCTCTCTGAGGTCACCATCTTCTCTCAACTCTTAATCATATTTGTTATGGTGTTTGCCATTATCAACTCGCTATCGGTTGTCCGATTGAGGCTGACCTGATCCTCTTTACTCTGATGATGATAGCCTGCATAGTTCACTTACATGAGTTCGCACGTGGAGGGTTCACATCTTTGTATGGGCTCCCATATGGTGGGTTCGTATCATCATGCAAGCTAACCCACACTTGAAGAACACCTGTTAATCTTAGAATAAAGTATGCGTTGGCATGCATGAGAGCCAACCTAGTACGTCACATCCAAGAACCCTATCATATAAATAGGGAAATTAGCGCCTTTGAGAGACATAACACAAAAACATTCAACAGAAATATTAATAATATTATAAATTAGATATTATTATACAAAAATAAAAAATTTGTATAAAAATGAATAAATATTATATTCTCTTCATCCCATTTAAAAATTGTATAAAAATGTTTATTTGTTAAAAAAATATAAAATATAAATTGCATTATGAACCCATTCACATACTTTTTACAAAATTGGTACCTAGCTGATTAATTAGTGTCTTAGTGTCGAAAATTTGAAAACTTGAAAGAATTTAAAATACGATCCCTCTTTGTATTAATGCTAATTTAAAAAACGATTGAATAAATTAAAACGAATGTTAAGGACTCTCTCATCTCGAAGTAATAAAATATCATGCCCAGTAAGTTAGGGCACGACATCTCGAACTTTGAGACTGAGCTTGCCTTTTATTTAAAATTAATGTATTTTAACTTCTTTTAAAAGGATATTCGGTTAGTTAGGGTGAACGAGGGAAATCGAAACCCAGTAAGTTAGGGCACGTTTCCTCGAATTTTCAAACACCAAATATTGCCTTTATTTGCAAAAAATCTTATTTCGAGGTAACGAAATGTCATACCCGGTAAGTTAGGGCACCACATGTAACAGCCCGATTTTGGGCCTAGTCGAAACAGTGGTTTGGGGACCACTATTTCGAGGCTAGAGAAAATTATTTTAGTATTATTTTATGTGTTATAATATAATTTTATAAGTGCATGTAAATTTTGGTAAGTTAATTTTAGCAATTTCTAGTCCAATTTCGAAAAAGGACTAAATCGCGTAAAAGGTAAAAGTTGTGTTTTAATACCTAAAGGTGTTAAATTGCCTTGTATCTTAAATTGGGGGTATTTAAAGTGAAATTAGGACATTGAAAGTGTGATGGCCGGCCATGGGAGACAAAATTGTTGAAAAGTCAAAATTAGGTGAAATTTGGTCACCAATTTTGACTAGTTTTATTATTAACAAACCAAAAAGAAAAAGCTATCATTTTTCCCTTCTCCTTCACTGAAATATGCAGCAAAGAAAAGGCTTTGAAGCTGGAAAGCTTCAGCAACATATTTCCCTTGCTTGTAAGTGATTTTAATGTCTTTGCTTGATGATTTTTACATTTTTGGAACCCCTAAAGCATGAGCTTTCATAAGAGGGGACTATTTTGCAAAATGATGAAGAGTCTAGGGTTTTGCCATGAGAGTAAATGTGTTGTTTTCTGTGTTTTTATGGAATATTATGAGTCCTAGTTGTCTAATGAACAACTTTTGTGAAAGAAATTGCATGAAAACACCTTAAAAATGGCTAGATTGCTAAGTTGTAAAATGAGTTGTAAATGTGTGAAATAGTTGAAATTATGAGTTGCTATAGTTATGAAAATGGTTCATCTAGACTCAATGGGTAAAGAAATGTGATAAAAATTATTTTACGAACCTAAGGGTAATTTGGTAATTTTGGCAAAATATAGGGGCAAAATTGTAAAAAATTGCCCAAGTGTCTCAATGGACTAATTTGATCATTACATTGTTTTAATAAGTTGAATGTGATATTTTAGATGATGAAAATCGAGATTTGGACCTAGAACGGAAAGAAATCGATTAAGGGATAATTACGTCTTTTTTTTAACCTTTGTGGTATCGAGGTAAGTTCATGTGTAAATAGTATAGCATAATTGTTATTTTTAAGTTATTGACGTTAAATATATGATATGCTGATTTTTATCATGAAATATATGCTTTGTGGTTATTTTCGAATAAAATGCAATTTATGTGTATTATCTGTTAAAAATAAAGTGCTACCGAGTATTGGTTTCGGTATTTTACGGAAGATGGCAAGGATATGTGTTCGAGGAAAATCCCGTTTGAACCTTAGGAATAGATTAGGATACAAGTGACATGTCACTAGGATGGTTGAGCATCCGAACTCGTTGAGTTGAGTCCGAGTTCGTGAGACATAACTAGGCATCCGAGCTCATTGAGTTGAGTCCGAGTTCACTTATGGATGCGAACGCCCGAGCTCGTTGAGTTGAGTCCGAGTTCACTTATGGGCGGGTTACATGGTAGCTTGGCTACATACGTGGCACTTATGTACAAACTTTCCATATATCCGAATTATATTCCGATGTGTTCAACGGGTAAAATTCTACTCAAATGGAGGAATACTTGAGATGAAAGGGACGTATTGGTAAATGTTGTGAAATGGATACTTTGAACAGGCATGTACTTAACTCTCAGGTTGAAAACTCTACATAACAACAATATGGTAAGATGGTAAATGAAAATGTGATATGAATGTCTCGGTGATGATTATACAAACGATTTTGTATTAATTTTGTGAACAATGATCATGAATGAGTAATTTAGCCTTGACAGATTTGAGTTACTGCAGTAGTGTAACTTTGAAAATATACTAAAAATAGTGGAAAATGAGTTAGAGGCAGAATAAAATATGGGATTAAAGTTTAATGAGTCTATTTTCACATGAAAGAAACATGGGAAGAAAAAGAGTTCCATATTGTGTGATATTTGAATTTTTGTGAAACAGGGTCTGAATGAATTCGAGATCCCCTGTTCTGACTTTAGAAATTCACCAAAAATTGTACAAAAATTATTAAGAGTCATACCTTACATGAATGGATTCCTTAGTCTATTTTTAGGGGAAATAAACGGCATTGTCGTTGGAATTTTTTTACAGGGAGAAATTCGGTTTGTAGTGCACAGGGGTCAGAGTGGTCATACCCTGAAACAGGGGAGACTTTAACTAATAAACTGTACTAATTGGCCTAACCAAAAATTCTAGAAAAAAATTAGTCAGTAGACATATGAGTCTAGTTTCAAGATAAATAGACGAGAACATTATTCGAGTCTTGTACTATGAGATAATCAAACTTTAGTACAGAAGGGTCGGAACTGTCAGACAGTGAATCAGGGGTAACTTTGAGGAATAAACTGTACTATTTGGCTTAACCAAAAATTTTAGAAATTTTATGGAAGAAATGAAAATAAGTCTAGTTTCAAGGAAAATTAACGGAACTTAAGTCGGAGTTTCGTAGCTCCAGATATAAATAATTTAGTGACCATTGGTCAGAAAGACAGCTTGTAGTGAACTTGAGAATATGTTGTAAACATTGATAAAACAAGTTAATGAGTTGCTTACTGTTTCATATGAACTTACTAAGCGAAAGTTTACCCCCTATTCTTTCCCATGTTTTCTAGAGTTTCCAGGTTAGCTCGGGTTGGAGGTCGTCAGAGATATTATCACACTGTCGAGTTAACGCTATCGGCGTAAGTAAACTCAAGTGATTCTAGTCTATGGCGTGTATAGGGTTTTAATGTGAGTATGTAATATTATGATTTAGCCAAAGGCATTGGCTTGTTATTAAGGTAGTATTAGTCATGTAAATTGGCCTATGTCGGCTAATATCGTTATGGGCCCATATGATTATTCTTATGCATGTATGTTATTATCTCTTGTGATGTGGCTTACAACATGTATGCCTAGAGATTGAATTGAGATTCATTGATGAGCTAATAACTAATGCAGGATTAAGTGATTGGTAAATAGTTAATAATGCTTCATGAATGGTTTGTGGATATGATTGTGCATGCTTTGTGATGGACATGAGGTTTGATGACATGTTGATAGCTATAGCATTAATATGGTAACGATGAAAGAAAAACTTATTGTAATGGTTGCATGTGAAATTACCATGGTCATGTCATGTTAGGAAGGTTTAAGTGCCTAATTTTGCCATGTTGTATGCTATTGTATAAGTATGCGTGCATGTGTTGTGAGTGTGACAAAATGGCTTGGAAAATAGCCTTGTATTTGTCCAGGTTTTGGACATGGGTTCGGGACACGGGCGTGTCCTTAGCACCCGGGCGTGTGTTCTATACCTACACGGGCGTGTGGAGCCTTGATACAAGAGATTTCCTAAGTTTTTCATGAGTTCTCGGTTGGGTCCCGAACCACCCCGAATGCATGTATTGGGCCTCGTAAGCTCGCATAAAGGACAGATTGCATGTGAAAAGAAAAGTTTTTAATTATTTGAGATTTCATGACCCTGTTTAGTATGGAAGTGTTAGTAAAAGTCAGGTAGCACCTCGAACCCCGCCCAGGCGTCGGATACGGGCGAGGGGTGTTACATTTAGTGGTATCAGAACATGGTTTAGTCGGTTCTCAGACTAACCTAGCGTAAGGGAGTCTAGCTATAGATGCCATAGTATTACTCGTGATAGTGTGATATCTCTCAGCCCTAACAAAACTATTGATTAAGACATGAATGAGTTCCAACCGAGCAAATCTTGATAGAGATACGAGTAAAGTTGAGATTATTGAATCATACTTATGATATGTTGAAAATTGGGAAAGGTATGAAAAGAAATCCATATTTTTTTATATGAACTAGTATTCATTATGTGATACTCTTGAGATAAAGAATGTGAAAAATGCTTTCATGCATGTTAGTATTCATACGATGTTAAATGTCCAACTTGATTTGGCCAAGTGTTTAGGAAAAGAAAGAAATTTGCTTGAAGTGACAGAATGTATGTATGAATACTTTTATTGCATGATTAGTAATCAGTATATATATGAGGTTGACATTTATGTCTAGATTAATGAAGTCAAGATGCTGAAATGTTATGCCTTATAATCTTACTTACAGAATCATAAATGTCACAATAGCATGAAAGTTGTAATGAAAGATCAAATTGGGTGGAACGCAGAGAATGAGTACGATCGTTTACTAATGAATTGACGGAAAAGACTATGGTTGGACCATGATAATACATGAGATTTGTGTGCCAGCGTAAGACCATGTATGAGACATGGCATCTGCATTGAGACGAGGGCTAGTGTAAGACATGTCTGGGACATGCATCAGCCACAGTATGAGAGCCAGTGTAAGACATGTCTGGGACATGCATCGGCCTCGAGATGTTAGCCAGTGTCAGACATGTCTGGGACATGCATCAGCCACAGTATGAGAGCCAGTGTAAGACATGTCTGGGACATGCATCGGCCTCGAGATGTTAGCCAGTGTCAGACATGTCTGGGACATGCGTCGGCTACGAGATGTGCTAGTGTAAGACATGTCTAGGACATGCAAGACCTGTCTGGGACACGGCATTGACACAGATGGATGAGAGCTAGTACAAGATCATAGTTGAACTATGTCATCAAGTAAACGATGTACTCAAAACCATAAGACGTTCTCCAATTTGATAAATATTGGCAAGTGATTAAGACTAAATATGGGAATTTGATAAAACATTAAGGGTAATTTGAGAAAAAGAAATGAAAGTTTGAGTTATTATAAATTCACTTATGTTTAGCTAATATTCGCATGAAATAAAGTTGCATGTATTACTGAGATATGTGAAAATGTGTTTATAACAAGTTGGAAATTTGAAATGTTTGAATCAATATGCGTAAAGCTATGTTGTTGTTGAATATGTATTTGCTTGAGAGTCAAAAGTTTAGAGGCTTTACAATCTTCGCCCCCTTACCAGAATAGAGTTATACGATGAGATTCTCGAGAGATATGTTGCATAAGCTTGCAAAAGTGAAACTGAAGAGTACAAAAATGGAATAGTATGAGATTAGCGAAGACAGAATTAGTTAGAGGAATAATGTCGGACTTGCACAGATGTCTGAGTATGACGAATTCAATTAAACAAAAGTGATGGCTATCTTTCTCTTCTGAGTATTCTATGTTTTCCTCAATTCTGGGGAATACGTATGGTTATCCCTTTCGACTGAGAATTCTATTATGTGAGGATGCTAGTGACTGTGATATTAGATGAAAAGTTCTATTGGTCCAGTTAGTTATGATCTACATTTCCCCATCTCTTCAGATTTCTATTCTGATATATTGGAATGAAGTTGACAGTAAAAATCTATGTAAGATTATTCTGATGTTCTATTGATTATGGTTTATATATGTGAGAATTATATTATCTCTGTTACGAGAAATTCTAGAGCGTACAGACAGTAGTTTTTTTCTGGTTTTCTCTAAGGGATTTTCCAGATCATTTATATTATTTTCTTCTGGATTATATTCTCGGATTTCTGGTATAGTCTTTATATCTTGGAATTTCTTATATTAGCTTTTATCTCGTTCTTGTTTCGAGAATTATCAAGCTTGGCTTATCTTTACGAGTAATCTTTGACTTGCGATATTAGAATCTGTTATGATTAAGCTTCTGGCTCGACCATAGAAGTGTAGGGATTTCAGTGTCGAGATTTCTTTAAAATTCCTGGGGTAAATAATGGTTATTCTACAAAAGTAAATCTGAGTTATGTGCATTTAAGTTTATTCTCTGGTTCGAGAATACCGTTACGTGTTCCTTGGTAAGTAGTCGTACAGTAAAAATGATGAGGTTTTATTCTTGAAAGTATGTTATGGAAACATATTAGTTGGATTTCTCTTGTTCGAGAGATGTTATAAGTATAGTTATCCTGATTAATAAATAGACCACATCTATGAAGTTGGAATCATTTGATTCATGTTAGTAAAGTTTCTAAACAGTTGATGATCAGAGTATAGAACTGTGGCTATAAGTGGTAAATTAAACAAGTATAGCATGATTCGACTTTTAATTTGGAATTGCAGGGAGGATTTGATTTCTGGTTTCTATTATTATTAATTCAGAGTAAGATTTCAGTACTGAGAAACTCTGGGTATACAGAGAATTGAGTACAGAGTTCACAGCAGTATCTTGTTTATTCGTTCAAAGGATGTCGAATTGTCTATAGGGTAGCCGAATATCAAATGTATTCGAGATTATTATTGTCAGTGATGACAGTGGGAAGAAAATGAGAAAAGACTGTTATGAATTTTGTATCGGGATGTCTCTCATTCCCAGGAAAAAGGAGGGATGCAAGTTGAATTGTGATAGATTGATGATGGAAGTCCACATGATTATTTTAGTATGTACAGATATATTATTCGACAGATGTGACTAAGTTGTATGTTTCTGAGTTTATAGTTCCAAGAATGTCATTCTCCAGTGTTTCAAATTGAGCTCCGAGGTTTATACCTCAACTATGGAAAAGCTATAGGAAATCTTCAGTATGAGCTTGTGCTGAGTTGTTTTGTAAGTTGTGAGAAAAAGATATAAGTGACTCGTGAAAGTAGAGAGCAACTTCTTCTGGTAAGATTTTCGAGGACGAAAATCCCTAAAGGGGGGAAGAAATGTACAGCCCGATTTTGGCCTAGTCGAAACAGTGGTTTCGGGACCACTATTTCAAGGCTAGAGAAAATTATTTTAGTATTATTTTATGTGTTATAATATAATGTTATAAGTGCATGTAAATTTTGGTAAGTTAATTTTAGCAATTTCTAGTCCAATTTCGAAAAAGGACTAAATCGCGTAAAAGGTAAAAGTTGTGTTTTAATACCTAAAGGTGTTAAATTGCCTTGTATCTTAAATTGGGGGTATTTAAAGTGAAATTAGGCCATTGAAAGTGTGATGGCCGGCCATGGGAGACAAAATTGTTGAAAAGTCAAAATTAGGTGAAATTTGGTCACCAATTTTGACTAGTTTTATTATTAACAAACCAAAAAGAAAAAGCTATCATTTTTCCCTTCTCCTTCATTGAAATATGCAGCAAAGAAAGGGCTTTGAAGTTGGAAAATTTCAGCAACATATTTCCCTTGCTTGTAAGTGATTTTAATGTCTTTGCTTGATGATTTTTACATTTTTGGAACCCTTAAAGCATGAGCTTTCATAAGAGGGGACTATTTTGCAAAATGATGAAGAGTCTAGGGTTTTGCCATGAGAGTAAATGTGTTGTTTTCTGTGTTTTTATGGAATATTATGAGTCCTAGTTGTCTAATGAACAACTTTTGTGAAAGAAATTGCATGAAAACACCTTAAAAGGGATAAATTGCTAAGTTGTAAAATGAGTTGTAAATGTGTGAAATAGTTGAAATTATGAGTTGCTATAGTTATGAAAATGGTTCATCTAGACTCAAGCAGTAAAGAAATGTGATAAAAATTATTTTACGAGCCTAGGGGTAATTTGGTAATTTTGGCAAAATATAGGGGCAAAATTGTAAAAAATTGCCCAAGTGTCTCAATGGACTAATTTGATCAGTACATTGTTTTAATAAGTTGAATGTGATATTTTAGATGATGAAAATCGAGATTTGGACCTAGAACGGAAAGAAATCGATTAAGGGATAATTACGTCTTTTTTTTTAACCTTTGTGGTATCGAGGTAAGTTCATGTGTAAATAATATAGCATAATTGTTATTTTTAAGTTATTGATGTTAAATATATGATATGCTGATTTTTATCATGAAATATATGCTTTGTGGTTATTTTCGAATAAAATTCAAGTTATGTGTATTATCTGTTAAATATAAAATGCTAGCGAGTATTGGTTTCGGTATTTTACGGAAGATGGCAAGGATATGTGTTCGAGGAAAATCCCGTTTGAACCTTAGGAATAGATTAGGATACAAGTGACATGTCACTAGGATGGTTGAGCATCCGAACTCGTTGAGTTGAGTCCAAGTTCACTTATGGATGCGAATGTTCGAACTCGTTGAGTTGAGTCCGAGTTCGTGAGATGTAACTAGGCATCCGAGCTCATTGAGTTGAGTCCGAGTTCACTTATGGATGCGAACGCCCGAGCTCATTGAGTTAAGTCCGAGTTCACTTATGGGCGGGTTACATGGTAGCTTGGCTACATACGTGGCACTTATGTGCAAACTTTCCATATATCCGAATTATATTCCGATGTGTTCAACGGGTAAAATTCTACTCAAATGGAGGAATACTCGAGATGAAAGGGACGTATTGGTAAATGTTGTGAAATGGATACTTTGAACAGGTATGTACTTAACTCACAGGTTGAAAACTCGACATAACAACAATATGGTGAGATGGTAAATGAAAATGTGGTATGAATGTCTCGGTGATGATTATACAAACGATGTTGTATTAATTTTGTGAACAATGATCATGAATGAGTAATTTAGCCTTGACAGATTTGAGTTACTGCAGTAGTGTAACTTTGAAAATATACTAAAAATAGTGGAAAATGAGTTAGAGTCAGAATAAAATATGGGATTAAAGTTTAATGAGTCTATTTTCACATGAAAGAAACAGGGGAAGAAAAAGAATTCCATATTGTGTGATATTTGAATTTTTGTGAAACAGGGTCTGAATGAATTCGAGATCCCCTGTTCTGACTTTAGAAATTCACCAAAAATTGTACAAAAATTATTAAGAGTCATACCTTACATGAATGGATTCCTTAGTCTATTTTTAGGGGAAATAAACGGCATTGTCGTTGGAATTTTTTTACAAGGAGAAATTCGGTTTGTAGTGCACAGGGGTCAGAGTGGTCATACCCTGAAACAGGGGAGACTTTAACTAATAAACTGTACTAATTGGCCTAACCAAAAATTCTAGAAAAAAATTAGTCAGTAGACATATGAGTCTAGTTTCAAGATAAATAGACGAGAACATTTTCGAGTCTTGTACTATAAGATAATCAAACTTTAGTACAGAAGGGTCGGAACTGCCAGACAGTGAATCAGGGGTAACTTTGAGGAATAAACTGTACTATTTGGCTTAACCAAAAATTCTGGAAATTTTATGGAAGAAATGAAAATAAGTCTAGTTTCAAGGAAAATTAACGGAACTTAAGTCGGAGTTTCGTAGCTCCAGATATAAATAATTTAGTGACCATTGGTCAGAAAGACAGCTTGTAGTGAACTTGAGAATATGTTGTAAACATTGATAAAACAAGTTAATGAGTTGCTTATTGTTTTCATATGAACTTACTAAGCGAAAGCTTACCCCCTATTCTTTCCCATGTTTTCTAGAGTTTCCAGGTTAGCTCGGGTTGGAGGTCGTCAGAGATATTATCACACTGTCGAGTTAACGCTATCGGCGTAAGTAAACTCAAGTGATTCTAGTCTATGGCGTGTATAGGGTTTTAATGTGAGTATGTAATATTATGATTTAGCCAAAGGCATTGGCTTGTTATTAAGGTAGTATTAGTCATGTAAATTGGCCTATGTCGGCTAATATCGTTATGGGTCCATATGATTATTCTTATGCATGTATGTTATTATCTCTTGTGATGTGGCTTACAACATGTATGCCTAGAGATTGAATTGAGATTCATTGATGAGCTAATAACTAATGCAGGATTAAGTGATTGGTAAATAGTTAATAATGCTTCATGAATGGTTTGTGGATATGATTATGCATGCTTTGTGATGGAAATGAGGTTTGATGACATGTTGATAGCTATAGCATTAATATGGTAAAGATGAAAGAAAAACTTATTGTAATGGTTGCATGTGAAATTACCATGGTCATGTCATGTTAGGAAGGTTTAAGTGCCTAATTTTGCCATGTTGTATGCTATTGTATAAGTATGCGTGCATGTGTTGTGAGTGTGACAAAATGGCTTGGAAAATAGCCTTGTATTTGTCCAGGTTTTGGACATGGGTTCGGGACACGGGCGTGTCCTTAGCACCCGGGCGTGTGTTCTATACCTACACGGGCGTGTGGAGCCTTAATACAAGAGATTTCCTAAGTTTTTCACGAGTTCTCGGTTGGGTCCCGAACCACCCCGAATGCATGTATTGGGCCTCGTAAGCTCGCATAAAGGACAGATTGCATGTGAAAAGAAAAGTTTTTAATTATTTGAGATTTCATGACCCTGTTTAGTATGGAAGTGTTAGTAAAAGTCAGGTAGCACCTCGAACCCCGTCCAGGCGTCGGATACGGGCGAGGGGTGTTACACCACACCTCGTATCTCTGAAAATAAGCATTTTTAAAACTCGTATTGTGATTTAAAAGAATATTCCGTTATTTAGGTAAAATGAGAAGAATCGAAACCCAGTTAGTTAGGGCACGATTTTCTCGGAATTCCAAACACGGAGTATCGCTTTTTATGAAAAAAATTGTTTTCTTCGGGGCAAGGTTAATATAACATAAGTTGCAATAAAATGAGATAATAAAGAATGCGTAAATAAATTCAAATTTCGATATTGACAGGCATAACAGAATAAACATAAAAGAAAATGTGAATGATAATAATAAGAGCTGAAATTAAATAAATGAAGAAACGAATAAAAATAGAAAAGAAAATAATAATTAAGCTAAAATATTTGAAATTTAAAACGATATATGAAGATATATATACATGTATAATGAAGTATATACAAATATTAATAATAAGTATAATAGAGGTAAAAATAATTATAACATGTACATGATATGATATTAAGAAATATAATATAGTATTAAGAATGTATACATAGTATATGTGTTAGGAACAAAAATAACCGTTAATAATACTACATAAATAGATATAGTAATAGTATACATATAATATAGTTATTAAAATATATACGTAAGGTAATATAAAAAAAATAAAAAGTATATATAATATAGTACTAAAGATATATACATAACATATAGAAAAATACAATATTTAAAGTATATATATATACGATACACATATATTTAGAGATGATAATAATGTTAGAAAACAACCATTAATGATATTACATAAGTATACATACATATATATTTTAAAAATAAATACATGATGATATTACAAGTATGTACATAATATATATTAAAAATATACATAATATATAAATATATATATATATAACACTTAAAAAGAAGAAATATACACAATATAATATTGATATATAAATATGCGTAATATGGAGCATAATACATATATATTTAAAGAAAACGTTGGTGACATACAAATACATTAATAAAAACAATAATATTAAAACTATTAATAATAGTATACAATATATATAATATATATAAGTATCCAGTAAGGATAATAATAATGGGACACTAATAAACAAAAATATAATAATAACAGTAATAAAATACAATAGCATGAATAATATTAAAATTAAAGTAAAATAATGAGAAAAAGTAAAGGAGGGACGAAAATCAAAACAAAAACGAATCACTACAGGAAAATAGGGCTTTAGCGGCGTTTTATCAAAAAACGCCGCAAAAATTGTAAAACACAGAGCAATAGCAGCGTTTTGACAAAAACTCCGCTAAAAACTGAGCAATAGCGGCGTTTTTTGTTAAAACGCCGCTAAAAACAGAGCATTAGCGGTGCTTTTGGTAAAACGCCGCTAAAGACCAGAGCATTAGCGGCGCTTTTGGTAAAACGCCGCTAAAGATACCAACTAGGTTCTAATCTTAGTCTCACTATTTTAAGGTTTATGGATTATGGATTTAGGGATTATGGTTTATAGGTAGTTTAAGGGTTGGGGTTTAAGGTTTAGGTGTTAGGGGTTAGGGGTTAAGGGTGAGGGGTTCAAGGTTCATGGTTCATGGTTCATGGTTTATGTTTTAGGGTTTAATGTTTAGGGATTAGGAGTTTAGGGTTTAGATTAGTTAGTGTTTTTAATTATATGATAAATATTTTCTTATATAATTATAAAAGAGATAGTATTAATTTTAAAATATTGAATTAATTATCATTATATAAATATTTTCTTATATGATAAATGTTTCTTTTTCTAACAATGGTTTAGTGTGCAATTGTATACATGAACTTTAATTTGATCCAGTTCTTGTAAATTATTAACACAATTATTGATATAACATCATTTTATATTTATATATTGCATACATAAATATTTATATTTATCCAATAGAAAAATATATTGATGTATTTATTTTTTAAAATTTGTATGATTAAATCAAAATTAAAGTTTTAACTATACATTTAAACCACAATTAGAATTTCACGTCTACAATTACACATTAAACCGAAATTCATATATAATTCTAAGATGTATCTCTATTAAAATTTAGGTGTATACATATAGTTAAATGCCATTTATATAAAAATCTAAACAACTAATGCGGACCATACTTAAAAGAATAATACTTGTATTACTGTGTCATTTTGTATTTTTTTAATTCATCAATTTCATTTTATTTCTGTTAAAGTTTCCTTTTGTATTTTATATGATAATTTAAAAATTATAAAAATCTTCATAAAAAATTTAAAAAATAAAAAATAAAAAACTTAAAAATTTAATATTTTAGTTCATATTTCAGTTAAAAGGTTCAATATTCAAAATTTAAAAAAAAATTCTAAAAAATGATAATGTCAGCACAAAAAATTTATAAGAAAAAATAGAAAAAAATATGTTAAAAATTAAAAAAAAATCAAAATTGAGAAATAAAAATGAACTATAGTGGCGTTTTTCATTTAAAACGTCACAAAAAACTATTATTTTTTATCTCGTTTTCAAAATCCCGCTCACAACCAAAAAATAAATTTTGGTTACCCGCTTCTCATCTTCTGTCTCATCTCCTTTTACTCTCAATTTCTTTTTAACGATAAACGCTTCATTAGAAAGAAATTTCTTTTTACTCTCAAGGAACGCGAGAAGCTTCTCGAAGACATGGAAAACAAGATCACTTATCTGCAGTCTGTTATATCCACTCTTAAAGTTCAATTCTTAGCCAAGAAGCTTTGCTTTTTTATTATTATGTTTTCAATTATTTTCAGTTATTGAATGTCTTTCCCTAAAGAAGCGTAGATTGAAGAGTACAGTGTACTAAATTAGGGTTTATTCGGCTATGAATTTTAATTTCTATATTATGTTAATTGCAGGATGATTCATTACTTGCTAATGAAAAGCTTAAGGCTCTACAAGAGGAGGTTCGTTTTAAATGGTTTAATATAAATATAATCCCTAATTCCATTTTTTTCTACTGTTGGATTCCTTGCCTGTAATGCTTGCTTTATTTGCAATATTCATCTGACTTGAGTAGTAGGCCTCGTTCTCCTAGGTATGTTTGCTTTGGGATGCTTCGAGAAAAACAACTTTGAACTTCATGTTTTGGAATCGGAAGCACAGGACACTGAAGATAGGGTGGAAGCTGTTAATTTAAAAGTTAAAAAGGTCAGCATTGTGCATGCATTAATTTTATTTCTGTGTAGAGACTCTGCTAGTGAATGTTGAATGACTAAGCATTTCTATGTATTATTATGACCTTTATCAACTGAAAGAATTTTCATCAAGAACAGCAAAAATGCTTTAAATACCGTCCAATAAAACTTTGTTTTGTTGATTTTTTAAGCCCATCTCATGCTGCTACTTCAATGGATGCTTTACAAGGTTAGCCTGACAAGGATTTTTCAGTCTCTAGTATTTTGCCGATCAAAATGGTTAAATTTCATGGATGTTATTTGTTATGCCATAAATGAAGGTACTGACATACCCAATCACCCATGCATGAACTAGTGAAGTGAAGCACAGAATAGAGGCTTATGTAATCAGTCCCTGTTTTATTTCGATTCCTCCTTTTTCTTTCCCCTTTTCCTTTGTCCAATTTTTTCTTCCAAGTGAGTTTTAGAGAAAGATCCAATTGTAAGGGTATTAGATAGGAGAGTGGAGATAGGAATAGAGAAGATTGTAGCAAGATTTCTTTTCAAAGGAATGACTCCTTTAGTGCTTGGGGATTTAATTAGATGGTTAAGTTCAAAACCAAGGAGTCATTTGGTTCACTTGTTCCTGTTTTGTTAACTAGTTTATGTCTTGTTTCTTAACTTTCATTTGCAATGAATGGTTAAAAATATAAAATCAATGATATAAATGCTATGAAGTGACAGTTCAAACAGAGAATCTCAGCCATCATTGTTCCATTACAAGCTTAGGTTTCCCTTCTTTTTGCATTCATTTTTTGGGGGTTTTTGTATTTTTCTCTGGTCAAATTAGTTATAATTCATCAGCATGTACGTTTGACGGCCACTGATTTCAGGGAAATTTTCGATATGTACTTTATAGCAGCAATTAAAGAGGTTAACAGGAGAGATAATATCTTTGCATTCTTCTCTGCAATTTGTTCATGGATTTTTGTTGGGACCTTTCAGTTCATTCTGCATTGATATCGAATTTCTTCATGTTATTTGAGACTAGCAAATATGGTGGTCGAAATTTGTAAGAAAATTGAGTAGACCAGTCTCCTGCATTAGTTAGATCCTCCAAAATTCTGCAACTTACTAAGAGTTTCACTTCATCAGTCCAAAAGCTTAATTGCTCGTCTTTCTTGTACTGGCTGCGTTAGTTAGATTCTCAACTGGTTGCATGGACTAAATGTGACACTGACTAATCGTCTTTCTTGTTCACTTTATACTGTGTGGTCTTTCTAACATTGCAATTCTATATTCATTTATCCTGGGCCTCTTCTCATCCTTTCCCATTTCCATTGCCATGTTGATGTCATCTCATAAAACTAATCAGGAAAAAGAAAGCTGTTTATACTTCACAGTTTTGCCATCTATTTTAGGGAGAAATAAGAGCCTGGCAGTTAGCCTTCTGAAACCTAGCTTGTCTTTCCCAAATCCTTTTCCGTTGTTTCCATTCGTTGATACAGGGATGTGCTGGAGCACTGTGTTGTCGTTAGGATTCTGAGAAAGTAAACCTTTATCGATGGAAAACCGTGTAACGTCAAACGAAATTTATATATTCATCATTTTCAGTTGATTTTCTGTATTATATTTTATATATACAAGTAATTGCATTGTTAATAAATTATATTATTTGAGGGTACTTTTAATATTTTACTATATGCATATAACACTGCAGTATAAGCTAGATGGATCTCCCTCTTTAAAAAGACCATAGAAATCTTGGTTGTTTTTGCAAATTTCATTATATGCCAACAAGATTGAGAAATGTGATCAAATTGTGATACATTCACTTTTCCTTGTAGGTTTGATGGTCAGAGGATGCTGATGGTGATTGGGACTGTGTGCAAACTTTAGGTGAATCTAGCAAGTACTAAGCCTAGAACTCTTTCTATTTGTTCTGTTTCAATTCATTTTCTTGTTCATTGTATTGTCTGATATGTACTTTTATATGTACCTATTAAGTATTGTGGTGATGTCTTTGAAATTTGTATTATACCTTAAAGATTTTTGTCCACTAGTTTATTAAGTTTTCGGACTACTAAAAACTCTTGTTCCACTAGTTTATGGTCAATGGTCAGGGGACTCAGCTTGCTGCTGCAGATGGTCTTGAATGCAAATTCAGGTGTGAGTTTCAGATATTTTATGTGCAAAAAAGTATTAGAGTGCCTTATGTTTGTATGTTAGTTAAGCAGATTATAGATAGAACCTGCACTAGGATCAACTAATTAGTTGATCAAAAACTACACCTAGTTTTGTAATAGTCTACTTGCATATTTGCATATATTTAATAATAATCTCGTGTCAACTAATTATTCTATTTTTTATTTAATTGTTTTGTTTTCAACCTTTTATTTTTATTTGAGTTGAAAGAAGAAAAAAATGAATTGTAATTTTGACTTAGAAAATAGAATATTCATTAGCAGCTTAATCAATTTAAATAATCAATGTTGATATTTCACATGGGAATGGATATTCAAATCTTGTATTTTACATGGTTATGATTTAAGTCCTTATTTCATTTAAGTAACTTCATTATAATATCTTATTTTATTGATATCTTTATATTTAATCTAATTTTTATTATTTATTTTAGTTTTGATTCTAAATTTTTATTTTTATTTTAATATTTAAGATAACTTGAGTTTTAACTTTGAATTTTAATTGTGTTATTAATTTATTATTTTAAATTTTAAATTTAAATTCATTAATTTTTGTATTTAGTTTTAAAGTTAAAATTTTAATAGAAAATTTAATTTGATAATGAATTTTAATAGAATTTTAATAGGAAATTTTTATATTTATATCATGGATATTATTCTTCTCAATATTTTGATAATGAATTTTAAACTTTTTATATTTTTCATGACTTTTATAATATTTTATTTTTTAAAATTTTATGACCTTTAGCGGCGTTTGCGGGAAAAGTGCCGCGAAAAGTCCTGGACTTTAGCAGTGTTTTTAGAAAAGCGCCACTAAAAGTCCTGGTCTTTAGCGGCGTTTTTTAAAAAAGCGCCGCTAAAAGTCTTGGTCTTTAGTGGCATTTTTTTTTCTGAAAAAACGCCGCTAAATTTTGCGGCGTTGCATATAGTGACGTTTTTTGCGGCGCTTGGGAAAGCGCCGCTAAAGGCAAAAAAAATGCCGCTAAAAGTCTATTTTCCTGTAGTGAATTTTGGGGCGAATTTCAAAGAGAATAAAAAAGAAAAAGACCAAATTGCAACATGCGCGCAATCTAGAGGTATTGAAAATGCAATATTCCCCCATTCTAAAGCGCAGCGCGTGGCCGAGGACCAAATTGAAAAGTGGGACAAAATTCAGGGCCGAATTAAAAGTAGAAATAACTTGATTGTAGATACATGAAAAAGCGGAAGGGCTAAATGCACAAATAACCCTTCCGCTTAAAAAACAAGCGGATCCTCTCCCCAGGCGGGTCGGGTCACGGGTTCCTCCCCAAAACGACGTCGTTTTGCGACTGGGGAGGGAACCCCAAAACGCTGCCCTTTTTTTAAGGCTATAAAAGCCAAGTTTTTTGGGCAAAATTCATTTCTGCTATCCTCCTTAAAAAAAATCAGCTACTCTCTCATTCCCTCTCTCTCGCCCTCTAGCCGGAGTCAAGGTCCGGCGAACAAGCCGGCCACCGATATTTTTTTACTTTTTTTATGTAATTATGATATATGTGTATATGAGGGTAAACAAATTCGAAAATAAAAAAGAAAAAAATAAGTAAATAGAAAGGAAATAATAATGATGTAATATCACCTTTTGTTTTAGATTTCGATTCTTGGTATTTCAACTTTTATTTTCCTGTTTCTTTGGAGTTGCTAAGATCTTTGCTTTCGTTTGTGTTTTAGATCTAGAAGTTGTCAAGTGCTTTTTGTATTTGCTTAGAAAAAAATGTCGAATCTGTACAATGGTTTTTGCTTGGCTTTTTATAGCCATTACATGATTTTTATATTTTTGTTGTCCTTTCGTTTTAATGGCTTGCAGGTGCTGTGGCGGTAGATTTGACCTGTCAGTGGAAGCAGAGGCGGTGACCAGGCAAATGGTGATAGACTTGGCATGGGCAGTTAGGCTAGGGTTTTTATTTTTGTTTTAGGTATTGGGCTAGGGTTTGGACTTAAGTTTGGATAGTTTTATTTTTTGGTTTAGTGGGCCGGGTAGGAATGGGTTTCTACAACCCTCCTTTGTAATTATTTTTTTGTACTTCTATTTTAAAATATTTATTTATATTCTAACTCTATTTAATTTAATTTCACATATTTTTCATTTCTTTCAACTTAGTCACTAATTTAAAGTCCTATTTTTATTTAAAATTTATTTTTTTTAAATGTTACAAAATTTTAAATACATATATTTTAATAAATTAATACAAAAAACTCATGCATCGTATGAAAATACAAATTAATATTATTTATATTTGAGTAATTAATTATGTAATGAGTAAGAAATCACATCACAAATAATGTGAAGAAAATAAATAACAAATTCAGGAGCATTAATTTCTTGTGAATATAGTTGAGACATCATTCGGAGGCTAATATTTAATACTGCCCACACTACATAAATGATCTTTAGTTGCTTAACTATCATCTTCATGTAATATAAAAATACATTAATTAAGCATTCTTTTACACACATGTGAACATCCATCATCATTGTTCATGTGACGTTGAGGTTATTTTAATGAATATGTACAAAAAAATCTATTAAAAATAATATTTTCTTCACATGTAACTAAAATATCTGTGTTTTATTTTCTTATATGAAAGTTGAATAAGGGTGGAAGTCAAGGTGAAATAAGGAGATCAAGGTGATGCAGTAGAGATCGGTTCACTTGTAGAGGTAAAGTGAAAACATAAATGCTCGAAATAACCCTGTGGTATAAAAAGGGACGATCTCTTACCCATAGTTTTCCAGGGTATTTATAGGAAAAAGTCCTATTGTCCACCGGTATGATATTGGCTAGATAAGTGTTTGATCACGTTAAATGCGTAATGGGTAATTATTGACACGTATTATGGAGTACTATGAGTATGAGGTAATTAAGCCTTAATAGACTCTTCATTGTTTTGGAAATGTGTTCACATTACGATAATGTTCTCCTATAAACATAAGTAGTAAGTTCTGTGCTTAAAGGGTCAATGCAGAGTCAATGATGCCTTTTGGGCTTGACATGTTTCTTTTGGTGGAGGGGTATGACAATAGCCCTTCCTAATTGAACGGGAGGCTATGACGTTGCGTGAGATATTCTCTGAGAGTCTCTTAAAGACTTATCTAGCCTGAGAAGATGAGACACCATCGAACAATTGTCATAAATGCGGCGTTCTTCTGAGGAGTATTGATCATGATGAGGGGTTATTGGTTATGAGGGATAACTGAGCAAATCAATAAATTGCTCCCTTGCTGTGTCTTAGTCTATTTTTTCATTTCAAAAAAAATTGAACAGTAAACAGCCTCTTCTTTTTATCAATAAAAAAAATTAATTAAGTCGATGCAGTAGAGTTCATTGCTTATATAAAAATGTAATTTACATAATATATATTATGAACAGAAGTAGGGTAGGAAAAAGATAGCTTGCAATCGGTTACTAATGAGGAGCCTAGCTAGTACATATCATGTTAAAATGAACGGACAATTACTAAGAAATTTAAGCTGATAGCAAGGGTTCAACTAGTATATATGTTTAAGCTTCAACACATATGATACAATTAAACCAACAACAACAGAAAAAGGGCTAATCTAAGCTAAGCTAATTGACCTATAGCTATGTATGAAAGATTCAGGAGCTATGGGTGGTATGGTCAGAATGGTTTGTTGCAGTGAAGAAGGTGGTTCTGACGAGCTTGCCTCTCTACTCCCCACAATCTCTTGGCATGTCTCGATGAGGCAGTAACGACATTTAGGGCATGATGAATGGGAGCTTAGCCACTTATCTATGCAACGGACGTGGAACCCATGATTGCACTTGGGTAGAAGCCGCAACCGGTCACCCGGTGCGAAATCCGAGAGACATATCACACACTCAGAGTCCAACCCTGACAGTTTCAACTCATCGGAGTAGTTTACTGTTGGAAAGGTATTCAATGCTTTTGGCTTGACCCCTGTGTTAGCTGAGGCAGTGGTGCTGCTGCCTCCGGATTCTGAGGTCAATAAACACAAGCACCTAGATGTACACTTAATGATGGACTTCAATCCAAGTGAGCAAATTAAGGCACACAAGAGGAACCACAGAACCATAACAACAAGGTTTCCATTGAAGGTGATGTCAGCAGTAGTGTAAGGATGTGAAGAATTGTGGTGGTTTTCGGGGTTTGGCAACAGCAACCTTCTAGAGTGGAATTCTCCTACAAAATCTTGGATAAATTGAGTGGTAAAGGCAATGGACATAGTTTGGCAGAGTGAGTTTAGGTTCAGCTTAGATGGTTAATTTCGTATTCAAAAGCTGTATCTGCACAAGGGAATTTTATAGTGAAAGGGTGAATCAGGGCTTGTAGATGTTTGTCCACTGAGTTGATGAAGTTCATCACAATGGGCTTTCTCATCAAACTGGATCCATCCAACCTATGTGTTGGACCCATTTTCAGGATTTCTGCTAGAACCAGGAAGGAGGCATGAAGCTTACTAGTGCAGAGAGATAATACGAACACATATATTATTTTTAATTCATCATCAAGTGGTCATTAATTTTAACCTTAAAACCCTTTTTAAATATAATTTTGTTGTAATTTACTTAAAAGAGATGTAAATGCCAAAATTGTTTTGAGTCAGACTCAACTCAAATCCTTGTATGAATTCTATTTAGCTGTTTACTAGTCATTTGTCATAAAGGAAAAAGAATCAAAGGCTTAAAATGTAGTTTTTAACTTGGGTGTTTTGTATTTGAGATCGAGTTGTGTGATCTAAATACTGTTAAAAAATTAATGAAAAGATAGGGGGATTTATGGGGCGAAGACCAAGGGTCGAATAAGATGTTTCAATTTTACTATATTGTTTCCATTAGACTTTGATTAGAATAAAATTTTTAAACTTATAAATAGACGTAGCCGTCTCTTTTTTTGTATCATTCGAATTCAACAATTAGTGAATTTTTTTTTTCTTTACCTGTAGTTTTTTCTGAAAAGGTTTTCACGTAACATCGGTATGTTCTATTTTTTTCTCTTTCTTTACGATTCATTATCATTACCAATATTCAATTTTCACCAACTCATATTTTTTTAAATTAAAAAATATTTAATTATTTAATGAAATTGATGAGCTCTATTTCTTGGGCTGGGATGACGGAGGAGGTGAAAAGAGAAAAGATAAAAAAGATGAATCTTGATTTTTGATTTATTTTTGGCTAAAAATATTTAATTATGCTTTTTTTTTGTATTTTAATGATTTCTATATATATTTATTTTATTTTTATAACTTTTTAAAGTTAATATATTTTTTACAAAAGAAAGACAAGTGGCACAATTTGATTGGTTATCAATTTTTTTAACGTACGTTAGTAAAATAGACTAAAAACTCTAACAAAATGATATTTTAGGTACTAAACAGAGAAAAAAAAAGTTAGGTACTAAAGTAAAAAAAGGATATACTTTAAGGATTAAATCATGAACTAAGCTTAAAAAAATGATATATGTATTTTATCTCTTAAAACAATAGTTTCTATTCTTATGCTTTTTTCGATAAATAAAAATTGAGTAATTCAAGTGAGGTGCTGTTCAATTTAAAAAATTAAATTTAATTCAGTAATTATCAAATTGAGCTTAAGCTTAAACTATTAATTTAACCGACATAATATTTAAGAATATACAAATTGGGATAACAAATTAACTAGAATATATGAGAATTAATAAACATTGATAGTAAATTTTTTTGGTGAGCATTAACATTTATTAATGTTGTTCATTTATGGACTATAAAATGTAATATCTTTAAAAAGAGAATTGAGATACTTGTGTCCGTCAGTATTATCGGCCCCTTTGATTTTTCAGATTTTGATGTGTGTAAATTATATTAAAGGAAAACAAATAAATATCAAGAGATTTGATGCCAATAAGAAATTAAATGAATAATTTTTCATAACATTCATAAACGATTTTTCGTGGTGTGGCTACCTTATGAGAAATCACAATAACTTGGTCTAATTAAAAATTATAATGTTGAAGTTAAAAACCAACTCGTTAGAAGAATTAAATGCATTAAATATGACCATGATGATAAGTTCTGCCACAAATATAATGGTTCGGTTTATTTGTTAAATTCCTGGAGGAAAGTGGTATTGTTCCATGGTACATTGTGTTGGGTTTACCCACTATGAATGTTGTTGCTAAAAGACAAAACAGAACACTTGAGTACATGGTAAGTTATACGATTAATCATTCTACCTTGCCTGAATCACTTTAAGGAGAAGCATTAAAGATCAAACATATATAATCGATAGAATTCCAACTAAAACAACTAAAAAAACCTCTTATGAGTTTTGGATGAGTAAAAGGCCTAGCTTAAATGATTTGCACATTTGAGGATATCTATTTGAAGTTAGAGTTTTTATGGTGTAATAGCTCGTTTGTCAGTGGTGTCAGAAGCAGTGGTTTCAGGACCACAAATCCTACGAGTGAGTTCGTAAATATTATTAATTAATATTTATGAGTCAAAACAATATTTTGATTTAATAAATTTTGTTAATTGAAAGAATAATTAGGTTCAAGTGGTATGTCCTTAAAGTCAAGTGGTTTTAGAAAATGAGGTATAGGACCTCATTTTTATAAATTGAGTCGTAATAAAATATTTACGGAGTGTTTTTAGGGTCATATTAAAATTTAGTTAAGAAATTTTAACGTTCAAATAGTTAATTTAGCGAAAAGAACTAAATCGTAAAAATTATAAAAGTTAGTTTTAATGGTTAAAAGGTGTTAAATGGCTAATAAATCATGGTACAAGGGCTTAAGTAGCAATTCTTCCATATTTAAAAGGCATACACGGCTAATGACTATTTTTTTAGTTAATTATATGTTATAAATTAATAATATAATTAAAAGAAAAGCAAGTTAAAAGAAAAGAAACAAACATATCACCTTATTTATTTATTTATTTATTTTTTTATGTTGATACTTTTCAAACCGATAAAACACCATTGGAGAAGCCAAGGAGTTTCGGCAAACTTTCTTCATAGTTGTGTTTTTTAGCTTCGTTTTTAAGTTATTTTTATGTTTTTGAGATCGATTTAGTTTAATCTAGTTAGCTTGGGGTCAATTCGTAAAATTATTAAAAAATTAGGGACTTGTCATGAATGAATTGGAAGTGTTTGAGAACTTAGTTGATAGATTATTAAGGTTGGTAGTTAAATATAAATATTTTGTTAAGTGATTTTTGATAATTTTAATGTTTAGGGGCCTATTTAAGAAAATAGAAAAAGTTCAATGAAAATAGGGTGAATTGATGAAAGATATGAGTTGCATTGAGCCCCTAGGAAAATCGGCTAGTAGAGTTTCTCTTTAAAAGTGATTAAATTACACGTTTTGACTAAATTGTATAAAAGGTAAAATGTCGGGGTAATTTTGTAAAATGATAATGGAAGGACTTAATTGTATTAAATAACTTATCTAAGTGTTAGAATTGTATTAATTGAATGAAATATTATTATCTAGATCAAGAAACGCAATAGTTGGAATTAAATTGAGGAAAAACTAATTTATTAGATTATTCATCGGCTTTGTTTTTGCAACCGTTTTAGTCGAGGTAAGTTCATATTTCAATTAAAGTAGTTCATTTAAATTATAGAAGTGAATTAATATCTAAATGTACATATTTATGAATTAGTGATTGGATTACTTTATTTGAGTAAAGGAAAAGACCATGATTAAAATATATCATGACAATAAATTCAAAAAGGAAAGACCATGGTTGAAATATACTATGGCATCATTTCGGGATTGTGTAAGACCTTGGTTGAAAGTGTAACAGCCCATTTTTAGTGAAATCGGAGCAATAGTTTTGGGACCACAAATTCAAAGTTAGAAAATTTATTTTATTATTATTATATTACCAACAGCATGACAGAAGTGCCTTATAAAAATTTCGTTAAGAAATTTTATTATTTACATGCCTAATTTGATAAAAAGGACTAAATAACGTAAAGTGTAAAAGTTGAGTTCTAATAACTAAAGGTATTAAATAGCTATAGAACTTTACTATATTACAATTTTACCCATACGCTTCCAGACACCACTGATTCAATTCTATATATTTTTGGTGTGCTATTTTAAACTATAAACGATAACACGTTTATAGGGGTCAAATATCTCTAGAAATTTATCATATTAATAAAATCCTATTTAGATAAATATTAAATTAAATTTAATATCTCATATTAAAATTGAATTAATAAAATACTATCTAGATAAATATTAAATCAAATTAAATATTAAATTCATTAAAACAATATGATATTTGGAATACCCACTAGGAGCCTAGTTTTTTCACTGCTCTGTTGTCGAAGAACCACTGTCGCCGACCACTCGTCGATAGTCGGATCGCTTCCGTCACAACCACCATGCCTGGTGGTGCTGTTGTCGATGCTACTTCCCCTGACACCTCGAACCGTTGTCATTTTGCATAAATGGGTCTGGCCGGTTCGGCTGCTATAGGTTTAGTCTTGGCCAGTGATTGCCTGACCAATCCGGTTCAGCTATTGGTTGGACCGTCGACCCAATTTCATACACATGGCCCAATTTAACCAGTTTTGGGTTCGGTCTCGGGTTTTGGATTTCATGTTCAATTTTTGATATCAGGTCTAATTTTTTTTTAAATTTTTTCAAATCGAATCGAGTTTTACTTACTCTTAACTTAGTTGGTGACATTATTTTCTTTGGTTTTGTTAGTTTTCCTTTATTGTTTTTTATGTTTGTGTTTGTTTATGCGTGCCAGTTAGTTTCTATTGTAAATGATTTGAGGATTTATTTAATGAAAACGTTGATTTATAAAAAAAATAATTTATTGATGGGCCATATAAGATAAATAGTATCTTGTTAGTGAAACTAGACGTATAAAATCATCAGGAAGATAAAAATAAATATCAGTTGACATATAAATGTGAAAAATTAGTGTTTAAAATATTTAATCGATGCAATTTTCAAGTTTGAGAGTTCAATTAAGTAAAATTTTCATGAGAATCGTATAATTCTGCATTGAAATATTTTTATGTAAATTTATACACAACTGCCTAAATATATGCTTGAAAGTTTGAATTCTAAATTTAGCAAATTCTCTCATTCCCAAATACAATTTTTTTTAACAAGGAAAAGGAAAAAAGTAGAAATTCTTTCCATATCCATAAGAAAAAGAGATTAGTTAGCAAAAGTTGGAGACGTCTCTTATAAAAGGAAAAGAGGTTTCTTAACTGATCTCATACATACAATGTTCTCTGAATCGAATCAAGATCGTTGAAACATGAATCACACCATATTAGAAATTGTTCCCAAATTTCCCTGTTGTTTTTTTCCTTCTTTTGTGGATAATCTGAAAGTGAAAGGCAACCAGGAAAAGCGATATTACTAAACTCTTAAAGGGTACTGTGTCCCCATAAAAAAATGCCAAAAAAGAGGCAATGAGATTAAGGTTTTGAGGGCAACTAACCCCTTCCAGTATTTTCTCTGCACTAATTACTTGCCAGCCCAATTAAGTAGAAAAAAGGTTGCCTGGGTTTGACTTCTCCCCACCTCATTGCTTTCTTTAATGCCCTCTTTTTTCTTTTAAGATCCTTACTTGGCAATTCTAACCAGAGTTAACATTAATTATTTAGCTTTAGTTGCTTTTGTTAGATATTGTTTCTTAACAGTATAAAGTGCTTCTAAACTACTGATTTTTCCCTTCTTTTTATATAAAAATAATGGTTCCTCTTTGCCACTGCCACATTGGATTTCCCTTGTGCAAGAGACAAAAATCATCATACTACCAGTTGAACTTGAGTATTTATTTTGATCCAATCACTGGATTTTACTCGATTAACTTTTTAATAAAAAAAATTGCAGTGCATGTTTTACTTCACTCTTCGACAAGCCGCACGCCTGCAGTACATTAATCTTGAAGAAACTAGTTGACAGTTTCAATGGTAAACCGATAAGTGATAACTACTTATGCTTTTCAACCTCTTAAGATGGTATTATTAATAACCACTTCACCAAAATGCACAATTTCTAGTTCACTTCTATGTTCATGGTTTCCTGCATCGACACAGGCACTTCCTGGCTACAATTATTGGTCTTTTGGTCCTTTTCAACCAGGCAGTGCCGGCATGTAGGGCATGAAGAATGTGAACTAAGCCATGTATCTATACATAGAATATGAAATCCATGATTGCACCTTGGCAAGATCCGCAGAATCTCCCCAGCAGCAAACTCGGACAAGCATATGGCACAAGTGGTGTCTAGGCTCAACTCAATTGCATATTTTACTATAGGGAAGGCATTTAAGGCTTTCTGCTTAACTCCTACATTGGCTGACTTGGTTGAACGGTTCTCACCAGATTCGGCAGCAACAGAACTTGGGCCTCTAAATGAACACTTGGCCATACAAAGCAACCCACAAGAGGAAACGATGGCGCAAATGAGGACTAAGAGAACAGTAGATCCATTTGCATGGAAGTAGTTAATGATGGAAAACTTGTGTTCTTGAGCTGGGTGGTAAAGAAGTTTTCTTGGATGGAAGCTATCAAGCAACTCTAGGGGGAAATGGGTGGATGTTGTTGAGCTTGTCATATTTAATTTGCTAGTGTTTTTAGTTGAGATGGTTGAAGGAGTAGGTTCAATTGAAGGATTATATATATACATGAAAAGAAGTTAATTAAAAAAGGGGTTAGAGCCATTATATTTTAGGATTAAGGGGAACCAAGTCTATCTTACAATATTTCTTGTGGATAATTAGTTCATTCACTCATTTAGGACTTTCAACCCCCACTATGTCTTCTGTGGTTCAATAGATAAGTCCATTTTAATATTGCTCAAAGGTCAATTCAACTTTCCAGCAGCCAAAAAAGGTAGCACGTTGCAGTTTCCACCTTTCCATGGAACATCTAGTCACTAGCCGGTATTAAGGATCCAGGAGCCATGAAAAATATCTTGGGGAACCAAGGAGGAGATGTACACGCTGCCATGAAAAATATCTTGTGGGATCAAGGAGATAGACTCACAGCCATGTAAAATATCTTGTGCACCCAGTGCAGTTTTCAAACTAATAGAAAGGAACTTGTCAGCTGCGAATGGCATTTTTAAGTCTGAAGGAATACTGAAGGCATTTGTCTCAAATGGTTGCCAAAGAGTACTCAAATGGACACCCTTTAGTCCTATCGTGAAGGCTAATACAGTAAGCATCATATTTATTCTTGTTGTCATACAACGTTGAGAGGTACAACAGGGTGGACGTCAAAATATCTTCACACATTTATATACAATTTTGCAAACTACAAAAAGCTTCTAATGGGCTCAAACAAGCACCTCATATTAGGGGTTAGATTGATTGATCCGTACACTGTTACAAACCAGTTGAATTAATTTTTTCTATTTTATAATAACTTATTCAATTGAATTAGACAACTTAATTAGATTAATCGAATCGAGAGTTGATGCTCTGATCAGTTCAAGCAGACAAACAATGGCTCATGTTTGTTCTTTGCTATGCATGTGGTTTAGGGGAATGTTGAATTTTCTCTTTTTAAGGCTACTTCTTGATATTGGAGATGACTCGCAAGTATCTATTGGATGCTTAAAATAGGATTGCTAGATGAAAATCCTGTACTTCTTACACCAACGGCTAGCTTTCTACCATTGTCATCATTGTTAGGTGTTCCCATTGAGGATATGCTATAGGCATTAGCATAGTTGGAGCCTTGCGGTACATGTGCCCAACTAGACTTGATATTGGCTCTAGTGTGAACAAAGCAAGTCAATTCATGCTACAACCTCTTGACGGCCGTTGGTGTGTCGGTAAGAGAATCCTTAGTGATGGATGCTCATCATGACGATATTTGAACGGCCGATCAGCATCAGTGAGGAACGTTTTGAGGCAAATTTCACTTTCAATGTCACTACATTGCTGTTTGGATGGGATTGGCCAATGCAATGAGATTCTTCAAATCTCAGTGAAGGATCGTCGAGTTAACTGGAGCTTAAACCTTCGGTCTAGCACAGTGAGACTGAATTTTTTTTTTTATTTGACGAAAATTCCCATACTTTTATTTCTTATGTTACTATATTTTCCTCTATGAAAATAATATTTCGCATCGTTATAAAAATTGAATTAATTATAAATAAATAAATTTAAAATATTTATCATTTAATATAATAAATAATTTAAAACGATTATATAATTAATTAAAATATTTATAAAAATATCATAATACATATTCATATTTTATGAAATAAAATTAAAAATTCCCATATTTTTAATAATTTCATAAAAATAAAATAATTTAAAAGAATTCTATATATATCATTTTTAATATAATGTAAGGTCTTTAATAGTTATTTTTTACAACTGTATTTTAATTTAAACACATACTCCATGGTTCATTTTAATCTCATCACTGCTAAAGTATCTAATCTCATTGTCACCATTGTTTTTAACCTTACCAAAATCAAACATGCTACGCATCCAAAGGAAGCCTTAATTTGTTTCTTTTAAGTGTTTTTATACGTTTTAGTTTCGTTTTAGTTGAACTTAGATATTTTATATTTTATATTTACATTTTGCATTTTTTTTCATTTTTAGTTTTTTTACATGTTTATTTTCAATAAGATTCGGGTGTTATTTGTAGATTAAATAAATTTGGCAATGAAAATTTGAATGTGTGAATTTATGGAATTTGTTGATGGGAGGCCGATTTCTTTAGGAGAAGTTTTGAAAGTATCATTCACTTGAAATTAACGGGTCTCACGACAAGTTAATGTTCTCCGTAAATCGAATCAAAATTTTGTTGCTTAATTCCTTCAAAAGCCCAACCTTAAGATAGAGTTCATAAAACGAGAGCATCTCATCAAATTGAGCTGTACGTCCCGTGCTTGGTAGGGTTAAGAAAATATGGTACCGCTTATCTGTATGGAAGCATATTAGAGGTTGTTGGATAACCTGAAAGTGAGAGGCAACAGACAAAAGGTCAGAAAAAAGAGACTGAAAAAATGTTAAGGGAAGAGTAAAAAGGCGAAAAAAGAGGCAATGAGAATAACGTTGTGAGGGCGACCAACCCTTCCATTCTTTTCTCTGCAATAATTAAAACCATGTGGAAAGCAAAAAGCACCACCAAATAGTTTAAAGAAAAACTAGACTCAATGTACGTATGCCACAAGTTTTGATTAAAAATTGAAATTAAACAAAAGGAGGATAAGAGTTTGGACATCTAATGGCCTGCACTTTACTCTTTTCAAGAATGATTCTATTTAATTTAATTCTTTATTCAACACAATTTGCTAGATTTTCGCCAATGTAAGCTAGAGTATAATTCGCGAGATTTGAATGTGAAAGTCAATTTTATTACTAAGATGACTTTTTCAAGCAATCAGGGTCTTCATTTAATCGAAGATATCTTATATGTTTCCACGACTCTTTAAGACTTTGACATTCTGATAATTTTTTTTCTTTTCTTAAGAACACATATAAGATTTGTCACTACAAATAGGATAATAATAACCTCATGATTAATTACTTCATTTATGAATTTCATAGTAATAGAAATACATATCTTACCGAAACAAAATTTTTAACTTGCTATCCTCTTGCCTAGCGGGTAAGGATTTACCTCTGGGAAAAAAGATGATTCCTCTAGATTGGATTAAAAGTATATAATCTTTCTTGTTTGTTTTATCACAAAAAAAAAAGTTCAAAGCCTTTTCACTCAAAAAATTGTCAACAAATCAAAATGTAACTAATATGGTTTAAACCCAGACCATATCTAAGGTGGTGAACACCTAGACTATCAGGTCATCACACAGAATTCAAAGCGTAACTAACAATAACACCTTATGATATAAATTATTAATATGGAAAATATATAATAAATTAAACATGATTATAAAAAAACAATAATGCACGGATTATAAAATATTTTTGGTTCTCGCAAATTTTAACCACAGTTAACATTATTAATTAATTCCTCCATTAATTATTTTTCTGCGTTTGCTAGATATTGTTTCTTAGCAGTGTAAAGTGCTTCTAAACTACTCATTTTCAACGATGGGTACGGCTTCATTGCTTTTCATATTTAATCAATTTAAAAAAAAATAAAGTTTCGCTTTGGCACGGCCACATTGCATTTCCCTTGCGCAAAAGTGACCATACGATCTGTTGAATATTTTGATCCAATCACTGGACTTTATCGTTTAATCAACACTTTGTTGGTTGCAATTTCGGCAATCGAAAATTGCAGTGCCTGTTTTAGTTCATTGTTCCACTAGCTGCAATACATGCATCTTGATGAAATTAGTTGAGAGTTTCAATTGTAAATTGATAATTGGTCATGATTTTCAACCTCTAGGTTGTTGTTGTTATTATTATTAATCACTGCACCAAAATACACGATTTCTACTTCACTTGTATGTTGATGGTTTCCTGCAGCGGCAGGGACTCTGCCTGGCTGCAATTATTAGTCTTTTGGTCCGTTTCAGCCAGGCAGTGCCGGCATGAAGAATGTGAAATAAGCCAAGTATCTATACATGGAGTATGAAATCCATGGTTGCACTTTGGAAAAATCCGAAGATGCTCCCCAGCAGTGAACTTGGACAAGCATATAGCGTACAAGCGGTGTCAAGGCTCGGCAGTTTCAACTCGGTTGCGTATTTTACAATAGGGAAGGCATTTAAGGTATTTTCCTCGACTCCTGACTTGGCTGAAGGGATCACACCAGAATCAGCAGCAACAGAACTTGAGCCTCTAATTCCACACTCGGAAACACAAAACAACCCAAGACAGGAAACGATGGTGCAAGTGAGGCGTAAGAGAAGGATGGGTGCATTTGCATGCAAGTAGTTGATGATGGAAAAATTGTCTTTGTCGTTTCTTGTGTTCTAATAAAAAGTGAGTTTTACACTCAAAAAATTCTTCCTAACTTTTATTGACAAATGTCTCTTTGTTTGTTGATAACTTGAAAAGTGAGACACAAGAAGGAAAAGGTGAGAAAAGAAAAAGCGATGTTAATAAAATGTTAAAGGTAGAGTGTCCATAGAAAAAGAGGCAAATGAGATTGAAGGTTTTGAGGGCGACCAAACCCTTCCATTCTTTTCTCTGCAATTATGTGGAAAGCATAAAGCATCTTTCAATATTTAAGGAAAACAGACTAAAAGTTTACCACATATTTTGGGTAAAAACCGAAACTATGAAGAAACTCAAAATTTTAAACTCTCACAAATCAGTTTAATTTAATCCCATAATTATATATACGAACCACGCATGGTACGTTATTTTGATTGAAACAAAGAAAGCTTTTAATTGGTTTGAAAGGAAAAAAATATATATTTCCCTTGAAGCTGACTAATTTGAGAAGGATAATGGCATGACATTTGTTGATTGAAATATATGACATCACGTCACCTTTCACTAAACTCATGCAGTAAAATGGTATTCCACAAGTTAAATACGAGTTTCGTTTTGACATGAATAATTGGGTAAAATTTTATATATTAATAATTTTATATATACAAGTTTCATTTTTATATTAATAAATCGGTCAGATGTTCATCTACTCTAAAAATAGTTTAGGTTCGAATTATCATTGTATAAAAAATATTTATTATTTAAAAATTGTCATTTATTGTTTAAAAGAGTTAATTTTGTAAACAGGGGCGAAGCCAAAAAACTGTTTTTAGGAAGAGTCGAAATTAAATTATACTTTTACAATAGTAACACCATCTGAATAGCCTATATTTTTTAATTTTTAAAATATTAAATTAAATTTTTATCATTTTTAGGGGAGCAAAGTATAATTTTATCTTTATTAATTTAAAATTTTAAAAATTTTAAAGAGTCTAAATGAAAAAAAATTTATTTTAGGGCCTAGCCCCTAGATACGCCCCTGTTTGTAAAGCTTTTAAGGTTTTGCAAATGAAATATTTTGTTTGAAGTTAAATTTTAAATGCAAAAAATAATAATTTCCTTGTCAGTTTTTAAATAATAGATGTTAAGTTTGTTAAAATTTAATTTCAATATGATTCTTTATGCTAGTACACAAACTAAATTCATACTTATTTACTAATAAATGAATTCATATAAATTGATTTTTATAATAGAGAGTTGATACGTGCTTGCACTTTTTTGCTGCTAGCTGTAAGCAGCTCAATTTGCCCGGGTCCATCATAAACAACAAAAAAAATAAAAAAGCCACAAAATAAAACAGTCCGAAATAGCCCATTTACAACCTTTACCAGCCCAAATACAAAGAACCCAAGATAAACCCAATCTGACCCAAATCTACAGGCTCAATCCTAAAATGAGCCCAAATGCCTAGGTTGCGGTTTCAGAAACTGAAACCCTAGGACCAGCGCCCCTGTACGTCGTACACCCCATGCGTTGCCTCCGTATCGCCTCCGTACGCTTCCACGTCAGCGTTAGAACCTGCGAGAAGGAAGGAAATAGCAATAACCAAATCCAATAAATAGTATAGCTGGAAAATAAAATAATTTTAATTTCTTTGCTATTTCATTAGATTTGGCTATAAAAGCCAAATGAAAATACTGTAAATACGCATACAAATCAATACGAGAGCTTGAATATAAAAAAATAGTTTCCATCAGAGGTATATTTTCATATTTTTTTCAAATCCATACGCATCCAAAAATATTATGCATGTATATCTATAAAAAAATATTATTGATGTTTACCTTTTTAGGTGATCGAAGGAGGGGAAACTGAATCATTTTCTCGATTCTCCTCAACGGTCGTAAGGTTTCTGCGTGTTTTGGCTTCGGATCTAGGTCGGGGAGGAGAAAATGGCCAAAGGAGACCATCGTTTGGGTCCCGACCATCGCGCATGGCGGCGTACGGCCGTGGCCCGATAATTGGAGTTCAGTCGGAACTCGGAGGGCTGGAGAGAACTTGAGTTTTTTTTTTTAAAACAGGCATCAAATGTTTTTTTGGTTGAAAATTGGTTTTTATAGGCAATGGATATGACGTCGTTTAGGGCTAATGGAAATAGGCTCAAGACGGTGTCGTTTTGAGGCCTCAACCAGCGCACGCGACCCGACCTGAGGAGGATCCGCGCGTTTTTGATAAAAGGGACAATTTTCTCCTTAGGTCCTTCCGCATTATCATCGCTATTCAATCGCGTCCTACTTATATTTTTCTTTTTTTTTAATTGGACCCAAAAATTTAATTTTTATTTCAATCTGGTCCTCGAGCCATTTAAATGCGTATATTGGAACACCGCGTTTTGGGATTTGGGACATTTTCGGTTTTAATCCTTGATCATTTGTGTGCATTTTATTCCGGTCCCCGATTCTGCTTTAATAAATTGTTTTATTTATAAATTATCTTGTCAATTTTGTTTTATTTCAATTAAGTATTAGTTTATGTTTTTATATTCTTTAGAATTTATTTATTATTCATTTTTTTAAAACATATTATTTTAACTTATTGTCTTGAATTAATTTATTGATTTTACATTGTTATAATTCATTAATTTATACTTTCATTTATATATTTCTTATTGTTTTATTTTACAATTTATTTATCTTAGAATTTTCCTTTATATATATTCCTATGTTTCACAAATTATATGATGTTTAATTTAATACTATTATATATACATATACATAATTTATATTCTAAGCATATATTATTGATTTCATATTATTTTCTTTTAAGTCTATTTATGTATATATATACAGTTTCTTAAATCTATTTATGTATATAATTGGTTCATTTTAAGAGCCCCATTTTAAATTGTATATTTCATTTCTTTTAAACATTTTTATATATTAGTTGTAACAGGCCCAATTTGTTCGGCCCGTTATAAACCAAAATTAAAAAATAATAAAACCAAATAAAAGTCCAATATTAACAGTCCAAATATTACAACCCCAACAGCCCAAACAACAAAAAACACTAACGTTCCGATAGGCCTAAGATCTAAACAAACTTCAGCCAAAAGAGGGAAGCAGAAACCCTAGGCGTCGTTTGCCCCCGTGTGCCTCGAGCGCACCGCCCGCGCCTGGTCTCGAGGCCTGACCCCCTCTGCTCGGCCTTGCACCAACCCCGTTGACCTCTTAGCAACCTGCGAAACAGAACAGAAGCAAAGCAGAGACAGAAACAGAAGCAACGTGACAAGCAAACAAATAATACAATAGAGAACAATAGCAAACAGTGACGGAAAACAGTGTAATCAGCTATAAAGCCACCAAAAACCGAATGTAAAAGGGGGGATTTTTGAAATAAAAAAAAATCAGATTGAAAGCAAAAAACTCTCAAGATAGAAAATAAGAATCCTTTTAGTATTTTCTTTTTATGCTGCACATCTATTCACAACATAGCAAGTATATATTGATACATATTTTAAAATAAAGAAATCGCTCACCTCGTGCCTGCGGTCGGAGTTTGGGCAGCCAAACCTTCGAGTTTCGTCAGAAATATCACCGTCCCGGATAGGGAGGCGAAGGGCCTTAGTTTTTGTTCTTTTCTCTTCCATTTTTTGTTTTTTATTTTTTGGAGGGATTTGGGGTATTTTTCCTTTAAATCAGGTTTAAGGAGGCTGAAATCGGCTAAAAAAGGGACTTTAGGAACGTCGGCCACCGTAAAAGGTGGCAGATAGGCGACGGCGGCGCAAAGGCTAGTGTTTAAAACCCTAGTAGAGAAAAAAGAAAAAAGGGGTTTCGAAAGTTTATTTTATTTTAAAAAAAAAAAGAGGCTGAAATGATTTTTTTAAAATTTTTTTTTGGTTTAAATAGCCGTATAAAACGACAGAGTTTTGCACCGCCCTCACACCTCAAAATGGCACCGTTTGGGGGGGAAACTTGCGACCCGACTCGATTAATGGGGGGACCTGCGTGTTTTAAATCCCAAATGGGACATTTTCTGTTTTGATCCTCCTGTTTTTCTTACACTTTTCAATCAGGTCTTGGAATGTTTTTGTATATTTTAAATCAACCCCTATAATTTTATTTGTGTGTCATTTAGGCCCTCAGGTAAAACGCTGCGCATAGTGGCCTGAGACATTTGCTCCTTTGCTCCCTGGCATTTTCAACATGTTGTGAATTGGTCCCTTATTCCATTTTTGTTATTTCGAATGCTTACCTGAAGTTTTATTTAGGTTCCAATTTAATCTTTTTATATCCTTGCATTTATTTTATTTTAATTTTGGACCCTAAACTTCATTTTAACTGCAATCAAGTCCTTATTCTTTTAAATTTGGACTCTTTTTATTTATTTTATCCCTTTTGTTTATTTAGTTATTTATTTTAAAAATGATTTTATTTAATGTACTGTTTAATATTTTATTTATTTATTTAATTGATTTCTTTTTAAACCAAATTTGTATTAGCTTTTATTTATTTATTTACTCACTCTTTTTTAAATTAGCTTATTTATTTTATTTTTGCCCTAGTTATTGTCATTTTACTTCCCTTTTTATTTATCTATTTACTACTTTTCATGTACTTTCAAAATTTAGATATATTACATGTACTTTCAAATTTAGATTTATTATTATTGTTGTTATTATTATTGATATCATTATTATTTGCATTATTATAAATATTATCGTTCATGCATATTAACTTTATGATTTATTAATATTAAGGCTATATATGTTATATTTTATGCATACTATGCTGTTGTTATTTCAAATGTATGTTGCACTATCCTTATGAGTCACGTATGACCCTTTTCATGTTTTAAACGATTTCTTTTTTAAGTATAATCAAATAATCTACTCGTATATCATTTTTAAATATTTCACCATATATCATTTTTAAATATTTCACCAACTTTCACCAAAATTCATAATAAAGGGATTCTTAAATAAAGACAATATTCTGTGTTTTGTAAATTCGAGAGATTGTGGCCTAGCGTACTGAGTTTCGATTTTTCTCGTTTGATTCAAAAGACCGAATAACCTTTTCAAATTAAAACGCATGAGTTTTGAAAAAGACAGGCTCATTCTCGAGGTTTTAAACTGTCGTATCCTAACGTGCTGGATGTGACATTGTATTACTTCGGGACAAGAAGGACTTTAGCATCCGCTTTGATTTATTCAAGCATTTTTGTAAAATTAACATTAATAAAAAAGGAGGATCATATTTTTAAATTCTTATAGATTTTCAACTTTTGACGTTAAGACACTAATTAATCGATTAGGTACCGATTTTGGGCGTGTCGAGAGCGCTAATCCTTCCTCATACGTAACTGACTCCCGAACCCGTTTTTCTGAATTTCATAGACCAAAAGCATTGTTTTAATAAATAAAATCGTTTATTAAAAATAACAACTTTTTAAGGTGACCCGATCACACCTCATTAAAAAGGATTGGTGGCGACTCATCATTTTCCTTTTCGTTTTCAAAATCAAAGTCGACTCCTTTTTCAAAAAAATGGTTTCGACATTAGTACATTATTCGTATTAAGTTTTTCATTTTATGTATATTATCTATATTAAACTAATGTTTTTACTTAAAATTATTTTATCTTTTACTTATCTTAAATTTTCTTCTTACATAATACTCATTTCAAACTTCGTTTATATATTATTTTGCATATTATTTATTTCTATTTTTCGATCTATTTCAAATTTTTATACATGTTGCTTATTTTAATTTTTTTATACAATTAATTTATTTTTAAATCATTTTTATATTTTGGTGATTTCAAACTTCCCATTTTTCACATTATTTATTTTAACTTTATTCACCTTCATTTGAAAGTTTGTTATGTTTTATTTATTTTAATTTGAGTTACTTCTCATTAATTATATTCTTTAGTTTTCATTAATGTTTGATTATAAATGTTTGTTTTCCAAGATAGGATTATTATTGTTGAGTATTTCAAATTGTATGGCCATATTATTATCCTTGTCATCCATTTGTACAATGTTGTATTCATAAATTATTTTATGCATGTAAATTATGCTTTTAGGTCTTGCTATTGCATCATGATTTCGCCCGATATCGATTGTCTTTTATCCCAAACAAACCAAGCAAATACATTTTTTTCACCGCTTTCATAATCACTCTCATTTAAAAACCTCTCAAAACAAAAGAAAATTTCGTGTTTGAAAATTCGAGAAATCGTGCCCTAACGTGCTGGGTTTCGATTTTCCTTTTGACCAAATAACTAAATATCCTTTTGAAATTTCATCCATGTTTTCTTGAATTAAAAAAATAATGTAATATTGTGCGTTTGGAAATTCGAGAAATAATGCCCTAACGTACTGAGTTTCGATTTTCTGTTGACCAAATAGCCAAATATCCTTTTAAAATTTCAATTCATGAATTTTAGAAATTATAAGATGACCTTGGTATCGAGGTTTAAAATATTGTGTCCTAACGCGCTGGATATAATATTTTATTCCTTCGGGACAAAGGAATCTTGGCATCCAATTCAAGTATAATCAAACATTTTCAAATGGCATTGCATTTTAAATCTTTTTAAAATTTTGACATTAGGACATTAGTTAATCAATTAGGTACCAATTTTGGGCGTTGCGAGGGTGCTAATCCTTCCTCGTACGTAATCGACTCCCGAACCCGTTTTCTTGAATTTCATAGACCAAAATCAATATTTTAATAAAATATTTTATTAAGTGATCCGATCACACCTAAACAAAAAGAATTAGTGGCGACTCCATATTTCATTTTAAAGTCAATCCCGTTTTTTCAAAATTAAAAAATGGTTTCGACACTAGTCATCACAATTCAATTTCATTTAGCTTTTGATATTTTCAATACGAAGGATCAACAATGAAAAGAATGAGAATAAGGGATGAGATTGATTCACTCATGTAAGCAAGAGAGCCATCAAAGAAAGAGGAGGAGGAGGAGGTTGAAGAAGGTAGAAGAATGAAGATGATGGAATTGATCCCCTTTGTGCTCATGGGTTTATCTAGTGGATTACTCCTTGTCTCGTAATGTCACGTGGTGGGCCATATTGGTAGATCAAAGGTTAGGGATCAAGGGTCACTAGCCAAATGAGCATCATTGGTGTGAGTATTTTGACATTATGGTACGTCTTGCATGATCTTACCTGTGTTCTAGGTTGTCTTGTAATTCTGACATCATAATTACATAACTAATGAGTTGGCTTGCTTGTTGTATGGACCATTAGTGGAGGAATTTTCATGAGTGGCTGTGAAGGAAAGTTTCTAGAAGTCCAGAAAAACAGTCCTATTAGGTGTAACAGACACTAAGATGCAATTCTAACCAGAGTTAACACTAATTCCTAATTTATTTATTTTGCTTTAGTTTCTTTTTCCGGACATCATTTCAGGGGCATAGTTAGAAGGGAAGATAGTGGCCTTAGCCTCCTTAGCTAAGAGGTATAATATTCCTTTTAGTTATAAGGTAATCAATTTAAAATTTTTTGAACAAAATTTTTAACTTTGGCCAGCTAAATTCTAAAATTTTATTTTGACCCCAAACGGCTGCATCATTTCTCATTGCTTTTCATATTTAATCACATCTCTTTGCCATTCCCACATTGCATTTCCCTTGTGCAAGAATGATCATACGATCTGTTGAATATTTTGATCCAATCACAGGATTTTTGTTCCATTAACTTTTAAGAATTTTCAGTTCAACCGACACTTTGTTGCTTGCAATTTCGTTAATGGAAAATTGTGTTCCATAATTAGTTCTATGTTCCAGTAGTTGCAAGCTTTGCATAGCAGCCACATATGAAATTAGTCATGATTTTCAACTTCTAAGACGGCATTTCTATTAATCATTACACCAAAACCGGCTTAGTTTCCCCCCTGTATTTATGTACAATTTCAGTTCTCTTCTACGTTAACGTTGATGATGCTTTCTTGCACCGGCAGAGGCTGTTCCAAGGAACCTATCGGGCTGCACTTATCGGTCTTTTGATCTATTTCTATCAGGCAGTGCCTGCATGTAGGGCATGAAGAATGTGAACTAAGCCAAGTGTCGATACATTGAGAATGAAATCCATGGTTGCACTTTGGCAAAATCCGCAGACGCTCCTCAGCAGCAAACTCCGACAAGCATATGGCACAAGCGGTGTCTAGGCTGGTTAGTTTCAACTCGGTCGCGTATTTTATGGTAGGGAAGGAATTTAAGGCTTTCTTCTCAACTCCTTTATTAGCTAACTTGGCTGAAGGGTTCACACCAGATTCAGAAGCAACAGAACTTGAGCCTCTAATTGCACACTTGACCATACAAAACAACCCCAAAGAGGAAATGATGGTGCAAATGAGGACTAAGAGAATAACGGCTGCATTTGAATGGACGTTGTCATTGATGGGGGAATTGATTTGTTGAGCTGGGGAAATTGCAGGGGATTCTATTGGGTGAAGAGAGAGAAATTTTCTTGGATACAAGTCTTGGGAGAAAAGGGTTGATGTTATTGAAGTTGTCATATTTAATTTGCTGCTAGTGTTTTTAGTTCAGAGGGCTGTAAGGAGTTGGTTCCATTGAAAGATTATATATACATGAAAAATAATTAATTAGAAGGGGGCTCAGAGACTTATATTTTAAGATTATTAACATTTTTTCCGCCCACGCTTCGCGTCGGGTTTAGTATATGTTTACTAAAAATTTTGAAAGTTAAAATATGTTTTTTCATATATTTAGAATTGTTTTTTTATTTTTATCAATTCATTTATTTTTTGAATTTAAAACTTTAAATCTAGTTGTTACGAAAGTTAAAAATTTTCTATTAAATTCATTAGTATAATATTTTAAAATTAAGAAAAAAATTACTTAGTGGTCGTGTGAAATAAAAATATTAATTATTTAGATTAATGAATGAGATTATAAAAATTATTTCAAAAATTAATATATATAGATTAAATATCAAAATTTAACATATTATAGAGGTTAAACTAGAATTTTACTAAAATCTTAGAATGTAAGGAAAAAAAAAGTAAAGAAAACCCAGGAGAAAAAGGAGGAATGTGTAGATTTAGAGCATTCAAAACTAATTAATAATATTATAAAAGTATAAGAAACAAATTATATATTAAAAATTAAAAGATAGAAATTAAATATCAAATTTAGACGTAATAAATTAATGAAAATGAAATTTAAATTTTTTTCTACAATGTAATAAAAAAACACCACTACACCTAAATCATCCTTTTTAAATAGGGGTGAGCAAAACTCGATTTGATTCAAAAAATCAAATTTTTTTTTGAATTTTGAGTTAATCGAATTGATTTATTCGGAATTCAAGTTTCAAGTTCGAATCGAGTTAAATTTTACCATTCGAATAACTCTAATAATTTGAATAACAGATTGGTGTAAATACCCTATTGGTTTCTGTCAAATTTGAAAAATGAAGAAATTGATCTCTCTCTCAACAAACAATATAAAAAATTCAAAATAATTATTTAAATCCAAAATATTTATAAAAATTTCAAAAATAATTCTATATAAAAAAGTTTAAAAATTAAAAATTTTCTAGAATAACAATTTTAGGGACTTAAATAAGTTAATAATGATTCAAGTTTATCATACTATGATTCAAGTTTATCATACTAAAGTATTTTTTTATTTTTTTTGAAAACAATTTTAAATATATATGGTTTCAAATTTATTGCTCTAAGATGAAATTAGTTATACTGTAACAAGACTTTAATTTGACATGTTTAATTTTTTAATTTCACTCGATTTGATTCGACTCTACTCAAATCGAAAAAAAATTTAAATCGAGTTAGAATGATAAAATATGACTCATCAACTCGATTACCTCGAAATCTTTTTACCGGATTCGATCAAACAGTCACCCTAGTATTGAATCAAAATAAAAGAAATAAAAAAGTGTGTGAACAAGGAGACACGCGGCAGATAAAAGAATGTAAATTATAAAGGTATATGGATAGATATAGATATTAAAGGAATAAAGTGTATCTCGAAATATTTCTTTAGGGTAATTTACTCCAAGATTTTATTTAGGACTTTCAACAAGTTGGATCCCCACTAGGTCTTTTGTAGTTCAATAGATAATTCCATTTTTTAATATTGCTGAAAGGCCAATTCAACTTTCCAGCAGCCAAAAAAGGTACGACGTGCTAGTTTCCACCCACTGCTTCTCTCCATGGAACATCTAGTCACTAGCCGGTGCCTATTTTACCCGGATTTGCCAAGTATTACAGGCACAACCGCTGAGGAATTCTGAAATCTTGTGAAGAAGGGATGTTTAAAAACTTGATGAAATCAAAGCACCAAGCACCGCCCTTATAAAACTATATATTTTGAGCCTTAAAGGATAATATGATAGGGACAGTACTAGTGGAGTTGGTTTCTAAGCAGCAAAGTTGCTGCATAAACAAAGTACAATTTGCAGTCCTTTTTTCTTTTCGGCTAAGGCCAAACTTTATATATATATATATATAGATATAAACTGGGTTACTTTACTGCTATTACATAGTTATTGGATCAGCTTCTTGCATGCTGTTATGCAGGCTAGGTTTACAACAATAAATTAACATTACTTTTACATTCGACGATTAATTCATCTTAGCTGTCAAACTAGTACAAGTTACTTGCACTTAAATAAGATACCAGTTTCCAAAACCCCATGTTGTTTACTTTGTTTATTTTGGTATCAGATCAGATCAGATCAGATCATCATCTTTCAGCCATACAAGTAGTAGGATAATCTGATTAACAAGTCAGGTTTTACTAGTGCGGCTAAGATTCGAGCTGGATGATATATGAGATCTTTGGAAAATACTCATGCTATTTTTAATTGTCAAATTGGTATTGCATGAAAAGCAATATAAGGGTTATAAAACAGGTTGATCTAATCTAATCTATCAAGGGTTGTTACTATATAACATGTAAAGTATTTTTGACACAGGAAAAAAAGTGAAAAGAAAAGTGGGGGAGTCCTCTTTGTTCACTTTTGTATTATGTTTGAATTTTCATATACAGGTGATAGGTCAAGGATAGGCTAATTTCAAAGTTAGGCACTTGTTTTTGTTTCATACCAGATACACCACTAAATGAATCCATATCCTCTGACGCACGAAAGTTGGGAAAGGAATGACTGGAAATGTGTGTGTAATACTACACATTTATAAGTGACTTGGAACTGCTACTTGAAAATTGAAATGATGCTATTTCTACCCAAATTTGCAGTAGAATTTCCAACACTAATGGTCTTGTCTTCTATATGAAAAAACACCATACTATGATTGTTAGCTTTTTGTTGTGTTTGAACTGCAATTTTTTCAAAGAAGGATACAAGGATACAACACCCAAATACACATCAATCTAAATAAAATCATCATGTTAGCATACACACTTCCAAAGCCTCACGTCATACATGCCTAACTCTTGTAGCTGAGTGTAGTTTATGCACTGTTTAGGTTTTTCACCAAAACAAGTTGACTTTTCAAGACGAAATTTCCAACTTAGTATAGAAGTTAGGTTTTTCTTGCCGTCAATTAGGTTACCTATTATACAATTATTTTTCGGGGTATTAAGTTTACATGATTTATTTAAAAATTTATAATTCAATTTAAATTTTCTTACATATAAAATTATTATCTTTAGCCTTCAAAATTTATAATTTTATTTCGAATTTAATCTGAAATAGATGTAAACCAACCAATAAATTAGCTTAGAAACTAGTAAACTAGCTTTTGGAGTTATATATATATCACATAAATAAACAATAATTTATCATATGGTACATTAATTCCAACAATTGAGCATGAGGGTGTGGAAGATGGCACCTTGAAACACTTTCCAATACTTCAAGGAAAATGGAGGAAACTTAAAAGAGAATGAAGTAAAATAGTGGTTAGGTGGAGAAGGTAATTAGAATAGAGAAAATACCAAAGATTATACTTGACTTTTGTGGGGCTGACCTGGAACTTGGGGCCCAAGGAAGCATGGGATTGGGTTTTTCCTCGTCTTTTAGATGACAACTTAGGTAGAATAATGTGCACTCTTCGCAGCATGGTGCAATTGTTGGAAGTTAAAAACTATAACTCGTGGCTTGATTTACTGCCGGGCCAACTATTAATTGTCAATGTATTGTGCCCTTTGATCGATATAGTTCTTAGTTTTTAAATTATTATTATTATGAACTCGTATAACAGTTTAAAAAAAATTAATTAGTCCATCATGGCAAGTTATTGTTCACCGTACATACTCCAGTAATAACAGTGGACTTGATTCAAAGAAATCTTCTGTTTTTAAAAATAATTTCCCCTTCCTATATGCTAAATAATTCTTGACAAAAGTGTCGTCAAATTAATATGATGGATCCAGGCATGCAACTTATCTTCATGAATTCATATTTACATTTTGAGATAACTTTATTATATACAGCCAATGTTTTTAGCATCTTATCTCTGTTTGGGTGCCCTGGTTTTACTGTTGGAATTAGCATTTTGGTGAAGTACAAATGGGGTCTCCATGATACGGTTAATGTTTTCTCTTTTTGCTTGGCTTTTGGTGCCATTCTTTTCAGGCATTTCTAACAACAGTTTTGCAGTGATAATTAGTTTACATATTCAATCATTTTACTTGAATTTTATAATTTTTAAGAATATTCGAATACAAGTTGACAGTATGGTTTTCCATTTCCAAAATGAGCTTCGCTCGTGGAATATAACACCTTCAGAATCAGATCAGCTAACACCCCTATAATCACGTGCCATACCTTCAGGTTCCAGAGGTTGAATATTCATAATGCTGTCCTGAGCTGGAACACATGATTCCAATGATCTACTACTTTGGTTACATCCCATGATCTTTTGGCATGTTTCAAGCAAACAATGCCTGCATTTGGGGCATGATGTGTGTGATTTAAGCCACTTATCAATACAACGAACATGAAATCCATGGTTGCATTTCGGTAGAAACCGCAGGCCCTCGCCAGGTGTAAACTCCGACAGGCATATCACGCATTCCCCGTCCAGCCCCGGCAGATTCATCTCCGCTGAGTAATTCACCACGGGGAAAGTCTTGAGTGCCTCTGGCTCGATTCCTTTATTAAGTATTGCAGCTGAAGTGTTGTTGATGGAGTCGGAAGCCGACCCGTTGGAGCACCTTAGCAGACATTTGATAATTAAGTTTAGCCCCAATGAGAAAATTATGCCACAAAAGATGACTGAAAGTACCATGCAAACATTTTGGTCTAAACTGGTATTCTGAGGGTAAGGAGGAGGAGCTGATGGTTGGTTCGATTGTTTGTAATAAAGCAGTAATTTTCTGGAATGAAAGTTTTCAAGAAAATTCTGCAATAGTTGGGATGAAGTAGAAGAAGTTGAAATTGAATACATGGTTTCCAGTAGGTTTGCTGAGTTTGGATGAAATTTGTTTGGAAGAGAAGTCAAATGGTGGAGATTATATATAGCGAAAGTTGGAAGGCTTAAAAGTAGTGATCAATAGGTCATTGCCTTTTTTTTTTTTTTTTTTACTCTTTTGGTAGCTAGATATGAGCATGAGAATCTAATGATCCTCTCTGCCTGTTTCCAATTTCAATTCACGACCCACTAACTAAAGAAAAAGACAATCCAAAATATTCCACTGGATTTCATGTTCAATCTTTTTGTTAGTACTGTCACCAACCTTAGGACAAATAGCCTAAGTGGAGGTACAAGGCATAGCACACTGTGAGTAGGTGTTATTCCCTACCCTGGACACAGGGACAAAAATCCTAACGATCTAACTGGCAATCAGCAGCAGCCAACACAAACCGGCCAAAACTCCAATTTCCTCCGTGTTACTTGTATAAAACATATCCTCCATAGTTTTCTTTAATGAAATGTGAAGACAAAAATATATAAAGTTTTCACCATATATAAAATTCAATTAGCCCAATTATGTTAAATTTTTAAAAATTTAGAGATGACATACAAATCTATAATCTTAGAGTTATCCATGATACAAATCAATAATCTTCCTTTTAGCCATCAACGGGTTTTTGTATTAATTCTTTAAATGAATGAGGACAAAAATGGTATGTGAGCTGCAAGCAGCTTTCAATTTTCAACTTGACATAAAGAGACCAGTGAAAATTTTGAGAAAAGATTGTATGAAACAGTGACGCCACGTTATCTGTATCCCTTTCCAATAGTTTTATGCCACATTAGTATTCTTATTTTGAATTTCAAGATTTTATCCTGAAAAAAATCAAATCCAAATTAAAATACTGAAATTTAGGATAAAATCTTGAAATTCAGAATAAGAATACTGATGTGGCATAAAACTATTAGAAAGGGATACAGATGACGTGGCGTTACTGTTTCATACAATCCTTTCCCGAAAAGAGAAAGGATTGTATGAAACAGTGACGCCACGTCATCTATATCCCTTTCCAATAGTTTTATGCCACATTAGTATTTTTATTTTGAATTTCAGGATTTTATCCTGAAAAAAATCAAATCCAAATTAAAATACTGAAATTCAGGATAAAAATATTGATGTGGCATAAAACTATTGGAAAGGGATACAGATAACGTGGCGTTACTGTTTCATACAATCCTTTCCCGAAAATTTTAAGGTGTGGCGTAATTTTAGCTTTTCCAACTCAACATAGTTTTTTCATCCAAATGGTTTTGTGCTGCAATTGCATTGATGATAAACAGGCATCCAAAGAAGCCCTAACGACTTATTCTAATATAACCCATGAAAAGAGGTCATAAACACAAGATTATAATATTATCATGGAATATTTTGTGTTGATTGATATGAAAATTATTGTATGAGATATGTTTGATTAATTAAATAGAATTGCCAATTCAAATCATAGTTTATCATGCACTAAATGAAGATTCAATTATAAAATACCAATTATGCAATTGATTTTTAAAATTATTAAATTCTATTTTTCTTTTTGAAAATGAGGAGATTATTGAAAGAACAATAGATTATATCTCTTATTTTCTAAAAGTCACGAAGTTTCCTATAAAGAATTATTGTAGAAATTGTTTATAGAAATCAATATTTTTGTTTTACATTCCTTAATGCTCAATGAACTGATTTCATCATTACAGGACTTACACAATCATTGAATTTTATTATATCCCGTAATTCTTTTGCACATCAACATATATAATTATGATGAGACGAATAAAACTGCCTTGAAACCTTCGATAAAACATACCATGATGTCCTTTGACTCATAGCTATCAAGGACATGAACTGTGTACCGTACCATGTTGTCTGTTTTCCATGAATCTGGAACTATGAATCTCCACTTCTGCAACAAGTAACTATTGGCACAGCCGCGCTTGAATCCTGGAATACTCTATATTGGAAGAAGATATGTTTAAAAACTTGATAAAACTAAAGCACCAAGCACATTAATGTTAAAAAACTATAGTTTTTGAGCCTCACAGGAGCATGATAGGGACAGTAGTGGAATAGGTTTCTAACCAGCAAATGGAGAAAGTACAATTATCAACTGTGTATTACATAGTTATTCGACCAGCTCTTGCATGCTATTGTGCAGGCCAGGTTTACAACAATAATTGATGACTAGTTCATCTTAGTTGTCAAACTAGTATAAGTTACTTGCAATTTTTTTATATACATACGGTGGGTTGTTATCAGAAATATTATACAGCCTGCAACTCAATGCTATCAGATCATATCAAATCTTTCACCTATGCAAGTAGTCTAATAATCTGATTTCTTTTAATAGAACTAAAATAAACCAGCTTTTACTAGTGGCTGCGATTAGAGCTGGATTATCTACAAGATCTTTTGAAAATACTCATGCTTTTTTTGTAAAAAAAATTGCCAAATTGGTACTTCATGGAAAGCAACAAATGGTTAAAAAAGGTTCGTTTGAATGTGTCATGGTACTAAGTTATTGCTTTAGAACCATCTATATAACCTGTAAAGTACTTAATACACTAGAAAAATATTATAGATTTTGGACCAAAGTTGTCAAAAGAACTGTGGGGACACTTCCTTTTTACTTCTGTTATGTTTATTTTCATATACAACTGATAGATCAAGGACAGGCTAATTTTAAAGGTAGCAGTTGTTTTTGTCTCATATTGTTGTAACATCTTAAAAATATTGAAATTAGGTTGCTTTTAGATGGGTGGTGAAACTAGTTATTGTAGTAGTGTGATTAAAATTAATGATGAAGTATATGTTAAGATTTGAATGTAACCATAGTAATGAAAATGACTATTAAAGAGATTAAATTAAAATATATAATAAGTTATCTTTCTTTGTGTGTGAAAAATTTAAGATTAAGATCTAAAAAAATTATTTTAAAAAAATAAAACCCTAAATTTTAATCGACTTAAACCTTAACCTCACCCCTAAATCTTATTCTAGCCATTTTCCCCTAAAATCAAAGTATTAAACTCTAGATTCTAAATCATAAACCTATTTTAACAAAAAGAACACCATCAACGTGCGTTATTTTTATTTGCTATTTTTATTTAATTAATCAATGCGACAAGAGTTAAAATATTGTTAAAGAGAATTGATTTAGTGTTAGAAAATACATAATATTAATTAAAAATTCTTTTAAAAATATGAAGTGACATATTTTTATTGAATATATAAAAATTAGTTTTTGAAATCATCAATAATAAGGATACTCTATGTTACCTTGTTCTATGCTCTAAGTACTTTTTGGATTGGGATGTGCTCCACCCTCAGACAGTTGATGAGCCCTCCTGCTCTTTGATGAGTATCCTGCACATGGTTAAAGCACTTGAGACCGTGTTTGGATGCCAAATAGGTAATGTCATGACTGCTAGGTTTGGGTCCGACTGATGGGGCTTTGAGGATCTTGATGGTAATTCGTTGAAGGCTTCTTTCAATGGCATTTGGGATGGTTTGGTGAGCGAGTTGTGGAGGACTAACTTTTGTGTGTGGGACAGAGATCAGGTGGAGGAACTTTATGGCAATAGGTTGTGTGATCATATTTGTGCATTACCGACTATTCAACATGGTCCACTGGATCCAATTGTTTAGTTTCACAACAAGTCCGAGTGCTATTCATCAAAATCTGGCTATTCTTGGCTTATTTTTAAGAAGATTGGTTATGGGCCGCACTGCTTATTCGGGAGGACTATCTGGAAACTCCATGTGCTTTCCAAATCCGTATTTTTGCATGGAGGGTTGGTCACAACTTACTCCCAACTAATGTTAAAATGGCCTCGATTTTCCATGACTTCGATCGCACTTGCCATCGATGCGAAATTGGGAATGAAAATAGGCCCGTACTGTTTTTTCTTTTGGTAGGCTTGACGGACGCTTACTTGATTCTCCCTTTGAGAGTGGTATTGATCGGCTTGAGGATGCCACCTGCTTATTGGATCTTAAGGCATTTGAGAATCTCATCACAATTTTATGGAATATTTAGAATGGCCATAATAATGCTCTGTTTTGGGGCAAGAAGGATGATGCTTAGGGGGTTTGGGAGTTGGCGAGGACTTTGGGGGATGATTTTAGGATCCATAATCTATCGCATGCCCCAATGAACCCCAGTCCCCTTAGGTCCCATAGGTAGATCAAGCCTCCAAATAATGCTATTAAGATTAATATTGATGCGGAGATTTTTGACTCGGTAGTTGGAATCGGGATTATTGCGAGGGACCATGATGGTTTTGTGTTAGAGGGTTGTGCAGTCTTTTTGGACCAAAAGATGGATATTGAATGGGCTGACGCAAAAGCCTTAAGGGAAGGGACTATGTGGGCTCGTAACAACATCACAAGGGCTTTGTTCGAGACCAATTATGCAAGTTTAGTTAATCAATTTAAATCTCGTCGAGAGGACATTTCGATCTTTGGTTTTTGATTGAAAGAAATCTTCGGGTTATTGGAGTCTTTTTTATCGATTTTAAGATTGAGTGGGTTGCTTGTTTGAGCAATAGAGTGGCTGATAGCCTTTGTAAACTTGCTATTAACAAACGTTGTACCTTTCCTTTTAACATGGAGTATCCGAGCGATATCCATGGGCTTGTACTTATTGATGCTTGTTAATTCGAGATGGCGGCCTTTAGGCCCATTTTTGATAAAAAAAAACTTTTATTAATTAAAAGTGGTGACTATTCAAATAAATCCATTTGAATAGTTATTTATTGTTAATGTATGAGCCCAAATTTGCCCGGCCCTTTAGAAAACCCAAAAATTAATAAGTCTTATGTCTAAATTGCAAACAATTAGTAGGCCTGAATTACCCAACCTAAGCCTAAACTTCACCAAACCCACTACACTACCCAACTACAACCAAGCAGGCCCAATCTACCAATGGCCCAAACACAACCCAAAATCCCTAACCCAACCTCTATTGGCCCAATAAGCCCCAAACATTAAGCCAACTTAGAAACCCTAGGGTTTCTGAGCCTCGCCTGCGCCGTAGCCACCACCCGAGTGCCTCAGAGCGTACTCCGCCCGAGGATCGACGCCCCTTGCACGGAAGTGGAAACTCCCTCATCCGTTGACCCTCCATGGACCTGCAAACATGGCAAAGAAAGGAAAACAGCAAAAGCAGAGCCAAACAGTAGCAAACAATAGATTTTTTTTTGTATTCGGCTATAAGAAGCCTCAAACGCGAAATATTGTATTACACACACGATTTAAGCAATAAAAAAAAGGTTGAATCTCATCTTCTTCTTTTTCCTGTTTTATGTTTTCTGTTTTAAACAAAAAACAAAAAGAAAAGAGAAAAGGAGACTTACCCCAACCTTGGAGTCGCGTCGTCAGAGTTCCTGCTCCATCATTGAAACCGACTCCCATAGAAAAAGGATATCTTTTCTCTCGGGTTCACAGGCTAAAGGAATACGGCCTTCGAGCACTCCAAAATTGGGGTCAAACAACCCCCCTTTTGTAGACGCTGATCACCACCTACGGTGGTTTCACGGCGGCGGCGATGAAGGGTTAAGAAACCCTAGCCGAGAAAGAAAACGGGGGGGCTGCTCTCTCTGTTTTTGTAGAAGAAAAGGAAGGAAAATAAAAAAAAATGAAAAATTTTAGTTTAAATAGCAGTGCAAAACGATGCTGTTTTGCACCAAAGGCACCAGCACTGAAACGGCATCGTATGAGTAGAGCCGTACGCGACCCGACCTGATCCATGGGGGGATCTGCGTGTTTCACCCATTTGGGTTTATTGCGCATTCGGTCCTTCTATTTTCAGGGCGCTACAATCTAGTCTTCATCGATTTTTCTATTTTTTTTAAATTTCACCGCATATTTTATGTCTGCTTCAGTTTAGTCCATCTTGAAACGCAGCGCATAGGGGCTAGGGATAATTTCCTAATCGACTCTTCATGTGCTTCAGCGTGTTTCACCTAGGTCCCCAATAGGCCATTTTCGTTATTTATAATTTTTCCCTTGAATTTTAACTTGATCCTAGTCCAAGCTTGTTAATTTATCTATTAGTTTATTTATTCAGTTTTTTTTGGAACTGTTTTAGTTTTATTTATTTTAAGTTGTTTTATTTTAAATCACTTCATAATAATGTACATTGAGATCAATTTTGCACATTTTTAAAATATTATTCTTTATTATAATAATAATAATAATAATTATTATTATATATTTATTTATTTATTTTTAAACTATCATACATATTTTTTTGGAGATTATACATGTACCATTTATTTTACGCTATTATATATAATACTTATTGTCGTAACCATTTTTTGGAAAACAGGAATCGACTTGGATTTGAAAATGAAAACGAAAAAACGGGAGTCGCCACCAATCCTTTTTGATGAGGTGTGATCGGGTCACCTCAAATTAATCATTTTAATAAAAGTTAAGATTTACTAAAACGATAATCTCTGGTCTACGAAAATCAAAAAATGAGTTCGGGAGTTAGTTACGCACGAGGAAGGATTAACACCCCCAATACGCCCAAAATTGATGCCTAGTTGATTAATTAGTGTCTTAATTGTCGAAAATTGAGAACTTGAAAGACTTCGAAATACGGTCCCTCTTTTGTAAAATAAACATCAAAATGTTAAAGACATTCTCGTCTCGAGGCAACGATACGTCATATCCAGTGAGTTAGGATACGGCATCTCGAACTTTTGAGAATGAGCATGCCTTTTATTTAAAATCGATGTATTTTAACTTCTTTTAAAAGGATATTTGATTAGTTAGGGTGAACGAGGAAAATCGAAACCCAGTAAGTTAGGGCACGTTTCCTCGAATTTCCGAACACCAAACATTGCCTTTATTTGCAAAAGATCTTATTTTGAGGTATCAAAATGTCATACTCGGTAAGTTAGGGCACCACACCTCGAAGCTCCGAAAATAAACATTTTTTTTAGACTCGTATTGTGATTTAAAAGAATATTCCGTTTAAAATGAGAAAAAATCGGGACCCAGTAAATTAGGGCACGATTGTCTCAAATTACTAAATACGGAATATTATATTTATGAAAGGATTATTTTTGTTGGGTAAAGGATGATATAACACAAATTTGTGAAAAAGAAATAAATCATGATCTTAACAAGCATAATAATAAAAGAGTAATATGAATGACAAAAAATGAAAGAAATAAACAAGCTATGTAATTGAAGAAGAGAATAATAGATAAAATAAATAAAATCATAAAAATAAATAAGAATAAGAAGAATAAGTAAAAAAGGAAACTTAATAATAAATCAATAAATAAATAAGTAATATATAAAATAGAAAAACAATAACAATGTTGACAAAAGGTAAAAAATGTATTAATAAAGATAATAAAAATAATATGCTAATAATATAATAGCGATGATAATAATAGTAGGAAAAATAAGGGTAGCATGATAAAAAAAAATAATAGTAGTAATAAAATAATAAAGAAATAATAGTAATACTAGTAGTAGCCGTAATAAAGTAATAGTAATAAAAATGGTATTAATGCAAATAATGATATATATATGTATAAAAAAATAATGGTAGTAAAAAAGGTAATAATACAATGATAATAGTAATTACAAAGATGATGAATATTAATATTACTATGTATAAATATATGTTGAAAATAAATATATGATAATATTGAATGTATATACATAACATGTACACGAATTGGGATAAATAAATAAAACTAATAACACTAACGATATATATATAATATACAAAACAAAATATACACATAATATATTAAAATATATACATAATATACGTAAAATATATGTAATGTCTAAAAAGAATAAATATACGTAATAATAATAATACATATATACGTAGTATGGAGTTTAATGTATATTAAAAGAATACATAAAAAATACATAAAATAATAATATTAAATTATTAATAATACTACATAACATATATATATTCATAAATATTAAGTAAAAATGATAATGATAGGATGCTAATAAGTAAAAAAATACAAACATAATAATAATAAAATATAATATTATGAATAATATTAAAACTCAAAATAAAAAATAAAAAAATGGATGAATTTGGATTGAAAATAGAGTTTTTAAGGCGAATTTAAAAGAAATAAAAGAGAGGGGGACTGATTTGAACACGCGAGCAAATAGGAGGGCCGATCAGGAGATTATTCCAAAGCCTCAAAGCGCACCATTTCGATGCGGACCATAGTGAATCGAAGGCCGAAGTCATGGGGCCAAATTAAAGACAAAAGTAAAGGAAAGTGATCCAATTGTAGGAGGTGGGAAAAGCAAAGGGACTAGGGGCGTAAATATCCCAAAGACAATAAAAACACGCGGATTCTAGGGTAGGACGGGTCGGGTCCTCGGGTCAGCGCCTAAACGGCGTCGTTTTGGCGCTGTGAGTTGAGGCCCAAAACGGTACCGTATTATGTCACTATATAAGCCCAAATTCTTTAAAAAAAAATCAGTTTTCTCTTTTCTAAAAAAAAAACTGTTCTCTCAATTTTCTCTCAGCCCCAGGTCTCTGCTGCCGGACTGGTCTCCGTCCACCGCGTCGTCCGTCGCGCCGGCCACCGTACACGGTGGCAGGAGATCGAAAAAGGTAAAAAAAATTATATTTTTTTATTTTTAAAGCATATATATATGTATATGTGGATAAAATAGGTTAAAAAAAGAAAGAAAAGGAAGATAAGGATGAGAATCACCTTCGGCTATTAGCTTTTTTATTCTCTGTTTGGACTGTTTTATGCTTTTGATGTTGCTAGGGTTTCTGTTTTGCTTTGTATTTTTTTTTAAAGTCTAATATTATTTCTTATTTCACAAAAGGCCGAATGTACAAATGGTTTTGGATTCGGCTTTAAATAGCCGTTTACATGCCTTTGTTTTTTAATATCTGTTTATTCTCCACATTTAATGTTGCAGGTGCAAGTGGGGCGGTGGCACAGTGGCAGTTCTTGCAGGCGTCGATGGTGGATGAGACAGGGAGGCAGCAGCTAGGGTTTTTTGTTCTTTTCGTTTTAGGGTTTGAAATGGGCTGCTGTAATTAGGTAGGTTCTGGTTAGTTTGGGTCTGGGGTTGTTTGGGTCTTTAGTGGGCTTCTATTGGGTCTGGGTCTTGGTCAAACGGGCCTGTACAGCTGCCCCTCTTTGCTTGTTGTCGTGTAACTAGAATAAAGCAAAGATTCTCAAGAAAGACCTGTTTGGCCCAGCCACGTTGAGTCTTGACTTTCCTTAGCGCTTCTTTCCTTCAAGTATCTTCAATGTGCTTCATTGCAACTTCAGATAAGACCTGTTTGTTTAGCTTCACTCCGTTCCACTGCATATTTAGGGAAATAAGATTTGCTATCTTCAGTCTGCTCTGCTACAATTTTTAGGGAGATAAGACATGTGACTTCAATTAACTCTACTGAAACTTCAAGGGGATCTGTTGTGCTTGGATCAACTCCACTGCTGTTTCAGGGAGAAGATATTTGATTTTCAGCCTGCTACCTTACTGCTTAGGGGGTTAAGGCTTGTCATCATTGATCTGTTTCCCTACTATTTAGGGGTTTAGATCTGTAAATTCAACCTGTTACCCTACTGCTTAGGGGTTTAAGGTTTGAAAATTTGGCTTGTTACCCTATTGCTTAGGGGGTTGAAGCCCATCACTTTCGATTTGTTTCCCTACTGCTTAGGGGGTTAGATCTGTAAATCTTCAGTCTGCTCCACTGCGACTTCAGGGGATGAGACTTGTTGGATTCGATCTGTTCCACTGCGACCTCAGGGAGACAAGATCTGTAATTTTCAGCCCATTACCCTACTGCTTAGGGGGTCAAGGTCTGTAAATTTAGCTTGTTACTCTACTGCTTAGAGGGTTAAAGCTCATCATCTTCGATCTATTTCCCTACTGCTTAGGGTGATAAGATCTATGGATCTTCAGCCTGTTACCCTACTGCTTAGAGGGGTAAGGCTTGGTGGTTTGAATCTGCTTCACTGCAACTTCAGGAAAGCAAGATTCACCGTCTTTTGATCTGCTTCCCTACTGCTTAGGGTGATAAGATCTATCAACTTCAACTTGTTACCCTACTGCTTAGGGGGTTAAAGCTCGTTACCTTTGATCTGTTTCCCTACTGCTTAGGGTGATAAGATATATATCTTCAGCCTGTTACCCTAGTGCTTAGGGGGTTAAGGCTTGTGAATTCAACCTGTTACCCTACTGCTTAGGGGGTTAAGGTTTAGGGGGTTAGGGTCTGGTGAATTCACTGATTCTAGGAACATGACCTGTAGAATCAGTTCCATGTATTTATGCTTATGCCAAAGAATTAGGATGCTATGATCAAAATGAACCAAATGCTCCTAATTAGATGCGTTATGAATTATCTATAAATGTATGGGTGCAACATGTTGTGAGCGTGAATCCCTTTTAATGCCATTGCTCTTTGTTCATCAAGGTTCTTTCACTGAAATGGTACCCTGTCTTCTTGTTCAGCTCAAATTTTGAATAGAAAACCCGAAGAGGTAGTTCCAATTTAAACTCTTTCTTCTCAGATGCTTCCAATCTTTGAGTTTGGTTAGTTCTAAATAATAGTCCTGTTTCAGGTTCCTGTACTATTTAAAAAATTTTAGAGTAATATGCAGAACTCTTTTTGCGAAAATGGCTTTAGTCCATTAATCATCATTTCAATGCAAAATGCTTGAAAAAGATCATAACAATGACAAAACTGAAATTTATCAGAAACAACATTTGAAGGGAATAGATTAATCACAGTCAACAAACATTGCTGGAATACAAAATGAATGAAAGGGAATAAGTGCCCCAGATATCGCAGTGTGAGCTTCTCTGTACTAACTTCTTGAGGACTCTCTTCTTGCCCAATATGTGTTCAGGGGATCTAGAGTACCCTTGTAGATGCCCCAATGTAATAGCCCGATTTTAGGCTTAGTCGGAACAGTGGTTTCGGGACCACAAATCCGACGAAAAAAAAATGTAATGGCTTGAATTTTCAGAGGTGTCGGAACGGTGATTCGAGATCACTAAATTCGACAAATGGGTAGAAAATATTATTAATTTAGCAAGTATAAGTTAAATATGAAGTTAGGAAAATTTTTGAAATAGTGAATAGTGCACTAGAAATAAATATTAAAATAATTAGAATCGAAATGAGGTATCAAGACCTCGGGGATTTTAAACTGAGCCATAAATATTTTTATAAATATTTATGGAGTGTTAAAAAGTTAGTATTAAAGTTTCGTTAAGAAATTTTAAAGTTCCGATAATTAATTGAACAAAAAGGACTAAATTGTAACAAATGCAAAATTTTGGGAAATGATTAAATAGCTTAAATGATAAAAGGAAGAGGGCTTAAAAGAAAATGGACCCAAGGTCTATTTGGGCTGGACGGCAGAGGCATGAAATCAGCAAGAAAGTAAGGAGAATTAAGGGCAAAATTGGAAAATTGCAAAATTTGCTTAATAAAGTTAGGACCCAAGTGGAATTATCTAGATTTCTCTTCATTTTTCTGAATTCTCATCAGCTAAAACACCATGGAAGGGCTTCTTCAAGCTGGTTCTTCATATTTTTATTACAAGTAAGTTCAATTCTTGACTATTTCTTGAAATTTTTGTATTTTTATGACTTTTACAACTAGGCCCACTTGTTAAATTCATTAGTTTTTGATTTTATGAAAGAAGTTGAAAGTTGATATGAATATGTGCTGGAATTATATGATGATTTAGGATGAAATTAGAGCTTTAAATTGTTCATATGCTGATTTTATTGAAAGAATTGAATAGAAAGTGAATGTTTGGGACCTAATAGTAAAAGAGTTTGAAGATAGAGTTATATGTGGCAATTCTGAATTTCAATAGTTGTGTAACAACTTATAATGTCTAGTAAAGTACTAATAGAGAAAATTAGATTAATTGAGGGGTAAATTGAGAAAGGACCGAATTGTATAAACTGTGAAATTTGGGGCAAAATGGAAATCAATATTTTGCACTAAAGCAGTTTTGGACAGCAGCAGTAGTGTAACTTTGAAAAATCACCAAAAATTGTAGAGATTGAATTAGAGGATGAATAAAATATGAAATTAAAGCTTATTGAGTCTAGTTTCTTATAAAAGAAATGATGTGAGCAATGGAATTGTAAATCATGAGATATAATAGATTTTGTGAGACAAGGTCAGAATGAATTCGGGTTCCCCTGTTCTGACTTTGGAAAATCATTAAAAATTGTACAGAAATGATTATGAGTTATAGTTTATATGGTTAGAATCCTTAATGAGTCTATTTTTAGAAGAAACAAGCTAAAACATCATCCGAATTCTGTACAATGAGATAATTAATTTTTAGTGAAGAGTGGTCGGAACTGTCAGACAGCGAAACAGGGGAAACTTTAAAGAATAAACTGTACTATTTGGCTGAACCAAAAATTATGAAAATTTTATGGTATGAAGATATGTGAGTCTAGTTTCAGGGAAAATTAACGGATCTTAATTTGGAGCTCTGTAGCTCCAGATAAAAATAATTTAGTGACTCTGACTCGGATAAACAGCTTTGAATATACATGTTAGTGAATATTGAAATTATGGTTAATGTTGTTTAAGTGTGTTATACACATTAAGGATGTGGAATGGAGAGGAGGAGGAGGAAAATTGGGAAATATATGAATGATTTGTGTATAAATGGTCATATGTTTGATTATAACTCATAAACGATGAAATATGAATGATGCTTATTTTTGTGCATTATTGGTCATGGTTTAAGCTCATGTGTGAAAATAAAGTTTCATAGTATGTGTGTATGGTATATTCAGTATATGATTTGGCATGAAATAATACCATGAATGGTTTATGAATTAACACATGTTGGTAAGCCTGATATATGAATAAATGATCAAATTGAGCGGAACGCCGGATTTGAGTACTTCTGATCAAGTGATAAAGTGATAAGTGGTAGCTTTAGCTACACTTATCTGATCAAGTGACAAGTGGAAAGTGATAAGTAATAGCTTCGGCTATACTTATCTGATCAAGTGATAAAGTGATAAGTTATAGCTTCGGCTATACTTATCTGATCAAGTGACAAAGTGATAAGTGATAGCTTCAGCTACACTTATCTGATCAAGTGACAAGTGGAAAGTGATAAGTGATAGCTTCGGCTACACTTATCTGATCAAGTGACAAGTGAAAAGTGATAAGTGATAGCTTCGGCTATACTTATCTGATCAAGAGACAAAGTGATAAGTGATAGCTTTAGCTACACTTATCTGATCAAGAGACAAAGTGATAAGTGGCTACACTTATCTGATCAAGAAACAAAGTGATAAGTGGCTACACTTATCTGATCAAGGGACAAGTGATAAGTGATCATACGTAAGACCATAGTTATACTATGGCAAAGTGAAAGTGAAGTACTCAATTTTCCGTGACCGTTCCCTAATTTGATTAAGGATGGTAAGTGACAAATGGGCCCAAAAGAATTAAAGTAAATGGATAAGTGGTAGTGTATTTATATCAGGACGATGTTGTTATTCAAACTAAAGTGATATTTTCATTGCTAAATTGAGAATTTCATAAATGTGTTATTGAATGGTATAATCAATAAACATTGAGTTAAATGGTAAATACGTATTAGTTTTGAATTTGATGTCATTGAATTGTACGTGAATTAAATGGAAATTTCTAGTGATATGATTTAAATTATGAGCATGAGAAATTGCGAATTGAATGAAATGGAAATGAAGCATTAAATTGCATGAGTATGTATCGGGTCTCGCAGGCCCTAATTATTATGATTATAATATTTTGAGGATATATTGTGAAAAGTTATAGAAACATGTTAATTATTTTTGAAAGTTTTAATTTTGATGAAATTTTATAACTCGGTTAAATACGTTTACAAGTGTATGTGTTTTGGTAATGCCTCGTACCCTATTCCGGTGTTGGATACGGGTAAGGGGTGTTACATTTAGTGGTATCAGAGCTACGGTTTAGTCGGTTCTCGGACCAAACGTAGCATATGTGAGCCTAGCTATACATGCCACGTTATTACTCTTGATGATGTGATATCTCCGGGCTCTAACGAAATTGCTTTGTTAAGACAGAGATGATTTTCAATCGAGCTATTTTCGATAATGCTAAAAATGATATTGAGATAAATGAAAAATGCTCACGTTATGTTGGAATTTGGAAAGGTAAGTATAAAAATTTGTGATATGGATGTGTTCATGTATGAAAAGAGATGACTATAAGTTAAAAAAAAGTTTATGTTGTGATAAGCTCATCCAAGTATGTTGGTGATTATATAATGCTATGTGCTCAACATATTTGATTAAGTGAATATGATAAGCAAATTTACTTAAATAGATGGAACGTGTGTATGTACATCTGCTTGAATAAGTGAAATTAGTATGTTCATATGATAGAATCTTATGTTTAATTGTTAAATTAAAGATAATAAGATATTTTGTTTTATGTCTAAACCATGAATATTCTAATAGTATGAAAAATTGAATTGGAAGTCAAATTGAGTAGAACGCAGGAATGAGTACTTTCGTTCAGTGATATGTGATGAATTGACGGAAAAGACCATGGTTTGACCATGGCAACATGTGAACATGTGATTATGTGATTCCGTGTAAGACCATAGCTGGGCTATGGCATCGGTAAGTGATATGTGATTCCGTGTAAGACCATGTTGACACCATTTTTTTGAATGAAAACGGGGTCGACTTGGATTTAAAAAAAGAAAACGGGAGTCGCCACCAATCCTTTTTTGACGAGGTGTGATCGGGTCACCTCAAAAAGTGGTTGTTTTTAATAAATGATTTAATTTTATAAAAACAACGATTTTGGTCTACGAAACTCAGAAAAATGAGTTCGGGAGCCGGTTACGCACGAGGAAGGATTAGCACCCTCGATACGCCCAAAATTGGTACCTAGTTGATTAATTAGTGTTTTAGTGTCGAAAATTGAAAATTTGAAGATTTTTTTTAATGCGATCCTTAAAAGAAAATCTGATATTGTGAATTGAAACATAAGATTCTCTTGTTCCGAGGGAATATCACATCCAGCACGTTAGGACACGATACTCTAAACCATCGAAACCAAGATCACCTTATAGTTTAATGAAACCATACTTTGAAGCTTTAAGAGGATATTTGGCTATTTAGTCAAACGAGAAATCGAAACCCAGCATGTTAGGGCACGTTTTCTCGAATTCCCAAACGCGAAATATTGCCTTATTTAGAAAAATTTTCCTTTTGGTGTTTAGTGTCAATGCTTGACAAAACAATAACGAATGCGACAAGGTGAGCAAAGTAAAATGAGTAACAACAATGCAATAGGCAAAATGAAATGACGAGGCGATTACATAAACAAAGCATACAAATAAATAAATAGAACAAACATTTTAGAAAAAGCACAAGTGTTCATGGATAAATAAGCAAACACCAAATAATAATGATGACAATAAATACAATTATGTAAAATATATATATATGCATGTATAATTTAAAACCATAAAATAAGAAATATATATATAAATTACAGAATATGAAAACATAGATAAGTATATACGCATATATGAAATCGGTAAATATTTAAAAAAATGTAAATGTGTATTTATATATTTACAAATCGTGATAATATAAGATATATGTATGTGAATTATAAAATATATGAAATATACAAAAAGCATTTTTAAGAGTATAAAATATATAAGTATGTATATGATGTAAAATATGCATAAATATATGTAAGTGTATAAAAATTATGAAGTGTGAAAAAATATGTTTAAATAGGTATAAGTACGTATATCTACATATATATGTAAAAAATATAATATTTAAAAAAGGGGTATATATATATATGCGTAATATATATAAATACATATATAATATAATGTTAAAATATTCACATAATATACATAATAATAGTGTTGAAAACATCTATTAATAATAAATATACACTTATATGTATTAAAGATGTATTCATAAATATAAAAAACATATACTAATAATCACAATAGTAAAGATAAAAAATGTATACGTAACATAATGCGAAAATATATAAATGTTGTGATATCTAAAACATATACATAAAAATGAAAAAAATGTATGACGAATAATGCAAAGATATTTGTATGAGATAATGGGAAATATACGAATAGCACGATATTTACAAGTGTATGCCTAATATAATTATTTAAAAAATGATATAAATAAATGAATACATGAAAATAATACCATATACACAAAAATACCTATATATATATGTAATGAAATATGTGAACAAATATTAATATTAATGAATATATGATATATGTATATAATAATAGAAACGAAACAAAATATATATATATAGTTAAATATAATACAATAATAATAAAACAACAATGATAATAATATTATATATATAACAATTTATATTTAAAATTGAATTAAACAGCAAAAATATTATGAAATTTAAGGTAAAAAAAAATGAAGAAGGGATGAGATTGGATTAAAAACCAAATCTCTGGGGCGAATTTTGAAAGAAATTAAAGGAGAATGGACTTATCAGAACGCGCGTTAAACTATGGGGGATCAAATAAATAATTTATCCAAACACTTGAAACGACACCGTTGGAAGGGGGACTAAATCGCAAAGTGTAATGGATTTCAGGGTCAATTTATAAACAACGAATAACTTAATTGCGAAATATAAAAATGCGGAAGGGCCAATTGCGCAAATAGCCCTTCCGCTCAAAAACACGCGGATCCTACCCTGGTGCGGGTCGGGTCGACCCGCCCCACGTCCGAAACGACGTCGTTTTATCATTAAACAGGGGGGGACCAAAACGGTGCGTTTTGGTCCCCTATAAAAGCTAAATTTTTTGAAAAATTCATTTGAGACCAGGTGAGGGAAAAAAAAAGAAAGAAAGAGGGAGAGGGAGGGCACGGAGCGATTTCCGGCCAAGGGGGGGTTACCGGACGGCCACCGGAGGCTCGCCGGCGCCGGCGCCGGCCACCGCGTGGTAAAATTTTTTATTTTTTTTTGCTAACTCCTTTTTTAGACTTATGCTATGTAAAAATATATAATAGAGAGTTTTTGAACAATAAAAAAACCTTAGATCTGACTGCCTTTTCTGTTTTTGGTCTTTCTCGCTTGAATCTGCTTTTTTCTTGTATTCTTAAGTAGTATTACAGTTGAAAAATGAAAGGAAAAAAATCCCCTTGTTCCCATGACAGATTTCGGCTTTTAAAGCCAATATATTTGTTTTGTTCCTTTTGTTTATTGTTTTCCCCATCATTTGCATGCTTTCCTTGCTGTGGTGTTTGTTCTTGTTGCAGGTGGTGGGCACGGTGGAGCAGGTGGGAGTGTCAGACGCGTGGGCGTCGTGGTGGCCAAGGCTGAGGCGTGCGAGTGGGGGGACAGACGAGGCTGAGCGGCGCGCCCTAGGCATGCTGCGCCTAGGGTTTTCTGCTGCAAACATTTGTTTTTTTATTTGGGCTAGGGTTTCTGCTATTGGGCTAGGTAGTGGGTTGAATTTTGGGTTTGTTATTTTGTAATTGGACTGTTGTTTATTGTTTTAATATTCGGGCCTGGGCATAAAATTGGGCCTTACAGCTGCCCCTCTTTGCTTGTTATCGTGTAACGAGAACAAAGCAAAGACTAAGAAAGGCCAATTTTGCCCGGGCTCGTCGAGTTTTAACTTCTTTTGGTGCTTCCTTTCTTCAAGTAACCTCATTCTAGTCCACTGCGTCTTATGATTCTTCGATCTGCTCTACTGCAACTTCAGATACGCCTTGTAGCTTCAATCTACTCTGCTACGATTCCATGGGGATGAGATTTGTGTTTTTCTTCGTCCGCTCAATTACTGCTTAGGGAGATAAGATTTGTGCTCTTCACTCTATTCCACTGTTAAATGTAGGGAGATAGAGTTATTGGCTTCAATGTACTCCACTGTAGTCAGGGAGGTAAAATCTGCCATCGTCGATCGGCTTTCTTCGATCTACTTCACCACCAGTATGGGAAGACAAGATCTACATCGTCGATCCACTTCCTACCAATATAGGAAGATAGGATCTGCTACCTTCGATCTACTTCCTACCAATATAGGAAGATAGGATCTGATATCTTCGATCTACTTCACGCCAATACATGAAGACAAGATCTGCTTTCTTCGATCTACTTCGCCACCAAAATGGGAAGACAAGATCTGCATCTTCGATCCACTTCTTACCAATATAGGAAGATAGGATCTGATATCTTCGATCTACTTCACGCCAATACATGAAGACAAGATCTGCTTTCTTTGATCTACTTCGCCACCAATATGGGAAGACAAGATCTGCATCTTCGATCCACTTCCTACCAATATAGGAAGATAGGATCTGATATCTTCGATCTACTTCACGGCAATACATGAAGACAAGATCTGCTTCTTCGATCTACTTCACGCTAATGCATGAAGACAAGATCTGCTTTCTTCGATCTACTTCGCCACCAATATGGGAAGACAAGATCTGCATCTTCGATCCACTTCCTACCAATATAGGAATATAGGATCTGATATCTTCGATCTACTTCACGCCAATACATGAAGACAAGATCTGCTTTCTTCGATCTACTTCACCACCAATATGGGAAGACAAGATCTGCATCTTCGATCTACTTCGCCACCAATATGGGAAGACAAGATCTGCATCTTCGATCTACTTCACGCCAATACATGAAGACAAGATCTACTTTAATGACTTCAATCTATCCCACTGTAACTTCAGGGGTATAGGATTTGTTTCTTTAATCTGTTCTCTGGGGAACATGACCTGCAAAATCCATTTCATGGACCTATTTATGCCTAGTGTTTAGGATGACATGATCAGAATGAATCAAATGCTCCTAACTAGATGTGTATGTATTATATTTGTAGAATGTCATGAGAATGATCCATTTTTAATGCTTAGGTTGTCATTCCTCATTGTTCATCAAGGTTCTATCACTGATGTCTTCTTGTTCAGCCAGTACCTTTGACAGAAAACCTAAAGAAATAGATGTAATTTGGACTATTCTTCCTCCAATGCTTCTAACCCTTAAGTTTGGTCAGCTCTAAACAACAGTCCTGTTTCAGGTCCTCGTGTTATTTAGAAACTTTCAGAGTAATACGCAGAACTCCTTCTGCATGTGTATTGTCAATCCATTAATCGTTATTTCAAAGAAGAATGTTTGAAAAATTATCAAAATGGACAAAATAAAATTTTGCTAAGAGCAAAGCTCGAAATGAATAAATCAATCAAGATAGCAAATTTTGCTGATATATGAAAAAGATCATCACAATGAATAAGATGGAATTTTATTGAGAGCAGAGCTCTAAATGAACAAATAGCAAATTTTGCTAAGATGTAAATAAGATAATAAAAAAAAGGTGCCCCAGATATCGCAGCATGAGCTTCTCTGCACAAACTCTGTGTTTAGAAATCCTAAAAGATTTTGTTGATGCCCCAAGATGTAGCATCTCTCCTTCTTGTTAATTCGGAGAAGACAAAACTACTCTATGCCTCATCTTTGATTGAAAATTTGAATTGCCCATTCCTGGGTTTTCAATTCAAAACCCCTTTGGTCTCAAGGTGCCCTTTGCGGGTTTTCGCCTTGGCCTCTCCCTTTTTTTTTCTTTTTTTTTTTTAGGCAAAGTACCTCTTCACTGAATCTGAATTCACAGGATTGGGCAAGCTTTTGCCATCCATCCCAGTTAAAATTAATGCCCCTCCCGAAAAGGCCTTTTTTACTACATAAGGTCCCTCCCAGTTTGGCATCCACTTTCTTCTGAAGTCCTTTTGTATGGGAAGGATCTTCTTCAGTACCAAATCCCCTTCATGGAAGTTTCTAGGACGAACTTTCTTATTGTAAGCTCGCATCATTCGTTTCTGATACATTTGACCATGACGGATAGCTCTTAACCTCCTTTCTTCAATCAAGTTCAGCTGATCATATCGGGCTTGGACCCATTCTGCTTCGTCTAACTTTAATTCTGAAAAAACTCGGAGAGAGGGAATTTCAACCTCAATTGGTAGCACTGCCTCCATTCCATAAACCAAAGAGAATGGTGTTGCCCCGGTAGAAGTCCTGACGGATGTTCGATAAGCATAGAGGGCGAATGGCAACTTCTCGTGCCAATCTCTATAGGTCTCAGTCATTTTCCCTACAATCTTTTTGATATTTTTATTGGCTGCCTCCACCGCACCATTCATCTTCGGACGATATGGCGATGAGTTGTGGTGCTTGATCTTGAATTGATTACAAACCTCTGCTATCGTGCTATTATTCAAATTTAATGCGTTGTCTGATATGATCCATTCAGGCATTCCATACCGACATATGATTTCCTTCTTTAAAAACTTGCTGACAGCTGTCTTTGTGACGTTGGCGTAAGAAGTAGCCTCTACCCACTTAGTAAAGTAGTCAATCACTACAAAAATGAAACGATGTCCGTTTGAAGCCTTTGGCGATATCGGCCCAATGACGTCCATGCCCCACATGGAGAAATGCCATGGGGAAGTCATGACGTGAAGAGGTGATGGAGGCACATGAATTTTGTCTCCGTAAATCTGGCATTTATGGCACTTCTTAGCATACTTGATGCAGTCTCCTTCCATGGTAGACCAATAATATCCAAATCTCATGATCTGTCTGGCCATTGTGAAACCGTTAGCGTGTGTTCCACAAATACCATCATGGACTTCTTCCAAGATCTGCTTGGCCTCCACAGCGTCTACGCATCTTAACAGCACCTGATCTTTTCCTCTTTTGTACAGGATTTCCCCATCTAAGACGTAACCACTGGCCAGTCTCCTCAACATTCTCTTGTCATTCTCGGTTGCTTGGTTCGGGTATTCACAATTTTTCACGTATCGCAATATGTCCTGATACCAAGGGTTGTCGTCCTTTTCTTCTTCCTCGTCAATATTACAACAGTGGGCTGGAGCATCATAAATGCTCATTTGGATAGGCTTCACATCCTCTGGTCTATTTACTTTGATCATGGAAGCCAATGTAGCTAAAGCGTCGGCCATCTGATTCTCGTCTCGTGGGAGATAACAAAAAGTGATGTCATCAAACTCCTCAATCAATTCTAGGACTATCCTTCGGTAACTAATCAACTTAGGGTCTCTTGTTTCCCATTCGCCTTTGAGCTGATAAATTACCAATGCCGAATCCCCATATACCTCGAGTACCTTGATTTTGCGTTCCATAGCCGCGCGGATTCCCATGATACATGCTTCATATTCCGCCATGTTATTCGTGCAATCAAAATCTAGTTTACAGGTGAAAGGATAATGATCACCGTTTGGAGATACCAAGACTGCCCCAATCCCGTTGCCCATGGCATTTGAGGCTCCGTCAAAATTTAATTTCCAAGTATTGCCTTCTTGTGTGCTCGCTTCAGTAGTTGCCACATACATCAGATCCTCGTTTGGGAAGTCAAAGTTCAAAGGCTCATAATCGTCCAGGGCTCTACTTGCTAGAAAATCTGCTATCGCGCTCCCTTTTACAGCCTTTTGATTCACATAAGTTATGTCAAATTCAGATAGTAGAATTTGCCATCGGGCCATCCTTCCGTTTAGAGCAGTTGACTCCATCATGTATTTCAGAGGGTCTAACTTTGAGATTAACCAAGTCGTATGGTACAACATGTATTGTCTCAATCTCCGAGTAGTCCAAACCAATGCGCAACATAATTTTTCAATTGGCGAATATCTCGTTTCGCATTCAGTGAACTTCTTGCTGAGATAATAGATCGCTCTTTCTTTTCGTCCTGACTCATCATGTTGGCCGAGCACGCACCCCATGGAATTCTCAAATACTGCCAAGTATAGTATCAATGGTTTGTCAGGGCAAGGTGGCATCAGTACTGGGGCGTTGGACAAGTAATGTTTAACTCTTTCGAAAGTTTCCTGGCACTCCTCATCCCATACACCTGGATTGTGTTTCCTAAGAAGGCGGAATATGGGGTCACATTTCTCAGTTAATTGTGAAATGAATCGAGCGATGTAATTCAGTCTTCCTAGGAAACCCCGAACTTCTTTTTGAGTCCTTGGCGGAGGTAATTCTTGTATGGCCTTAACTTTGTCTGGGTCAATTTCAATTCCCTTTTCGCTGACTAAGAATCCTAGCAGTTTTCCTGATCTAGCCCCGAAAGTACACTTGGCTGGGTTAAGTTTTAGCTGGAACTTCCTTAACCTCAGAAACAGTTTTCTCAGAACTTGCACGTGTTCCTTTTCTGTTCTGGATTTTGCGATCATGTCATCAACATAGACTTCTATCTCTTTATGCATCATATCATGAAATAATGCTATCATGGCTCTCTGGTACGTTGCTCCCGCATTTTTCAATCCAAAAGGCATCACTTTATAACAAAACGTCCCCCACATCGTTATGAATGTGGTCTTCTCCCTGTCTTCAGAAAGCATCTTAATTTGGTTGTACCCGGAGAAACCATCCATGAAAGAGAACAGTGAGTATCCGGCCGTGTTGTCTACCAAGGTATCGATATGAGGCAGTGGGAAATTATCTTTTGGGCTGGCTTTGTTCAAGTCTCTGTAGTCCACACACATTCGCACCTTCCCATCTTTCTTAGGAACAGGGACTATATTGGCTACCCATTCTGAGTACTTGACCACCTGTAAGAAGCCAGCATCAAATTGCTTCTTGACTTCTTCCTTTATTTTTAGCAAGACATCAGGCCTCATCCTTCGAAGCTTTTGTTGGACTGGTTTGCATTCTTCCTTTATAGGCAATCGGTGTACCACGATATCAGTACTTAAACCTGGCATGTCTTGGTAGGACCATGCGAAGACATCTTTAAACTCTTGAAGCAACTCAACAAGGTCTCGCCTTGTTTCCCTGGCAATGCAAGCGCCAACTTTTACCTCTCTGCCCTCTTCTAAGATCACAACTTCTACTGATTCCTTATAGGGTAGAATTTGTTTTTCTTCTTCTTCCATCATTCTTAACAAATCCGGAGATAAAACGCTGTCTTGATCACCTTCAAAATCTTGAGGATTATCTATACTCATGTCTTGCTCAAATAGAGACTCTGAATTAGTAACAGAGTCGCTCATCTCGTTGATATCTGAAGACCTGTTATTGGAACAAATGGAGGCCCAAATAAAAGAATCTAAGAATACTTGTATGCATACTATGATTATAAAGGGAATGAAAAGAATGAAAGAATATTTGCTCAAGATGAAACTGAATGATAAGTTTTCACTGAAATTAGATTTTGGACATGTGCCTTTTACAAAAGATTCTTATCACCCCCAGGCTTAGGGCAACAAGTGTTCTGAACATTACTCTGAATTAGTTCTAAATGTTACAGGGATCTCTTCTGCAGTCCAGTTATTCAAAACACTTCCAGGTTCGTAAGGACGAATGCCCGATAAATTCCTTTCCACCCTTTCTTCCGCGGATATGGCATTGATGTCCAACCTCTCAATCCTTCCTTCTGTAACCTCATCCTTCTCTTCAGGGTAGACAATTCCCCTTGAAACAAAAGTCTTAGATATATGGGGAAAGGTTATCGGCCCCCACTTGACTTCTATCCCGCTCAAATGTGCTCTTCTCTTTTCTTGCTTTCTCTCCATCTCTTTCCTCCTTTCCATCGCATTAGGCTTATATCCCAAACCATAACGGTCCTGTTTGTTAACTAGGATCGGTACTCCGACCCTTCCCTGGAGGTATTTTCCCAATCCTCTTCCAGGCAATGCTCCTTTTCCCATCGTTAGCCGTAAGCTCATTGACGTAGCTTTGGATATCTTAGGCTCTGGGATTTTGCTCATCTCGATGACAAATGTGGCATTTACGAATTCCAATGAGCGGAATGAACATTCTATCGCTTCACTATCGGCCTCTATGTATGGCATATCATCGGTGACTGATGCAATGATGTCTTCTTCTGCATCTATAGTCACCAATCGACCCTCCGTCACCAATTTTAACTTTTGGTGAAGTGACGATGGTACAGCTCCTGCAGAATGGATCCAAGGCCTCCCCATAGGAAATTGTAAGATGGTTTAATATCCATTACCAAAAAGTCCAACTCGTATGTATTTGGACCAATCAATAGAGGTATCTCGATTCTCCCCATCACTTTTCTCTCAGAGCCATCAAATGCTCTCACTATATTTTGGCATGATTTCATGTGAGAACTATCCACGGGTAGCCTGTTTAATGTGGACAGGGGTAAAACATTCAGGGCCGATCCATTATCCACGAGTACCGCCGGTAGTATACACCCATTGCAACGGGCAGTGATGTGCAAGGCCTTGGTAGATTCCATACCACCTGGCGGGATCTCATCATCGTTGAAGAAGATGAAGTTATCGACATTTATATTGTTAACCAGGCGATCCAATTTGTTCACTGAGATATCTTTAGCGACATAAGTCTCATTTAGCACCTTTACCAACGCATTACGATGTATCTCTGAACTTAGAAGTAACTCGAGCACTGAGATGCGAGCGGGTTGCTTATGCAATTGTTCCACCACGCTATACTCGCTATGCTTCAAGAATTTTAGGAATTCTCTAGCCTCATTTTCAGTCACCGGTGTGTTAATTTGCGGTTCAATTCCGGTCGTCTTCGTTTTATTTTGTTCAACCGCCAAGGCTTTTCCTTTTATAAGTTCCCTTTTTGTATTTCCCAGGTCGTAACGTTTTCCACTACGCGTATAGAAACCTGCGTCATTAGCCTCTTCTGAAGCATTTATCGGGTTCTCCTCTCCCGTGATCATCACATTGCAGTCGTAATTCCAAGGAACCTTTTTGCTATCCTTGTAAGGAAAGGCTACAGGTTTTTGGATTATGACCCTTGGCGCCAGTTGTATTCCAGATCCTGTACTCGTTGGCCTTGAAATAATCACCACTGGGTGATTTGGGGCCTTTCCCGTAGGCCCCTCCTCCGAGGCATAAACTTCTCCATTTTCAAGTCCTTTGATCTCTTCATAAAATTCTAGCTCTTTGTTGTTCATCAGATTTTGCACCATGGCCTTGAATTCAGTGCAGTTTTGAATGTCATGGTCTTCTTCAGCATGAAACTCGCAGTACGTCTTCGTTCCTTCGGGCCTTTCTTTTGAATCTTGTTTGATGAGACCCCTTTCTATCATTTGTCTCCAGACCCAACTCAATGGGGTTTTTATCTCTGCAATGTCAGTTTTGATTCTCTTTTTCTCACCTTCGATTATTGCGTTTACCCCTTTATCAGCATGGTTGGGTAACGGATTCGCTGCTACGTTGGGTCCTAATGGGTCGTCAAACTTCACAATCCCCATCTTAATGAACCTTTCCACCGCCTTTTTAAACCCAGTACAATTCTCAATTGAGTGTCCTGGTATCCCTGCATGGTATTCACATTGGGCATTCGTGTCATACCATTTGGGATATGGAGGTTGCATGGGCTCGAGATAAAATGGAGATACTATGTGTGCATCAAATAACTTCTGATACAGTTCCCCGTATGTTATTGGAATGGGCGTGAATTGAAGTCTCTCTGTGTTAGTCCTTGTGTTGGGCCTTGTGTTGGGTTCCTGCCTCGAGGGGGCTTGGTGACTAGTGGTTATCATTTTTGGAGGGCCAACAGTAATCGGTTTTGAATGGCTCTTGCTATATGTGCTTACGTTGTTTACTTCGCCCTCTTTTTTCCTTGGGGCTGGTCTTTTGAAGTTTTCCCCCGTGTCAATCTTACCGCTCCTTACCGCATTCTCAATCATTTCACCGGACATTACCATATCCGAGAAGCTCTTGGTAGCACTCCCCAACATGTGGTTGATGAACGGGGCTTTCAAAGTGTTGATAAACAACATGGTGACCTCTTTTTCCAAAAGGGGCGGCTGGACTTGTGTTGCCACTTCTCTCCATCGTTGGGCGTACTGCCTGAAATTCTCGCTAGGCTTTTTCTCCATGTTTTGTAACGTAATTCGATCGGGTGTTATATCCGTTACATAACTGTATTGCTTCATAAAAGCTTGCGCCAAGTCTCTCCATGAACTAACTTTAGCACGACTCAGTTGGTTGTACCATTTGGCTGCAGATCCGATCAAACTGTCCTGGAAGCAGTGGATTAACAGCTGATCATTGTTGACGTATCTTGTCATTCTTCGACAGAACATAGTTATATGAGCTTCAGGACAACTAGTCCCATTATATTTTTCGAATTCCGGCATTTTGAACTTAGGTGGGAGTACTAAATCAGGGACCAAACTCAGATCCTTGGCGTCAACCCCGCGATGATAGTCGATGTTCTCCATGACTCTAAATTTTTCCTCTAACCATCTACATCGGTCCTCTAGTTGTTTTGGCAGGTTCATTCTTGTTTTTTCTATTTCTGCCACATCATCGAGGTCTGGGACCACAGGATTAGTGGGATTATCCCCGGGATTAGAACCCGAGCCCACTTGAAAATGCAATGGTATCGAGGCACCAGCCAGATATTGAGGTCTAATGGTAACCGGTACCCTCTGTGGGTACACCTCTGGTTGTGCTTGGATGTTAGTTGGGGTGAAACCTGGAGGATAAACAGGGTCATCGTGATCCTCCCCAGCATCGACTACGGGGTCCTTTCCTTTGTTATTTCCTCCAGCCAATAACTGCTTTAATTGGTTCATCACAGTGTTCTGGGATTCTAACATGTCTTGCTGGATTTTTTCCAGTCGTTCATGCATCTGATCTTGCATCTCTCGTTGCAACTGTTCCAATCTTTCTATCCTTTGATCCATTGCTTTTGTTTGACGACGAGTACCGTAGTGATATTTGATTAGATTTTTGTTGGTTTCCAGGGTAACTGTCATAATTTAATTTTATTAGGGTCATTTTATGAGATGTAATGCAAATGTATGAGATGAATGCAAAAAAAAGAGGCATTGATTCGAATTCAATTTCATTAGAAAACTTAACTAGAAAGCAAATTTCTTTACATAAAATAAATTACATATACGGCTTCGCCTTTATACCCAAAGCCTTAACCTTCCTAAGAAGCCAAGCTAAATCTCGACCTCGGCTTGATTCTGACTCATATTTTAAACTCAATACATCGGCCTGAACTGCTAATGTTTGCAGATGATCAGCCACTTCCCGCACTTGAGTCACAGCTTCGCCCATAACGTAATCTCTATCTCTAATCTGCCTTTGAGAATGATGGAATTGCTCTTGCCATTGATCATTACTCCTCTCAAGAAGCTCCATTCGTAGCTCAGAATTGTGTAATGCGTCCTCAAGCTCCTCTACCTTTTCTTTCAGTTCTTCGATCTTATTTAAGCTTGCTCTTAATTCGATCATGGAGTTGCGACTACGGTACGAGTGAAGTGACTTTTCTAGCTCTGACACATTGGCCTTTAATCCTGCCTTCTCATTTCGGCACTCTAACAAACTCCTTTCCAAAGCGTTTTCTCGAGCTCGAGCATCTTGAAATTTCTTTTCCCACTGATCGGCCCTATTCTTTTCCTCATTGATCTCTTGTCGCCACTGCTCTGACGTTTTACCCAGACCGACAGTTCTCCTCGACAATCGCAGCTTCTTGTAATCTGTTTTTAGACTATCCAAATCCTCTTCAGCTTTGTTCTTTCCCTTCCTTAATTTCTCGGCTTCTAGCTTGTGGATATCGATGTCTAATCCCAAATGTACTCTTTCTTCTTCTAGCTGTTCTATCCTCTTTCCCAACTCAGAATTTCTTTTCTCAAAGTCTCGTTTGATGATCTCTAATTCTGACGGAACTACTTGTAGATGCTCCTCCATAGACTGAACGCAATCTTCCCTCGGCTTAGGGATGTTGTCATTGACTCTTTTACTCCACCACCCATAATATTCTGAAGTTGTCATCGCTCCTATGGTGAATCTTTTCATTCGGTGAACCTGTTTCCAAGCGTTAGATATTTCTCGAGTTTTTCTCTTGTAGTTTTCATCCTTATAAGAAAACTCACATTGAGCCAGCCCTTGTGTTACTGGTATGAACTGTCTCGATCTATATTGTCTTAATACGAGTAAAGGGGCATAACCGACAGCTCCCCAAATTCCGAGTAAAGGGACCCAGTTGAAATCCCCACATCGATACAGGATCTCGTCGGGTACCATCCAAGGAGCTTTCCATTCAACGTCATCCTCTTGAAGATTTTGGAGAATCGTCATCCACTTCTCTTCCGTGATGTCGTCTCGTCTTGGTGTAGCAACTTGTTCCTTCAATGGGGAATAGTCTTCTGAGAAGACTCGGTAGGAGACATTTTCCACCTTCCAAAAGTGACTATGGAACCACACCAATAGTAGCTGTGCGCATCCGATGAACCTTCCCTCCCCTGCTCTTCGACATGCGCTTAGAGATCTGAAGGTTTCTGCTAAGATTGCCGGGATGGGCGTGACTCCCTTACTAAGCCGATCGAACAAATCAGAGACGGCCTCATCTACGTGCCCTAAAGCTCTAGGGAAAATTACCAAACCATAGATACCTAGAGCGAAGACATCCACTCTTTTCTTCACATCAGGGTGTGCTAATACTAAATCTCGCAAGCTTTTCCAAGGAACGCATTTACTGTCTCCTTTCTGTTGGATCCGGGCAGCGACCCACTGTTCGCTCATCCCTGTAATGCTCATCAATTTTTTTAACAATGTCGGGACACTAGCAGCTCTAGAATAGGCTTTGTCAATTTGAATCTTTGGACACCGAAGCAAGGTCGTATATTCTTCCATGGTGGGCACCAAGTCCACTTTTCCAAAAGTGAAACAACTGTAAGCAGGATTCCAAAACTGGGCTAGGGCTCGGAATAAATGCTTGTCCACTTTGACATCAAGTAGGTGAGGTAAGTCCCCGTAATCACAGTAAAACATCTGCTTGGTCCCGTCGTCCCATTGATCCCATATTTCCTTCATTTCTCGCAGATCATTTTGGACTACGCTGATACGGGTGAAGTCCCATAACTCTGATACGTACCCTTCTGCAAGACTATCGCCTTTCTCTCTCCACATCGTCTCAGCCCATAATCGTACAGCTGCATTGTCTTCTACTTTATCAAGAAACCTCTTTTCCATGATAAGCTTTCTATCTATACTGAACGTGAATCGACACCTCTTTTGAAATGAAAATGCCATGCAATCACAAACAAAGCAAATTAGATCTAGGATTTAAAGTAAACAATAATAAAATAAAGCATCTATTCGGTAAGCACTAGGTCTGGAATAGCTCTATCTCGGTGGGTTCTTATGGCTCGCTATGTATGGTTTGGTTCTAAAGTAAGGGTACCTGAACCAGCAGATTCCTCGATCCTCACCCATTATAGGCTCATATGGACCGAGTTCAGTTCAGGGGAATACATTCCCTATGGCCATGCGAGATGAAAATCTCACGAAGACATAGGTACGGATGTATCCCGGAAGCGATTCACTATCCATGCGGAGTGAAAAGCATCAACGGGTACAATGTGCAGAGGTATAAAATAAATACAGAACATGATAAAAAATATAACTCAAAATATAACTCAAAAAAATGGTACCTAGTTGATTAATTAGTGTTTTAGTGTCGAAAATGAAAATTGAAGATTTTTTT